>NC_138726.1:41505804-42040804 GCF_965113295.1 Leuciscus leuciscus | reverse complement strand
TTAGTTTAACCATCACATTTGTTTTTTAATTCCCATATCAGCCGTCCAAAAATACAAGTTAGAAAAGTTACTGACATCCATTTAATTTACAGTGTGCAGTGTGCAGATCTTATTTTCATAAAGCATTCTGATTATCTCTTGATTCATGACTTGTTCAACCTCTGCTGAACATAGAACACATTCCATTAGTGTCATATAGATTATCATTCATCCTAACCCTGCGGAAACTACATTAATGTTTTAATTCACACTGATTATCAGATTAAGCAGAGCATAGACGAATGAAATCCAATATTTTTACAGAACTACACATCGTATGAAGTTGGAGGTACAGTTAAATCATGAGAAGTGGTGTTATTTTACTCATGAGAGATTTCAAATTAAGATTTCACACTTGCGTTCAACCTTGCACTTTAGCACATGAAATGAATTTAAACGCTGTACAAATTTGACATGTTTGACATCTTAATGGCCTTTGGCACTACAGAACTGGCCTTTCTGCCATTGTAAAGTAATAACTTGAAAGAGAGCAACCTATACCTTGTATGTGTGTGCGTTTAAGTGGCGCTACCTGATTTATTGTGGGCACAACAGCAAACAATCCATTTACTACACATTTATCCACTTAATCCTCAGCTTAACCGGAATGCCAATACTCTATTGACAAAATGTCAACACATTCGCACCAACAACACCGAATCCAACACAGTCTCATTCATCTCTCCTCAAACATGCAGGCAAGACTACACACACACACACACACACACACACACACACACACACACACACACACGCTTGCATGTGCAAGCAGAGTATACGAATACGGAAGACTGCAACGCACTGCCGTTACAGAACACAGATGCCTGGAGGAAACAAGGCTGAGGAAAAATGACTGCTGTCAGAGTGACTCATGATAAACCTTATCTGTACACTATTATCAATCTCATATGAAGATTCAAGACTAGCATACATAGCATACACAAGCACACAATGAACATAGAAAACTCACACAACTTAAATGACAACCCACACACACACACACACACACACACACACACACACACACACACACACACACACACACACACACACACACACACGCGCACTTGGGAGGGACCACCTTCCTATATCATAAAAGCTATTTACATAGCTATAGCTAAATATAAGTCCTACATATTCATGTATGTATACTGTGTGAAACAAACAGCACCTGTCATTTTAGACATGTTGTTCCTAAAATTAAATTGATGAGCTTTTATGTGTTACAGTGATGAAGCCTAAATAAATGATCAAAATACTTTATTGTTGAATTATAATTTTTATGATTTCTTTGTATGAAATTAATGTAGTATCATTTTTACTTATTATTACAGGTTTTCTGAATTGCTAAAATATATTTCTTGAAACCATCACTCACTTTCTCAAAACCTTAAACACAAAACCAAATCTTTAAACTACATTCAGAGAACCTCTGACTAAACAAATTTTGAAATGACTGTATGTAAAACAATTATAGTAATGACAACTTACAGTGGGTATAAATTATATACGGTATGCACTGCAAGTATAGTATTGCACTGATTATAGTATAGTATTGAATGTCTGTAAATTCAGCACTTGTATACTGTGAAAATACAGTGACCCAACTGCGAAAGCCAAAAAGGTTACAGTAAAAAACTCTAAATGAAAAGCATGTTACAGTAAAGGACACTCAGATGAGTTGCGCATCTGTAAACTCAAGGTCAGAGAGAGAGATTTTATTCTGCTTCAGCAACACATCTTCACGCTGGGTCAGGCTGGAGGAGTTTCTCCACATCACAGACAATGACGTCTCTGCAGGCAAAGGGAAAAAAAAACTAAAGCCAGATCCAGCATTGATAACATTCTCCACACCTGTTCTTCCTCGTCCTCATCCTCTTCCTCCTTGTTCACCACCTCTTACACACATACTCTTCCTCCTCTCCCTCCTGTTTCCATCCATTGTTGGTAGCAACATTCAGTGCAACATTTTGAGTCAATTTAGGCACTCTGAACCGACTTGTATTATGTACAGTTGGTTTGGTTACATCATTAGAAATAAGTGTGAACAATTTTGAGTCGTTGTGTGTAAACAATGACAAGAGTGTTGTAGTTGTGTTTAACTTTTGCCTGCCTGTGTTTAGCATTTTGAAACATGAGTGCATCACAGTGTGAAATGTGTTTTAGTGAGTGAGAATGCGTTTAGAGTAAAAAAAAAAAAGATTTCCAAACAGTGTTTTAACTACCTGAACTTGTTTAATGTTAGAGAGTGATTTATTCGACAAATTTGTTTAGGCTATTGAGAATTTGATTCAGAGAATGGGGTTTAGTGTTTTAGCAATTTAGAAAAACTGTAATAGAATATAAGAGAAACATTTTCAGTATTATATTGCATTTTATTGTATATTTGTATTACAAATGTAATACAAATGTTGCAATATTTTCAAAACATTAAAAAAGATATTTTATGTACAAATATGCATAAAGTTTTGTGAAATATTTAAAATATTTTTAAGTAAATATATATAAAATTGTGCTTTTGAAAGAAATCTCTCCCCAAGGCTTCATTTATAATAAAAAATGCTGTAAAACAGCAATATTGTGACAAATTATTAAAATTTAAAGTAACTCTTCTATTTTAAAATCTAATTAATTCCTGTGATGGTAAAGCTGAATTTTTACATCATCACAGGATCCTTCAGAAATCATTCTAATATGCTGATTTCCTGCTCAAGAAACTTTTCTTATTATTGGCAATGTTGAAAACAGTTGTGTTGCTTAATATATTTGTGGATACATTTGATGAATCAAAAGTTTAAAAGAACAGCATTTATTTCAAATATAGAGAAAGAAATATAGAGATAGAAGTCTTTTGTAACAATATACACTCACCTAAAGGATTATTAGGAACACCATACTAATACTGTGTTTGACCCCCTTTCGCCTTCAGAACTGCCTTAATTCTACGTGGCATTGATTCAACAAGGTGCTGAAAGCATTCTTTAGAAATGTTGGCCCATATTGATAGGATAGCATCTTGCAGTTGATGGAGATTTGTGGGATTGCACATCCAGGGCACAAAGCTCCCGTTCCACCACATCCCAAAGATGCTCTATTGGGTTGAGATCTGGTGACTGTGGGGGCCATTTTAGTACAGTGAACTCATTGTCCTGTTCAAGAAACCAATTTGAAATGATTCGAGCTTTGTGACATGGTGCATTATCCTGCTGGAAGTAGCCATCAGAGGATGGGTACATGGTGGTCAAAAAGGGATGGACATGGTCAGAAACAATGCTCAGGTAGGCCGTGGCATTTAAACGATGCCCAATTGGCACTAAGGGGCCTAAAGTGTGCCAAGAAAACATCCCCCACACCATTACACCACCACCACCAGCCTGCACAGTGGTAACAAGGCATGATGGATCCATGTTCTCATTCTGTTTACGCCAAATTCTGACTCTACCATCTGAATGTCTCAACAGAAATCGAGACTCATCAGACCAGGCAACATTTTTCCAGTCTTCAACGGTCCAATTTTGGTGAGCTCGTGCAAATTGTAGCCTCTTTTTCCTATATGTAGTGGAGATGAGTGGTACCCGGTGGGGTCTTCTGCTGTTTTAGCCCATCCGCTTCAAGGTTGTGCGTGTTGTGGCTTCACAAATGCTTTTCTGCATACCTCGGTTGTAACGAGTGGTTATTTCAGTCAAAGTTGCTCTTCTATCAGCTTGAATCAGTCGGCCCATTCTCCTCTGATCTCTAGCATCAACAAGGCATTTTCGCCCACAGGACTGCCGCATACTGGATGTTTTTCCCTTTTCACACCATTCTTTGTAAACCCTAGAAATGGTTGTGCGTGAAAATCCCAGTAACTGAGCAGATTGTGAAATACTCAGACCGGCCCGTCTGGCACCAACAACCATGCCACGCTCAAAATTGCTTAAATCACCTTTCTTTCCCATTCTGACATTCAGTTTGGAGTTCAGGAGATTGTCTTGACCAGGACCACACCCCTAAATGCATTGAAGCAACTGCCATGTGATTGGTTGATTAGATAATTGCATTAATGAGAAATTGAACAGGTGTTCCTAATAATCCTTTAGGTGAGTGTAAATGTCTTTGTTACTTTATTTTTAAATCAATTTAATGCATTCATGCTAAATAGAAGTTTATTTCTTACTGTTTTCTCTCAAATGTTACCCTATTACCCCATCGTGCCCCCCTGAGGGTCCCCAGATGCCAGTTTGAACACCCCTGCTCTATTAGGTACAAATGCCGGGATGCTTAGGCGTATCAGGAAAGTGGCCCAGATAAGCCCCTCTGATTCAGTGTTGACCCTGATTCATCATCTGACTGATTGGACTCTTCATGAGTGGATGTAAGGGTTCAGATATTCTCCTAAAGGCCTGCTGACCCCTCTATCTAGACTGAGCCCGCTGAGACCTTTAGGCCGGAAAATCACACACACCTCAAAAGTACTGTCTGACTACCTCCACTCGACTCTGACAGTAGCGGAGGTGACAAATGGCCACGATTATTAAAAGAAGGTTACTTTTAAACACTGTTCCCTGGCAATGAGAGAGAATAGCAGCTGCTAAATCACTGTCAGGGGAACTAATGATAAGATATCATAAGACACGCAAGACACAAGACAAGATGGAGTGCAGCTTCTCCCTCCTTTAATCAGCTTCAGTCTCCACCTCTCGCCACTCTCATGTCTTTATCAAGCACACAAACGCACTTATTCCTGTTCACAGTGGTGTATCCATCACCTTGGCTCTGTGCCTCTCTCTCTATGGCTCGACTGTAGACTGGTTCTGTCGCTCAAGCAATTTCATGCAGACAGACAGCATGATTATGATAAAGAATGTGCTTATACTTGCTTTTGTAGCAGATACAATGTGGTAACAGTTATTTCTGATGAATGTAAAGTTTACACTGTAGGACAAAAGAAGTGTTTTTCAGCTTCTTTATCATGATATTTTCTTTCAAATCAATTCTATTACATGATATTTCCTTACAAAGACTAACCCTTTAAAAGGTCCAGGTTTGCATAATAAATAGGATGGGTAGAGGTCGTGCTGTGGCACTCATGTCAAAGCCTTGGCAAGAGGACAGATATGTTTCTCTGAGGCATGCGGGGTTAATCACACTCTGAGTAAGGGCCTCTAGATTAATCTAATTAATAAAAGTCATGGTCTATCCCTGCATATCTAATACTTTAAGCTAATGATGCCATAAATCCAGCCTGCTAATATGGCAGGTGCAGAGAGGGTGGTAGTAAGAGTATGATTGTGTGTGGTGATGATGGAGAGACAGCACAATGTATTTACGCGTGTACTTAAGAAAGTCTGGGTCATCAGTGGCGGGATAAGAACACACAACATCTTGTATTATCCACTCACGAATGCTTGATAGCATTAGGTATTGGATCATTTAATTTAGATCAATGTATTTATTAATAATATGTGTTTTCTGGCAGTTCACTTCAACTGCTAATAATAATAATAATAATTATTATTAATATTATTATTGATGTTAAATTTTATTTATTTATGAATAAATAGGCCTATATAATTTATTTATTTATATTTATTTATAAATGAATTAATTCTACCCTTTAACTTAAGTAATTAAAAATCAAACATGCATAATTGTGAGATTTGAACAAAGAAAAAGAAAAAAGAAAAAAAGAAAAAAAGAAAAAAGAAAAAAGAAAAAAGAAAAAAAGAAAACAACATTCCTATTCAGTATTCAGTTTTATCATAAGCAAGCATTTAGATTTATTTTATTATATAGAACATGGCATTTACTATTGATCTAAACCAAACACAGCATAAGCTTCAGAGTCTGACAATGACACAAATGCACATCAAGATAAGTGGTCTAGCTGAGACAGCCCCATAATTAGAGTGGTCCATTTTACAAGTCTTCTAATAAATCTGAAATCTGCTCTGATACATTTGAATAAATTAACAGAGCATTACCACACCACCACATTCGATTTGCATAGTGCATTTACTGAAATGAATATGCAAGCATAAGTGAAAGGGCTGCTGAATCCTCTTAATTAGAATAGCTCCTCCCAGTATGTTTTCTGAAAGAGATATCTTGGCATATTTTTGAGCGAGCATAGACTTGCCTCCTGATTAATGCTCTTTGATCAGAGAGATATTGCTTTAACTCTCCAGACATCACAGAATGTGGGTACCACCCATAATGTTGCTCATCATTTAATTCACAATGCAACTAGAGCTGTGATGACTCCAGAGGAAAAATGATGTTGCAATATTTATTAAATATTCACGATGCCCTCTGAGTGGAAGGGAGGGTGACAATTAAAGAACTCAGAGCTTATGCTCCATTACATTTACAACTCGTCCCCCTTTTAAGTATCATACTTAATATTTTGATGAGCTTTCATTTATATATTTTCAGTTTTCGTTTTAAATTTAGTTTAAGTTTTAGTGGCATGTGCTATTGTCATTTTTATTAGTTTGTTTTTATTTATCATTTACTAAGTACATAACTTATTTCAGTTAGCCAAGACAACATGTCTAATTTTCATTTAATTTATCCTAAGTTTAAATTTTCTTCATCTTATCTTTATATTTAATTTAATTTCCGCTTTATTTAATTTTCAATGAATGCAAACAATCTTGAATAGTTTTAGTTAAATGCAACAAGGGCATCTGCAACATAATTTTTAACCAAATGAAAGAATGAAACATAGCAAGGCTATTTGTAATGAAATACCTTTGCATGGTCACACCTTACCACTGCATTTGAGAGGGTTCACACCGCGGCACAACACTTTCTCTGGTCTCATTACCATCAGAAAGATGTTTCTGCAGCAGGACCAGAGATGCACAGCCAGCTTAAGAGGAGGAAGAGCTGCATCCTTGCATTAAACATGCTCATCATCAACCATCGCACTTCAGAGCCACTCACACAGACTTCTATCAGACAGCCTGCAGAGAGCATAATGTATGCGCATAGACACATTCATACATAAACACACACCTCTAAGCAGACACGCTTGAGCATTAATAAACAGGAGGGCAGAAACAAACATCACAGGGAGTGTGTTATTATGACTATTGAGAACAACATAAGAGGCTGAGAGGTCAATAATCCACTTTACAATCGAATACAATAACTCAGAGCTGTATTCGAAGGAAACTGGCCCATCAATGCTTTCAGTCTACAATTTCACTGACAGAGTGTTAGCAAACTTGAAATCGAACTATTTAATCAAAAATCCCATATTTTGGTTTACACGTTTTGGTGTGTGCTACTCTGATTATCTTAAATAAGAATGTAAATAGAAACAAAACAGACGAAAGTAATAAACATAACGGCTTATTATCATATTTATATTGTACAAAATCAAAGAAGGGGATCTTCACTATACATTAAAACATTAAAAATGTATTTTTATTTTGGACAGAAATTACTATTTTATTCAGCAAGGATGCATTAATCAAAATGGTTATTAATTTAAATGGTTAATTTCTATTTCAAATAAATTCAGCTGTGCCAACACAGGAGTAAACTACATTTTAAGGTATGATATAATAGAAAAGAGTAATTTTACATTGCGATAATATTCCACACTGCTGTTTTTAAGTATATTTTTTAAACAAATAATTGCAGCCTTGGTGAGCATAAGAGAGTTCTTTTAAGAACATAAAAAAAATATGACCGGCTCCAAATTGTTTAGAAATGTAGTGTACAATTAGATTTTTAAATTCTTCTCCTAGTCTTGATTGATGGTCAGCTGGTCTGGTCAGGGCAAATTAGATTGAATTGTTTTAATTATTGATTGTTAATTTGTATATGCCATATGATTGTGATTGTGATGTCTGTGATACTGCAAACTACTTTCCCTATAAGGGGATAAATAAAACTGACTGACTGACTGACTTTTACATACCTCAGCGAATTATTACAGGAATCTTTTGCCTATACAACACTGTCAGCACTTTATCAGGACTGTTGTCATTCTTATACTACAAATTGTTGCCCTATGCTTAGGTGAGGCCTGGTTGCTGTAATGCTGACAGCCAGAGGCAGCAGATCTTCGGTTATCTTCATGAACTCTTCATGACCTGTCATAGCTTCCCCATCAAGTTCTATAATATAAAAGTATTGATACTGTAAGTTGTATTAGTATTGAAACTTAAGTTTCGATAACTTAACATTTACCCTGCATTCTTATTATTTTAAACACCTTTTAACATAACTTTCAGATTAAGGAATAAAAAAATATAGTAAAAGACAAATAAATACAGTAAAGAACCGAATAAAAGATATTCAAAACAGAACACAAAAAGCCAGGCTCTAGAAGCCTGGCTAAGAATGAGACATCATTGTGTCAAGGGCTGTATTTACAGGCCAGTATCATCTATCAGACACAGATGCGTCACGTTCTCCATTAGACTAAATATCATTCATCACGGAATACAGCATCAACCTGCTCCCAGTCTTACCCAGTGCTAGTGGTCAAGGGTTAACTGCAGCATCTACACACACACACACACACACACACACACACACACACACACACACACACACACACACAGTGTGGCAGTTAGGTCAGATAATGTTGGTACATTCGAGATAATTCATTGCTTCCTTCCTCCAGCTGTATGCCTGTCCAAATGGAATGACAACAATAAAAGACAATAGTAATAATACAGATTAAATATTCACTTAACATCCCATAACAGAAAAAAAAAAAAAAACTACAATATGGTGCTGACAAACCTATATTAAAGCTATTTAAAAAGCTATTGACCTCATTTTAACTAATACTGTTTCCTTTTTAATGCTGATTAATTAGAGATTAGATTGTATTTTAAGTTTATTGTTTTCTTCATATACATTTTTTATAAATGCATAAAACTATTTATTGTTGTTACTAAGACTGTGAATTAATATGTCTTTTCATAATATGTCTTCCCCTAGTATGCCAAATAAAAAGGTAAAAGAATTTGGTCTGTGATTTGGAGGTTCATCCTCCAATCAAATGCCCTTGACGTCACCCCTCCTCGGACCAATTATGACAGTCCTCATCTACAGGAATCAGGATTGAGACATACAGATTATTATGTTGTAATGCAGGACTTCTCCACGACTATCCCACGTACTTTATTTTCATAGTGAAGCGGTTAATTATTTAAAACTTGACAATGATATTAAAATTGCTAACAACTCTCCATATATGCATGGCAATCAAACCATTTTTAACATACTTCTCTAAAATAGCCTATAGGCTATTCTTCATTTTAACTGATGATCTGAACTTAGTCTCTTTTAACCTATGAAGTTAACACCTTAGGCATAAAACACATTTTCATCTGTTAAACGTCATTAAATAATTATGAACGTATTAATCATAAAAAATACTTAATTAGCAATAAAATAGTTTGCTTATGAAATGTGATCCTCACGCTGATGCTCTAAATGATAAATAAATAAATAAATAAATAAATAAATAACGACTACAAAACTTCACTCTGAATCTTCGAGGCATTAGTGGATTTAACTCAAACTCATTTCGATAATAAACACGCCCATTAGAAGGTATTCCAGCATGTATCGCAATTGCGCTTATACACATAAATTCACTTCTTCAGCAGTGTGAATGGGAATCTGCCTGTGTGTGGTCCTGAGTGATTGTCTAGCTTTACATATAAAAGAATACGAGCAAGTTAAGTAGGCTATCGGACCTCCTGATAAAGAAAGACATGCGGCTAATATGATTAGGCTATATATACAAAACATTACCCTCTTAAAATGAGCGCATTAACTGAAATCTTAAGTTAAATTGGTGGCTTAAAGTTTGAATAATACCAAACGGCGCCAAAGTAAGGAAGATGTAGCCAACGTTTTAGAACGCTGAATTTGATGAAGAAATTGAATTAAATTGATGAAGAATTTGAGTTGAAAATTAATGACACGGAAAAAAATTTAGTCAATGTATTAATTATTAATTTAGCCTATAAAAATTAATTAATTATTAAATTAATTAGGAGCGTGCCTTAGAAGATTTTTTTTTTATAACAAATAGCTAGAAATAAAAACAAAACTGGAAAAGATCCACTTCAGAATAATTTCGAAAAGATTTTAATTAGTATGGTTATAATGGTTGTGGTGCCTAAACTACGTCAACCTGAGCTTAAACGAAAAGCTAAGGGTTTACGCCAGAGCTACTGAGATGTCATAGGCTTCTCCTCATTAGTTTTCCCCACCTAAATGACAGCCAGTGTGCCATCATGCTGCGTTTACAAAGTTCACAAACAAAATAGCCAGGTGCATTTCACATCCAGTCGCCTCTTGCCGCGCTCTGTTCTCCGGCGGAGATTAATTTTATTGGTTCAGCGGGTCGCGTGAAAGAGGTGTAAATGAAAACTGTTTAGAAGACAGTGCGCGCGCCCCTCCTTTGAGGAAGATTGTCATGTGACAACACAGAGAGCACTTGAAGAGACACAGAAAAAGGGGGACAGACGCTCAGAGACTTTAGCACACACACAGAGAACTAACTCTGAGTGAGGCCATGAGAGAAGACGTTGAGATTTTAAGTTTTTTTAATGGACAGCATTTCACAAAATCCTAAAACAAACGAATGAAACGAACTGCATAATTTGCTCAAAACTTTTACAAGAATGGACAGCTAAGCGAGTGTCACCTGAAGCACCTGCATTTGTTAAGATGTCTGACTTTTTACTTCGGATCAGTGTGACGTTTTCAACAAACTCGGAGTGTTCTGAAGCTATTCGTCATTGACTCTGTAAACTTAAGGTAGGCTAATTCACTTAGAAAATGCCTCGTCCTGGAAGAAACACGTACAGCGACCAGAAGCCGCCGTATTCGTATATTTCGCTAACCGCTATGGCCATTCAGAGTTGCCCGGAGAAGATGCTCCCGCTCAGCGAAATTTACAAGTTCATCATGGACAGGTTTCCTTATTATCGAGATAACACGCAGCGCTGGCAGAACTCCCTGCGTCACAACCTTTCCTTCAACGACTGCTTCATTAAGATCCCGCGAAGACCGGACCAGCCGGGGAAAGGCAGCTTCTGGGCTCTCCATCCCAGCTGCGGTGACATGTTCGAAAACGGGAGCTTCTTGAGGCGCCGCAAGAGATTCAAAGTGATGATCACCTCCGAGCACCTGCACAAACCCTCAGACGCGGCGCATTACCTCCAGCAACAAGCCAAACTCAGAATGACAACTTTAGGGACACATCTACCTCAGATGACCAGCTACAACTTAAGTGTCTCACAACCCTCCACTTTCAAACACCCCTTTGCCATTGAAAATATAATTGCCAGAGATTACAAAATGCCAGGAAGTCTTGCTTTTTCTACCATGCAGTCCATGTCTACGGGTTATCAAATACACAATCAGTTGACCACGGCTTGGCCCCACATGTATAGCAGTAATGTGATAGACACTGAGTATACTGCCTATGGAGTACCATTCAAATCCCTGAGTCATAGCGGGCAGAGTTTACCGGCGATCCCCGTACCAATCAAACCCACCCCGGCTCCGGTTCCGTCCATCTCGACGCTGCAGGCGCGCCTTCCAGCCTTCCTCTCCGGCTCTCCGCAGTCCCTGAGCCCGACCTCTCCCGGACAGAGCAGCCCTGCCACACCGAGCCCGACCTCGCTGCTCCATTCGACCGCCGTGCACTGTCAAGAGGTCACTTAGAACTTTAAGTGGGACTTGAAACTTTACTTACACATCCACTCGACAAAAAGGCAAGACAAGAAAACTCACAAACCATAGGCTATATCTCTGAAATAAAAAAAAAAAGTTGACTTGTTTAAATTTTCTCGAAATACAGTGAAATTAAACATTCTGTTAAGTTTGATTATTAGCTCAATATTTCAATGACATTTTGTCATTAGGCTACCTCATATTATTAAAGTTTAAGAATCTTATTGGAAAATGCACAATTGACTTTGAAAATGTTAGAACAGATCGTAAAGAGTTTAGGAAAGTATGATTATGAATTACAATACATTCTCCATGTAGATAATTCTACTTGTATCTTATAATTAATTTTGGGCTGCTTACCCATTAAAGCTCATCGACACCAAGTAAAGGAACTGAAAAGGGATTTAGGATTGCATGTATAAGCACAGATGCTGCAGCTTTTCCGTGTGGCAGTGTAGAAAAATAAAAATGGAAATACTCCTACAATGCACTTTTGGTGTGACGTTACAAATATCGCAAGAGATATTGTTCCGTGAACAATGCTCAGTCTAATTTATCAGCTTCGTTGAAAATATAGTGAAAGCTGTTGTATATAAGTTTTCTGTATAATGTTTGACATGCTCTTATGTACTATAGCATGCTGCTTTTCACGTATACACCTGAAATAAATTATAAACTTTGTCATCAAACCTTATTAAAATATCCTGAGACTTGTCATTTTAATTTGTGTAATGGAGTTGACACATACAGAGTAAGATATTTGAATCAGCAGCATAACAACAATACAATCAGCGAACACTTTTGTGAAATTAAAAGGAAGAGACAAAATTCTGAGCTCGGACCACTTGTTGTGGACAATTGGTTGTCGATTAAAGATGAAAAGGAGGGCTTGTTTAAATGCTTTGTAACTTTAGTAAGATCGGTGGGGAATTTATTCAATTAAAGAGTGTAGGCCAGTATAACTTATCTGAAATAAACGGGCCAGAATTGCATACTTAGCTTACTTCCTCAGTCGATGACTTGTCGCATAGCAATTTTAAAATTTTATTACTGACAGTCTTTATATAAAAAAATTTTCACGGACCCAAAAATATATATAAAAAATATATTTGTAGGCTACCAACAACAAATAATAATAGGCTAATAATTTATTATAAAATAAATAAATACAATTTAATAAAAATGTATGCGTTATTATTTTGGATAACGAAATATCAACCCAAGTGGCATTATGAAAAATAGCACAACAACATTTTTCAAGGGAAATAATTATTATTCTTTTTTAAACAATACACTCTTGTGGAAACTTTATGGTTTGCTAAACTGTTGGAACATAGTTGATGTAATGAAATACCTGTGGTAAAGTTAAGGGGAAGTGACTTACTACACCGATATTCATTTATATTCTTGCAATTAGATTCTTTATATTTCTAAGTGGCTAAATAATTTGATCCCACGTAAATACATGTATCTATGAACTACAATGTCAAGAGACTTGCTATTTTAAACTTTTACTCAACTTAAATACATTTTTATCAGTCAAAATAAAACGCAGCTGTTTTTTATAGGCCTATACATTAATATTAATACTTTAAATTATGAAATGACTGAATAATATATTTTTTCTGCTGTCTTTCTGCAGCATTTTAATAAACCATTAACTTAAGCTGTAAAAATAACAGCACAACATACAATCATATGTATATAGAATGTAAAAAGCAAATGTATAGGCTAACATATGCCATAAATGATCTGTGGTCAGTTGCATAAACGTAGACTTGTCTTCAAATTATAGTCATCTATTTTCTGGTCCTAACTTTTTAAAGTCTGTTACATAAAATGGTAGTTTGGTCTAATCTGAATTGAAAAATTAAGAATAATTACCTCTTGTCTTGCTGCTAGTTGGTCAAACTCTTTAAGACACAGTCTTAGTGGCTATTATGTATTGACACAGATGAAGGTTAGTCTAGGTTGTTTGTTCGATACAGTATGTTGTACCTTGTAGTCACATTTCATACACTGGCATGCATTTAATTAATATAATGCATTATGGAGAAACATCCAAGGTAATTAGCATGTGTAATTTATCCATTTATTCATGCATGTGGCCAGTGGCCTGAATAATGAGCCTGCAGCCTTAACCTGTACACAGGAGATGGAATGGAAAGGAACCTGTTATTTATAATCACACTAGAAAAACTAATGTCATCAAGCTTGAAATCAACTCTCAGAACTTATTTGGGGAGATTTTTTTTCCAGCAGTAAGCTAAATAGCCTTATTTATTTCTCACTGTGACATTAATAATTTGGGGCGTGCATATTTATGAGCAAAATACCTGAACATGCTCAGGCAGGGGATGGCAAGGATATTTATATGGCCGTAAATCAACAAGCTGTGGAGCCTGGAGACTGAAAATCAAACACACAAATGAACACACACACACACACACACACACACACACACACACACACACACACACACACACACACTTTCTATGTTCATAAGTCTTCACTCTTCAATAACTGTTTTTAAATTTTGTTTTTCTTTGCCAAACATCTAACTTTTTTTTTTTATTTTTTTTTTTTTTTGAAACTAATGTGAAATGAATACAAATTGGTGCATGCTTTGCATTTGTGCATTTCTGATCTGGAAATTTTATAATTAATAATTGAGGTAATATCAATAAATCTACCGTGTTTATCCATATAGTTTCCAAGAATCTTTAAAAAATATTATTATTATTAAAAAAATATGAAAATGAATAGGCCTAAGTATTAAAAAGTACAGCACTTCAGTATGAAAACAAGCCCTGTTTTGAAATTAAAGTTGAAACAGTGAGATAAGACAACTCTGCAGACAACACAAGGCGTTGTTTGAACAGGAAAATGTCCCTGATTTCTCTTGGATTCTTGTACAGGATTCACAGTGCAAGGATATTTGAGCTAACCCGTAATAATCAGCATGGCTGTAGCTGAAAGAAGCAGCAGGTGCAAAGGGAGACTCTCTGCTCGACCCAGCCAAACGCCTGTGTGTGCATGAAATCACTGTGTCAACATTTAATTCATGCTTCTAAGCAGAGACTGTGAGACAAATTACACCACTGGGAGGGACTGCCAATATTAGCTCAAGCAACAAATGTCATCCACTGACCATTGGGCTTCTGACGTAAAGTAAAATACTCAAAATAAATACTGTCAAAATTATGGATGCCTTATAAAGTTTCTAGAATAAAATGGAATTTTAAAATGAAAATCGACTACCTTCCTAATTCCTTTGTAAGCTGAACAGATGACTGATCACAAAACGATTTAAAAGAAAGTGCTGTGAGTAAACATTCTCAAGTTTTTGGAGTAGAGCAAGAGCGGTAAGAACTGTTTGGTCAGCCATAAAACATCACCCAGCAAACACTGGCCAGGACTATTGTGTCCCGTCAATGCACTTCAGGCCTTTCAGCATGTTGCCAGGCGACTGGGTCCGTTGATACAGCGATGCTGGTCTGAGTGATCAATCCCCTGCGTGTCTGTGTGTTTGGTGTTGTGAGTGGGCAAATGCAGTTGCTTTGTCTCACTAAGAGACCTCCAGTGAGAAGAACAGCACGCTTTTGTGTGTCTAAGTTTTGAGTTTACAACGCACAATGTAAAAGTGGCTGACGCCCAATGCCAAAAACACTAAAAAAGTACAATAGTTTAGAGTTTCTGTCTCTTTCAGAGGAACAATCATTAATAGCACTATGGGCAAATGAACAATCACCTGAAATGATAGACCTTCTTATACATCATTTAACAGTAAATCGGTTGTACTTTTTGTATCACTCGAAAGTTTGTGATCATTAAGATTTTTTTAAAGAAATTAATACGGTTATTGACAGTTAAAGGACAAGTTCGGTATTTTACACTTAAAGCCCTGTTTTCAGATCGTTTTCAGACCCGAGAATTTTCGGTTTCCGTAGTTTTTGTCCAACTCCATTGACTTGTATTGGATGAAAAACTACGATAAAAACCTGTTGGAAAGCATCTTTTGCAGCGATTTTTGTGTGAGCATATCAGTGAACACCCCTGACCACTCGGTGAGTTTCACGTCTTTGTAAACGAAAGTTTAATGCGTTTTAGGAAGGATTATTCCAGTGCACCTATGCAACCATTGTGGAGGTGGGGGGGTGCTACCAGAGAAACCGAAAATTCTCGGGCCAGCAGCATTTGTCCAAATTTCAATCTTAACCATTGTATTTCATCAGAAACGATCTGAAAACAGGGCTTTAAGTGTAAAATACAGAACTTGTCCTTTAAATGACAGTAAAGACTTTTACATTGTTGCAAAAAAAAAAAAAAATCCTTCTTTCTATTAATCAAAGAAACCTGAAAAAATATATCATGGTTTCTACAAAAATATTGAGCAGCACAACAGTTTTCAACATTCAAAATAATACGAAATGTTTCTTGAGCACCAAATCAGAAGGATTTCTGAAAGATCACGATACGGAAGACTAGAATAATGGCTGCTGAAAATTCAGCTTTGCCATCACAGGAATAAATTACATTATAAAATATATATCAAAAGAGAAAACCATATTTTATATTTTAATATTATTTCTTCTTTGAAAAAAAGAATAATCTTACTGACTCCAAACTTAATTGTTTTGTTGTAGGGCTTAATAAGAAGAAGCCTTGAAGGAGTTCAGTGTCTGAACACTCAATATTACAAAGTCTGGTTCTGATCTGATAAGGTGGCGCCAATAGTGACCCTCATACTGTAACAGCAGATGACTGACAGTTCCCTAAAGATGACAAGGCCTTGAGGTGCTGCCCTTGTGTAATGCTGAAAACACTGAAATCACTTACTGGGCTCCAGAGGCATCAGCATTAATTGTCAAGGAATGTCAAGAATTTTTTTTAGTTGAATCAAGTTAAATTAGGGAAATATTGTCACAAGTTGGTCCAATTGGTAAAAAGTAAAATTTTAGGTGTGAAACTCTACAAACTAATAATCTGCTTGTCCCTTGAAACTCTTACATTAGGAGCATAATATCGCTCATCATCAGCTATTGGCAAGTAGATAAACAGGTAGCTAAATATTTGTCATAACTACACTTTTTACGACGTTACTTTTTCCAAACAACCCATTCACACAAATAGCCATTTTCACAATAACAGTTCAATTAACACCCTACCTTAACTGAAGCTCTGGGGCGTCTTCTGGTCTCAGGTGTTGTGGTGTTTTAAATGTGCGAGTGTAATGACAGGCTTAGCTCTGCCGTTTGCCCTGCAGCCGCTGACTGACAAGTTGATTTAGGCTGAGCAGGAATCTTCCTTGTTTCTCATACACTAACACCTCTATGACACTTCAAAGAGTCAGTCACACCTGAGGTGAGAGAGGGCAGCGTGTTTCTGTGAACAGAGTGAGATGGACAGATAAAGGGTTAGGGTTGCGAATTGCTGGGGGTCAGGTGCTGCTTCCAGCTTTGAGTCACATTTTTAAGGAGTCCAAGAAGGAACACAAGCATACCCATCACAAATGATGTTTTTAGTATTAAAATCCTCTGTGGTCACTGAAATCTCTAACCTGTATCTAAATCAAAATTTAGACTCAAATGATTATAATACAACCTTGCAAGTAACAAACTACAGAATTAAATGAACTAACCAAGGCAGCAAATTACTTACAGCTTTGAAACATTTCCTAAAATATCTTCTCCCAATGTTGCATTAACAGGAAGGAAGAGTACATTTTCTGCTTGGCTCATAACAATGGCCTGAGTTTCTTTGATCTGTGTTAAGTCCTTCCCAATGTCAGGAACTAATAACTGACCTTTTGTAATTGGGATTAACTCCTCTGTGCTTTGTTCATGTTAACTTTGTTCTATTGTCAATGTATTTACAAAGTCAATGAGAAGATAATTAGTAATGAGTAGTGTAGTTTGAACTACCATGAAATCACTTGCCTTTCAAATCTTTTGTTTCTTTGGAACAACTCCGAGCATATCTTCCATTTTTTAACTAAGCTGTGCTGAATGTTTAAAATGATGCTGATGGTGTTTTACATAACACACTAAGGCCTGGTTTCACAAACAGGGCTTAGATTAAGCCAGGATTACACCTTAGTTCGATTAGGATATTTAAAGGGATAGTTCACCCAAAAATGAAAATTACCCCATGATTTACCATCTCAAGCCATCCTAGGTGTATATGACTTTCTTCTTTCAGACGAATACAATCGGAGTTATATATAAAAAAAAAATTTAGCGTAGCGATGTGAAACATATACATATTTGAAACTACTGTTATAAACTATTGTTTGAACCACGAGAGGCATTAAAGCTTACGCTACTCCTACGTCATACATTGTGTTAGGGGTTACTATTTTCTTACAAAAACCCATCGCTTCAGAAGGACTTTATTAACCCTCCAGGAGTCGTATAGATTATTTTATAATGGATGAATGCACTTTTTTGGACCGCCATTCACTACCATTATAAAGCTTGGAAAAGCAATAATTTTTTTTTTATCTTACTCCGACTGTGTTTGTCTAAAAGAAGATAGTCAAAGCCTACACCTAGGATGGCTTGAGGGTGAGTAAATCATGGGATATTTTTTTGGGTGAACTATCCCTTTAAGTAGCTTTTATAAATGTACATTAGAGAAAAAAAAAAACATCATTGGAGTGCATCAAAGACAAAACAGGGGCACTGACATATTTTAAAACATATTTCAGTAAAAACAGCTCAAACATGCATTTTAGTCTGGGATTTTAGTCTTAAGCATTGTCTGTGAAACCAGGGGTAAATGTTGTGATGGCTCTTAAAGGGATAGTTCACCCAAAAATTTAAATTCTGTCATCTGAGAGATTTCTCTTCCCCATTGAAAGTCTATTCACCCAAAACTCTGACACTTCAAAACATTCATGAAGATCGAGAGGTTTAATCCAAGTATTCTGAAGAGATGTGATCGCTTTATATAATGAACAGATTTAATTTAGGCTTTTATTCACATGTAAACATTGATCATCGAACATACATAGAGCACTCAAATTTGGTGATTGGAAACTCGAGCATGCTTTCAATTGAGCAACAGATATCTCTCAGATTTTATTAAAAATATCTTCATTTGCATGAATGAAAGTCTTATGTGTTTGGAGCGACATGCATGAGAGTAACGGATGACAGAATTGACATTTTGGGGGGGGAACTATTCCTTTAACTCTTAAAAACACTTCATGTCTCTGTAGATGTTGTAGTCTGACTTTAAATAACACATGAGATGGTATTTGAACACAGAACCATAGAGCATTATGATAGTGTGACTGACACCTGGATGGGCAGAGACTGGTGTTTCTATCTTCCACAGGTGCGTGGCCTCAAGAAAGAGGTGGGCTGAATGTGGTGGAAGCAGTTAGTATTCTGTGAGAGTGAATTACTCAAGCCTCCATAAAAGCACTCTTTCTATATAAGGGTCAATTTGATTGCTCCCCTTTACCCTTCAGCCAATTTTCACACAATGGATGGAGGAAACTGACCATGTCTTCATTCTGAAAAGTCCAATTCTCCCATCTAGAGCAAAGAAGGATACAGAACTCTAATTCAACTGTAACTATGATAAAATATTACAATATTAATTTACAATAAAAAAAACTGAATGTTTATTTAATTTAGCACTAGCAGGCATTATATGTAAAAGCAGCATATGCAAAAATATGAAATGCATTTTTTTCTAATGAGTTAAATCTGCTTGAACAATTAAATAAACAAATCTCACATTTAAATAACGTTCTGCAGATTTTTATTTAACTTTTTTAGTTATTGTTCGCTGTTCTTGACTGCAGGATATACATTTGGAGTCTGTAGATCTGATTATTTAACTAAATGCAAACAGCAGGCTTCATTTTTCCTAGAAAGTCTGAGAGGTACAGATGGACACACACAAAGAGCAACTGTACCTCGATGCGAGCTGTACTATTTAGGTCAAAGCAAATCAAACAGAACAAGCTGAAGCTGAATAGAATGATTTATTCAAGCAGTGGCAGCTGATTGCCGTGACAACAGATTGCCTCCTGGTAAAGTTCCATTACAACAAACAAAGCTCTCAGGAACTCATAAACCGTCTGATTCATGACACAGTGTTTGAATAAAGTTCTGATGGTTTAATTACAGGCTCATTATTAATGTTTACATTTCTGATCATCAGTGGGAAGTTTGGCCATTGATCAATTCTCAGTTTAAAAGTAAATTGTTTATAAATAAAACATTTCTTTTAACAATTGCCCTGTTATAGAATGTCATGAATTTCAGTGAAAAAAATTTGGAACAGTTTTCTCCATTCATTAAAGAAAAACATATTTGTGTAGAATATTTACTTCAAGCATGATCCATAAATAGATGATTGCATTAGACGAAATATTAAATCATATGACATTGGAAAAGTGATAAAGTGCCATTTTTCCAATTACTTTTAAACAAACTGATCTCAAAAGTAATTTTTCGTGAAATCAGTTTACATCAAGAGAAGCGTGACAGAATGAACACTGGTGAATTTGCATTAAAAGTCTGCTTGTGTTATTTCTATTTCTTTTAAATAAACCGCTTGATATTTTGTTAACTAATGCATAACATTCAAACATTTTTAAGCAAGGTTTATAGGTATCAAAATATCTTCTGTGACTGTTTATTTAAAATCAAACCAAATGTGCTCCCAAAAAAAAGGCCTTTTTGTCTAGTTAAAATTCTATAATTTCTGGTTCAAAATTAGTGCAAAATGACCATTTATATTGACGGTAAGTCAAAGTTTTAAGTACACTGTACTGTGGTCACCATCCTGAAATGATTGATTTTATATATCTGGGTCACGGTGCCCACTCCTGACTCATTAAAACACCCAGAAAGACCCCAACTCAGCACAACAAGAGACAGTTACAAGGGTAAAATAAGACTGGAGTAAAGCCTCTTACTGAAAAAGAGAAAGACTCCCACCCTAGAGCTCCACAGGACTGAAGAGGGGGCGGTGTCAACATCACATTGTTTATTGGAGTGGTAATTCAGAGCTTGGTGGTCTAATGCGCTTGTGAAGCACTTTTAATTTTACCAAGTTTGCGTTTGAAAGGAACAACGGGTAGCTTTCATTCACAGGTAGCTTTGAAGTCTATACAAGAGGTTCTGACATAGTCAGTCCCTAAAAGTCTGAAACAGAGAACAAACCTCCCAGCTTTCCTTGGACTTGCCACCAAGTAGAAAATCCTTATAACTATCTTTTTCCAGCTGTAGGTTGGAGTTGAAGAGTGGATCAAAAGCGGGGACAAAGCGGGAACATTTTTCATCGAAATTCATGATAAAAAAAATTATACATTTTGAATATGCTAAAGTGTTTATTATACCATTACACAAGCACACACACACACACACACACACACACACACACACACACACACACACACACACACACACACACACACACACACACACACACATATGTATATATTGATCTTCTCTGGGCTCAGATTAGGACTATTTGAGCTTGTATTCACTGATAACTATGGTTCTTCTCTCCCTCTAGTGGTCATAATCACTGCTCTTTCAAACTTGGTAATCCAATGCAAAAAATTACATTAACCGATCAGTGGCTGACGGATGAAATGTTACACCAAAGTAGGGTAACATAACAGAGAAAATAAACGATTGACATCAGAGCCGTGTGTGATTGCAGATTCATATTTTATAAACCACTGATAAATATAAAATATTCAAATACATTCTGTCAACGATACCTGATTTTATGAGTATCATTATTATTCAATCTTATGTTTTGATCCATGCCCTGAAATTAATTGAATAATATCTACTGTGTTTTCTTAAATGAGCATTTAAGATTCAAAATCTGAAAGTATTTCATTCCTCTATTTTTGTGGTAAAGAAAACCACTTTGTACTTTCGAGAATCCAGCCTCCAATTGAGGAGAAAATAAATGGGGTGTGTTCTTTACATGCCATAATTCTTTAAAGTTAAACAACCATAAAGGCTAAGAACTCTGACCTTCACCATCTAACTAAGCAAGAAAAGTCAATGATGTGTGAAGGCCCCACTCTCTCGTCATATACTGATTATGATAAAATATGTTTCAGCCCCACGAAAAATAACCGTATGTCATCCATGACAACACGGGGCCAGATTTCAACGAGACCCAAATTTCTTCACCGCTAAAATGTTTTACTGTCGGCTGTAAAGCTCAAACTGATCTGGTCTGGGACTGTATTCATTGGACATTGTTAGACCCTCCATTCTATCTAACATTTCATGTTCTAAAAACACATACTTTTAGTTTAGTTTAGTTTAGTCAGGTAGCCTAAAAAATTAAATCAAGTCAAATGAATAATTGTATTTAATTCAGAAACTACATTACATTAACTACATTATCTGAACAAATACTGGTTACATTATCTACAGTGTAGATTATGCTAAATAACATTATTTAAAAATAAACAGAACAGAACATAAAGTGTTCTAACAACTCACATTTCATGTTTAGATTCACTAATGAATAGATCACAAATAAAAAAAATTAAGTTAGAAAAAAAAAAGCTTTTTTTTTTTTTTTTTGTGTGTGTGCAAGATTAAAACTATTTTACATATTAACAGTTGAATATGTATCCAAAATTTCTATTTTAGCACTTGCTTGGTTAACAAATAACTGACAGAAGGAAGAAGCCGATAGGTCTGTGGAGCGTCTCCGACTGCCTTTGTAGAGGAGCCATGATGCAGAGGGTGCCATTCCTGCCGAGGGCTCCCTGAGGCCATGCCTCCCTCTCCATCACTGCCATATGTTTGCATACTTACACAAACATATGAGCTTTGCACCCTGCTTGGCTCCGTTAGCATGTATCATTACCCGTTTGGCAGGACAAAATATAGAGCGCATGGTGGCCTAATTTAACTGCTTTGTGGATTATGTTTAAATTTTAAGATGTTGCTTTAAAAACAAAACCAAGATTGCTTTTTACTGAGCTAACACTGGAGGTGATGGATGTTTTATTTGTCGATATGACTTCCGCAAAAGTGAAATAAGAAAAAAATCTTTTGTAATGAGAAGTCAAATCGCAATGAGCCATGCTCGAACAATAAACCTGTGAAGTGCCTGATGTTTTATTCACTCTTATTGCAGGAAACAAGAGGATCTTCTTTCATTATCAAGGGTCATTTACAATACCATAACGCATTTTGACGCTAGGGAAACCGTCCCATGATAAATTCTTTGCCGTGCCCTTCACAGTTGTCATAGCAGGACCATAAACAGCATTTATAATAATCTAGCAGGGCGGTGCACCCATCTCGCTGATTAGCATGCAGAAGACGAGGGGATGGGAGAAGTGACAGAGGCCACGGAGCTCATTGATATATCCTCATTGTTCTTCGTCAGAAACACCATGAGTGGTGCAGAAAAGAAAACACACATCAGACATGAATACTTTTGGGGATCACAGAGTCTTTTTGGAATTATTCCTCTTGTTTTTGTAGTGAAAAAGATGTAAGATGAATCTGAATTCAATAATTGTGAAATTATACAGAAAAATGTCTCATGACTCAAGGACTCATGACATAAATGAATGCTTGAAAGAACAGTTATGAATGCTGTTAAATTGGGAATGTTTGAGGTAAATAATTGCTTTATGATATCTAAAATCAAACATTTATCTTCAAAACTTTTGTCATACAGCATATAGAGTCATAACTCTCAAAGCAATAGTTTACCCAAAAAATTTACATTTTCATAATTTACTCAACCTCATCTTGTTCCAATAATAACTTAAATATAATTAACATCCATACAACTGAATCAATGTAAATGAACACTTTCCTTTTCTTCAATTTCAGCTTCCTAATTGTGGTCACCCATTAGCCCACAAAGTATTAATAAACATGCTTCACCACATTATGCTATTATAATAATTTTACATGATAATGGACTTCAATCTCTTTCTGTTCAGACGATAACGCTGACTTACAGAATGTTTTTTTTTTTGTGCTTTAAGCATCTTAAATTCATTATGTAATTCCTTTCATGGACGGTACAATGTTCACCTAAGCATTTCCTGAGATGTTATTCTGTTTGTTGTGGCAAGACTGTTTCGTAAAGAAAACAAAGGACAAAAAAGTAATTAAGTTCCGTAATAAAATCTCAAGCATCATAACACGCAACATTAAATACCCATCCAACTCCATCAATTACTCCAAGAGCTCACACACAGACACACACACACACCTCAGATCAGTGCGTGCGTCTGTATGGATGACAGTTAATCTCACTCGCAGATTCAGCACTCTGTACCACCCAAACCTTGAATTGCCATACTTGGTTTAAACGTGTAGAAAAATGCTGAAAGCATTAAGACATGTCTGAATGCAAAGTTTCCTTTCCTTAAAAGTCAAGGCAGTTAAGCCTTTGGTTTTGGACACAGCCTAGAAATATACAAAAGTTATGTTAGTGAACACTTTTTTAACTCTGTATTTCCACTTTAGCGAGGGGCTATTCACAGTACTTTAGTATGGAGGCACAGACACAGACATAACTTAAAGAAGTATAAATCACATGTCTACAAAGAACAAAGTTTGAGGTAATAAAAAAAAAATGTGTTCAGCAAGGATGCATTATTTACAAATTAATCAAAAGTGACAGTTAAAACATTTATAATGTTACAAAATATTTTTATTTCAAACAATTAAAAAAATATTTCTAAACGTTTCTTTGACTTTTTATTCTTCAAATAATTTTGAAGAAAATGTATCACAAGCGTCTGCTAAATGACTAAATGTAAATGTAAATCACAGTTTCCACAAAAATGGAACACTGTTTTCAACACTGATAATAATAAGAAATGTTTCTTGAGCTCCAAATCAGCATATTAGAATGATTTCTGAAGGATCATGTGACACTGAAGACTGGAGTAATAATGCTAAATATTCAGCTTTGTCAACAACTGCATTTTAAAATAAACTAGCATAGTTAATTAACAATGAACAGTTATTTAAATAAATGCAGCCTTGGTGAGCATAAGCATTACCAACCCCAAACTTTCGAACGGTAGTGTGTTCACATCATTTTCTTTACCAATTATTTCTCATTTTAATACTGCTTTAAAGTACTTCACCTGAAGCACAGGCATTCAAATATGCAGATCACTGATATAACTAGAATCAGTCTTTGAGAGGTCGGCTGACACACGAGAAGGACACTGTGCACGGCCTCTGCATAAGTTTACTTTGTTTTGGTTTTGGAAGGAAGCAGGATTGTTCACTGAGGCAGGGCATTTATCTTATATTCATCAAAGGCCGCCCACATAACAAACAGCCGTACTTGTTTGATTTTATAAATAATTGAAGTCTACAGGGAGTCACATTGTTTTAGGCCTAAATCTGTTGTTTACTGATAGTGTGTATGTAACAGCACCATTGCAGTGAGTGTGTTTGGATAGAGAGAGTGAATGAGAGAGAGAGAGAGAGAGAGAGAGAGAGATAAAAAAAAAAAAATAGGGAAACTCACCCAGGGCGGAAGCGCTTGGCGCGGAAATGAAAGCGTCTCTGTTTGTAGGCTGAGAGAGAGCACTGCACTCTCTTCGTGGCCACGGGGCAAGCGCAAGTCCCCAACGAGCACTCAACACGACGTCTCCTCGTGACAGAGAGGCATCAAACAACCCATCTGAAATGAGAGAGTAAATATAAATGAAACCAGAATGTTTTTTCTAAACATTCTGCATTTATAAATCTCTGTAAGAAGGGTGAAACATGATCTTAATGATTAGTTAGCAAGAAGCAAACTAATAATTTTATCACTTTTGATACACAACCACCTTTTATGATGACAACTGTGTGAGTGACAGAGGCTTGAGGAGTTTCCTTCATTTGACATCCTCTCATTTTCATTCTGTCATCGTGCACACCTCAGTCAAAATAATAAATCGAGATATGACAATAAGTTGATTCTGTATTCTTTTTGTTCCTTCAAGTAAAAGCTTTCATAAAGCTGCAAGGCAGAAATGGGGGAAATCATATATTCATCTCTAAGAGCTCCGTGAGTTAACGTTCTTGGCCAGAACAACCTGTGCAGAAGTTTCAGTCTCCAAATCAATTATTAGCACTGAGGTTTTGACACGCTCAAGAGGAATCAACAACTAGCATTAAGAAAAGTACAAAGCTGATATAAACAACACCAAATGAACTCAAGGCAACCCATGTCTATAAATTATACATGCAATCTAGCAAAGGGCCGGTGTCACCAGAATAGGGGTCCATGACAGAATCACAGCATCTATATGTAAAACAGTAGAGGCCAACACAATGTTCTGGCTGCACTGCTTTAAAGTGCACATAATGAGATGCGTCTTCCCCCCAGTCTGTCTGCTTTTATTTAAGCAATATTTAATAGACTCCATATAAATATAAATGCATGCTGCCTTTTATTGTTTGCCCATTGGATTACACTAACTTATTCATTTTCTTTTCTTTTTTTCTCAGATGAATAGGTCATTTTCACTGACCCCACCACAAATTAATTGTCTTTTCTTTTTTTTGTTTCACAAAAAAAGTTTTTTTCTTTACAAAAAGCTGGAAAATGTACAATAGAATAGATCATAAAAAAAACAAATGTTTAAGCTTGCAGGGTATTAAAAAATGAAGTGTCTATTTTTACAATAAGTGCAAATAGCCCCCATTGTTGGCAGAGGCTATTTACACTAACTCCTCCCATTGACGTCTGGTTGGGCCAGACAAAATTACGGAAGACACTAGAGTGTGAAAAGTAGCAATAGTATAGAGATAAGGCAACTGGCAGGAAGTTTTTATGCAAATCGTTGAATCTGCCTTTTGCCTAACTTGCTCTACTCCCTTTTCCCATCACATATCAGATCGGAAAGGCATTTATTTGAAATAAAAATGAAGAAAATATTTGAAAAGTGGAAATAAAGCGTCTAACGTGTGTTTAATAATAAAGTCTTTATCGGTTAGAGGTAGGGGTAATGTGTAGGGAGGGCTTTATTTTGTCCCAATAAGGCGACTGTAACGTTTTAAATTGATTTAGAGTTTTTTTTTTTTAGCTCTTTTCAAGTTTTGTTCAAGTCTGTGTTTCCTAGTTAGTTTTCTAATGTGTTAATTAGTTCAGTCTTCTGAACCTGTTTGTATCCTTGGTTACTAATTAACTTAGTTGAGTTCAGGTTTGTCTAATTACTCTCTGTTGTTTTGCTGTGTATTTAAGTCCCATGTTTAGTCCTGTTTAGAGTTTGTTTCTATTTTCTGGTTGTTCTGTTCTTGTATTTGGTATTCCTGAGAAATCCGAGCTTTTCTGTTAGTTTAATGTTGTTTTCAATAAAAACTGCTGCACTAAGATCCAGTTTCATCTCTGCTGCAACCAGACCCATGACACACAATCATTCAGACTCTGTTATTTTTGCTTACTGTTTAATGTATAAGACTATTTACACTTATTGCAAAGAAAATATTGCTGTTTTTATATAGTGGAAATAGAATCTATTGCTATTTTCACTCAGTGGAAATAGAATATAGTTGCTACTTACACTTACACAAATAGCCACTGCATAAAAAAAGTCCTTTAAAGCCACGTTATTAAAACCACACGGTTACAAAGTTCACAAAAGTCCTGAACAAAGTCCTTAATGGCCCGGTTGCCTTGACGAAGGTGGATGGTAACTGCTGGGTTCATGGAGGAGTCTAGTTTCCTGTAACATTCAGTCCACTGAAGGCGAGTTGAAAGAACCCATGTGCAGTTTATTTAAATCCAAAATTTATCCAAAAACAAAACAATAACTTAAAACAAAATGACTTGAAATAGATATTAGACATTAAACAGACATGACATGACATAGACATGATACAGACACCGGCACGGACACCGGCACACAGACATTGACACAGACCTGAAACACAGACACCGGCACCAGCACGGACACCGGCACACAGACATGGACACAGACATGAAACACAGACACCGGCACTGGCACGGACACCGGAACGGACACCTGAACGGACACCGGCTCCAGCACCAGCACGGACACCGGCACACAGACATTGACACAGACATGAAACACAGACACCGGCACAGACACACCGGAACAGACACGGACACCCGAACGGACACCCGCATGGGTACGGATACCGGCATGGACACCAGCACAGAGACCGGAACGGAAACAGACACGGACACCGGCACGGACACTGGCACACAGACATGAAACACAGACACCGGCACCGGTACCGGCACAGAATCCGGAACGGACACCTGAACAGACACCAGCACGAGCACTGGAACAGACACGGACACCAGAACGGACACCCGCAAGGGCACCGGCACGGAAACGGACACCGGCACGGATACCGGCATGGACACCAGCACGGAGACTGGCACAGAAACGGACACCGGCACGGACATTGGCACACATACATGGACACAGACATGAAACACGGACACCAGCACAGACACTTGCACGGAGACCGGCACGGACACCTGCATGGACACCGCACCGGCAAGGACACCGGCACACAGACATGGACACAGACATGAAACATGGACACCGCCACCAGAATGGACACTGGAACGGACACCAGCATGGATACAGACACCGGCATGGACACCGGAACGTAAACGGGCATCAGCACAGACAACAGAACGGACACTGGAATGGACACAGACACCGGCATGGACACTGGAACGTAAACGGTCACCGGCACAGACACCGGAACGGAAACGGACACCGGCAGGGACACCAGCACGGACACCGGAACGGAAACGGACACCGGCAGGGACACCGGCACGGACACTGGAACGGAAACGGACACCGACAGGGACACCAGCACGGACACCGGCACACAGACATGTATACAGACATGAAAGACGGACACCAGCACAGACACCGGAAACGGACACCGGAACAGACACCGGCAACGGACACCGGAACAGACACCGGAACGGAAACGGACACTGGCATGGGCATCGACCCGACACGGACACGACACGACAAAAAAACGTGAATTTGACTTGGTTATATGAGACTCACCAACAGTGGATACAAAAAAAAAAACTAGACAAGATACAATGGACAATTTTTGTGGAAACTGTTTCCCTTTTTTTAACAGGATTCTTTGATGAATGTAAAGAGCAAAATAACAGCATTTATTTGAAATGTATTTGTAAAATCTAAATGCCTTTACTGTCACTTTTGATCAAATTAATGCATCCATGGTAAATAAAAATATGACTTAATAAAAAAAAATTAAAAAAATTTGAACGGTGGTGTAGCTCTAATATAATTTTTTGCAGTTGTGTGGTCACAGTCGCTGTTTTCCTAAGGCAGAGAGGGATGCCATTCACTGGCTGTCTTCACCCTAATTACTCAGCTGAATAATTGAAATTAAAATAGCCACCGCATCCCGCACCACAAGGATGGGATCGTTCACCTCCGATAGCACCCGCACATCAATAATCAGATTATCAGTGGGCCATGGATAAACAGAAATAGCTGGCCTTAGCATATTTAAGAGCTACTTTAGCCGACTGCTATTAACTCATCTCCCTGGTTATTTATGTCCTCTGCTTCTTAATAAGACTCTTGGCAATATTATTCTAATTATATGAGTCCAATCAGCAGTATTGCATGTCTGGCCTCATTTACATTTGCCAGCACTTTGTCTTTCACACTGTGATACTAATTCAATGAGACGTCTAATGTTTACGTTATATGTGGCCTGCAGAGTTTGGCCTCCTCTACCCTTCCAGTCCATTAGAATCGCAGTGTATGTGCAAATATGTTGTGCCTGTATGATTGGGTTTGTCTCTGAGCACATGACTGATTGATCAGGGTTGCTCTATGGCACAATTGAGTTTGCTTTGTAATACAAATATGTGTTTAGTTCTGTGAGGGTGTGCTGGCGGGCTTTTCTAGACGCCTGCCCATAGAAATTATAGCCTGTAGCTGTTGTAAACAAGTTTAATTTCACGAAAAATTCTCTTATCTTGCCTGTGAACATCTACAAAAAATAGCAAATGAATGTGTTTTGATATTTATTAAGTGATTAGGTGAAACTAAGCATCTAGATTGGAGATTAAATAAAATCCACTCCCCCTATCCATGTTTACAACCAATATTCTTACAACAGCTGATGCAATCACAAAATAGATCATATATAAGCATATAGATTTTTTTCATAATAAGTTTTTGAAGCTTTTGGTAAAAAAAGAGAGGGAAATGAAAGGAGAGAGGGAAACCAGAGAGAAGCAATGACAACATCCTCAGTGCTCTATCCTCTGTGCTTCTGAGGAATGACATTAATCTGGAAGATTAAAAACTGTCACGTCTGATGATGTACTGCCATCCACCTTCAGAAAACACACAGCAGAGCACACTCTCTATTATTCATGCTCTTTCAGACTGTGATCATAACAATATAGTCGACCCGGAGGACTCAATTACAATAACCGAGGGTCAGAATGTCGACAAGGTGTGTGGCAGTGGACTGTAGGTCTACACAAGCTCAACAATGCATTATCAAGATACCAAATACATTATGTTCAATCACATTCTTTTCTGCCATTCCTAGTTCCCCCGGTTCGAGCTGCAATTTTACCTCAACTTGAGATCATTAAGATTATGGGCCTTTAATGACATTATATATTAGGCCTAATCTATAAGTGATACAATATTGAATTATTGAAAAATGTGCTTTTTTAAAAACGTAAACATACAAATAAAGAGGCCAGGACAGAACTGTATCTTTTGTACATTTTATTCAAATTTAACTTTATAAACAAAGAGTATTATTCCTATAGGAGCTGTCATTGCGAGCCAATCTATGAATGCTAAAGTTTATTATGGCTTTGTTATAATTAAATCGCCTGTTAAGTTTGAATAAAATGACTAAAGGATGCTAGAGGATGTGAAGATCTGTTCCGCACTTAAGAGTTGGAAGGGGCAATTCAGTAGTTCAAGTTAATCTACTGCCCTCTTGTGGCAGTAGCCTATACAGCCAGTACACAAAGTGTTACACAGCTAATCATGCTTCTTCAGCCTTTTCTTGAAAATGGCTAAAGATTTAGCTCGGGTTGAGTTAGGCAGGTTACTCCACCAGCTTGGAATAGTCACAGTAAAGGTCAGTGAAAGTGATTTTGTGCCTCTTGAAGAGTCTTCTTGCTTTGCAACGCAAGCTTCTGTGGGGCACTAGGTCTGAAGTAGGCTAGTGAGTTTAGGAATAGGGGTGCACAGCCAGTTGTTGTGCTAAGTGGTTGAGCTCAGTTAAATTGTTAAATAACATTGTTAAATAACAATTTAACAAGCGATAAAATAATGTATAATTACTGCTTATAAAGTAATCATTCCAAAAAATTTTTTATCATTCCAAAAAAATATTAGCCATTTATATCAATGGGATTCAGAGATGAGGGCTATTATACTAATGTTGTCCACTAGAGGAAGCCACATGATAGCAAATCCTTTTAAGATCTCAGTTTAAAGACTGAAAAATATTAAATAAATTGCCTTTTAGTAAAAACTCGCAAATAAATTCATTATTTCATAAAGTTTAATAAAGCCCAGTAGGCTACAATAGTTTGCAAAAACTGTGATCTCCAAAATACTTATAGACCATTAATTTGTTATCTTAATTTTAATGATATTGACAACATATGTCAAGTTGCAGGCATGAAGGTATGTCCAATTGAAGAAGAGGCACAATATTATTTGTCTATAGTAGCCTACATAATAATATTTCCATAAAGAGACTTAAAGACTAATATTTTATTTGGAAAGAGACAAATCCATTGAATAGCCTAACTATATCGTCTGCAAAAGCCATTGTGCTTGGACGCCGATGATCGCCTCAAGTTAAACTGTATTGTTTCATTTAGCCTACCTTCTGTTGCCCACTACGCTTTGGAAGGATACATCTATGCTGCCTTCAAACATCGATCAGATGAAGGTATCTCAAGGAGCTGACATTGGATTCGTACGTGCCCTGATGCCTTCCTACCTTGGAACGCCCTCCTGTATCACATATTAAAACTGTTGATATCAACACCAATCTTGAGGATGCAATACTTCTGGGCAGAATTAAATATGTTGCTCGAAGCTGCAAAGAACTTCATGAAAAGTATCAGGTTTATGATGGAACGCTCATTTTAAGTTAATATTTTATTTTTAAGTTAATATTTTATTTTTAAGTTAAATATTTTATTTTTAAGTTAATATTTTATGTTAAGTATGATTTATGTCAACTGTTTGTATCCACATTTGTATCCAAACGTGGATACAAATGTAGGTTGACAATACTATTCAGACATCAGATTAAAAATATAGCCTACTTCAGTTTAACTTCTAGTCTACAAGATACTTTGACAATGTTTTATGAATACCTATTGTGGAGGAATTTTTTAATTAATCATTACTAATTTTTCACTTGGACTAAAGTTGGTGTGTCAAAAATAGTAAAGAAATTAGGGATTATTCCAGAAGCTCAACTCTGCTCAGTGCCCGTGAAAACAAGTGTGTCCGACTGATTCACAGTACTGAAAAACCACACCCCTACAACACACATTTAACAACACTCGTTCCGACATTCTTGGCCTTCAAAGTTTCACCTCAAAATACCCAACAGTTAATTTATTATAGCATGTCCAATTTGCCCCTATTTGGGTGTGAGCAAAAACACGCCATTTTCATATGCATACCATTAAATAGGCTACAAAAGAGCTTCTGCTCCCCGTCCCCTTTCCTGAAGTGGGCGGAGCTTTTACAGCTTGTGCTTTGGATACTCTGGAGTTATGGATCAACTGGGTATTGTGTTTACTGGGGAAATGCACGTACAACAAGCAAATAATTTTACCTGACTTGGTTGGTGGTTGGGACAGTTTACTTGTCCGTCAACACCACCCTAACTTCAGGTCTGATGCTGTTGGCCTGGCGCTGCTGTGATGTGTGGTTCTGCAGTTAGATATGGCATAGAGTAATGGGCATGCCAAAAGGAGACGTGCCAAAAGGTGAATTGTTACAGCAGAAACTAACCCCTAACCCTACCCCCCACCCATATACACAGTGCTATGCATAAGTTTAGACACCCATGCTAAAGTTGACTAAAAAGAGGAATAAAAAATCATCTTTTGGAAATTGAACTTAATGCCTTAATTAAAAAAAATTAGGAAAAATCCAACCTTTAAGGACACCAATTTTCTTTGTGAATGAATAATGTATTGTAAATAAATAAATGTTCTTCCTTAAAATACAGGGTGCCTAGAATACCTAGAGATTGGCATGGAGTACTTTCCATAAGATCATCTCTCAATGCAAATCAAACCTCAAGCTATTAGGCTAACTGAAATAAAACCATGCCAATCTCTAGGTATGGTGAAGGCTATGTGATGATGTGGGGCTATTTTAATTCCAAAGGCCAAGGGAACTTTATCAGGATGCATAGTAGCCTGGATCCATGAAGTAACTGGCCTTTAAAAATACAAATCTGCCTGCCTCTATGGGAATTTAACATAGGGGTGTCCAGACTTATGCACCCTGTATTTTAAGGAAGAACATTTATTTATTTACGATACATTATTCATTCACAAAGAAAATTGGTGTCCTTAAAGGTTGGATTTTTCCTAATTTTTTTAATTAAGGCATTAAGTTCAATTTCCAAAAGATGATTTTTTTATTCCTCTTTTTAGTCAACTTTAGCATGGGTGTCTAAACTTATGCATAGCACTGTATATATATATAATAAATGTCTGTCCACTGAATGTGACCCACAATCTTTGATTACCCTCCGTGGCCATGGGAAAGTGAACATTTTACACATTCAAAACCACGTGTACTTACAAGTGTTTTTATTAATTTAAACAACAATTAAAAAAAAAACTTTATTCTGTATTCTTTTGTCTGAGTGAAATGTGATCAGTTTAACTAATAGTAAACATCAGTCATACTGGCACAAGAAAACACAAAGCATGCTCCATAATAAAACAGCATTTTAGCTAACTGTTTCAAAAGGTCACTACTAGACATCTGCAGCAGAACATTATAGATTATGTTTAGTCATCTCCTCCACAGAGATTAAGTAGAGCTCTCTGGTAGTCACCCTTAGTGTGCTCCTGAAGAGAAAAAGACAATGAAAAGAGATTAAAGAGATTTAGATTAAAATGCTTCTTGAATGAAGGCAAACTAAGAGCAGAAGAAAAGAAGAGGGAGATAATAACAAAACAAATAAGAAGGATTTATACAATTGGATACTTACTAAAATTGTCTGGTGCAGAGATTTTCCAAAATTCCTCTTAAACTCTGTGCGAATCTTCATTAGATCGACTTCACAGCGGGAGACGATAATGCGCGTTACTACCTTGTCTTTCACACTTTTACTCTGCAAACATCAAAATTGATAGAAGAAACTGACCCACATAACTCAAACTTAGCCAATGTCATCTCCTTACATGTCAAATGACACATTTAGATATTCAAATGTGACAATTTTCAAACGTGATATAGACAATTAGATACTCACCTTCATGGAGTCATTGAGTCTGCTGGCAAAAAACAGATGTTTGTTCTCCAAGCACTCAACTGCAGAAAGACAGAGATCAATCGTAAGAAAAGGTTACAGGTTCTCTGACTTTGGTAGGAGACTCTCTTCAGTTCTCTTCTGGCTTCTTGCCACTAATGCATTTCCACAGGGCTTTCCACAAAATGTTCCTCAAACAGCTTGTGATTATGGTTAATAAGACATGATAAAGAGATTCCCAAGGAAGGAGTAAGAGTGTGAAAGTGTAATTGAGCCAGCAGGCATAACCATCATCAAATCTGCCAAGCACATCTCTTAAGTGTTCTGACAATTTGATGACAGCTTATATGAAGAACAGACAGCTGATAGATACCTAGTGTGAGGAAGGATTTTTCCAGATCTCCTTTCACCTCCTTTCGAATGCTTTCCTTAATGTCGTATGGGCTGTATCTCTTGTACCTTTCAAACACTGAGAAAAAGAGGCTTTGATTAGGTTGTTGCACAAAGGATGATCATGAGAGTTGACTTTAAATACATCTCTGTTCATTTGTCACCTTTCTGCAAGTGTGGGACGCTCCTCTCAGAGAAGATTGTAATCCAGGTGGTCACATCAGTTCCTTTTCGCTTCACTCCAGCATCATAAAGAGCCTAAAAATCACCATAATGGACACAGGAATATAATAAGTTAACTTTTTGGTTATTCCAGTGGTCATCTGAATGTACAATGGTTTATCATAATATTATTTTAAGCATGCTGAATAAGAGTCAGTTGAATTTCTTAAATTAAAAGGGCTCTTCTCACTCTTGCATCATTGTCAATCTTCTCATAGTCCACCACGTTACTTGGCTCATCTCTCTTGGCCTGTGGACATGAATGAATACAGTATGAGCACAGCAATACAGGATATGCACTTTCCAGGCTATGTTGGCGGTAAAGGAATTACCAGTTACTTATTGGGAAATAAAGTGGAATTTGATCATAATTACCACAAATAACTCTTATACTTTGAGAAATTATTGGTTAATCTTTGTTACCTGTACAAGGGCCAGGAGCAGCTTAGCGACATCACCAGATGTGTCTCCAGAAACATCTTTCTCCAAATCCTTCTTAAACACTGCAGGAGAAAAGGGGATATGAATGCCAGTGTATTTGTGCTTTGCTTTTTATGCTTTTTAAGGGCACTCACTTTCTCTGTAAACCTTCTTGATTTCCATCAGCTCTTCTTTATTGCGAGAACACACCATCTCATTAAGACTGTCCTCATCAGTGCCCAGACCCTGCAAAACACATGGCACTGTCACATTAATGCAATGAATGCATACAACTCTAAAGACATTTAGAATGTTATAAAATGTTTTCATTTTTAAATAAATGCTGTTCTTTTGATACAAATGTATCATGATTTCCTCAAAAATATTAAGTAGCTCAACTGTTTTTACTGTGATAATAATACGAAATTATTCTTGAGCACCAAATCAGCATGTTACAATGATTTCTGAAGGATCTTGTGATACTGAAGACTGGAGTAATGAGGCAATTTTAAAACACACTAAAATAGAAAAAAAGTTATTTTAAATTGCAATAATATTGTACAATATTCATTTTCAAATTTTGACCAAATAAATGCAGCCTTGATGAACATAAGAGACTTTCAAAACCATTTAAAAATCTTGCAGACTCCTAACATTTGAACGGTAATATGTCCCTTTAATGCATGCTCTTAACAGGACAGAACATTTTTAAATATGGACCAGGAGCTGAATTTTAAAACAGGGGAGAGCAGAGAGCAATCAGTGTTTTCATGAACGATTACAGATCAATGCAACATACTTTCATTGATGATTTCAGTTCAGAGGCATCATACTGTGCTGTGCTCTTCATCAACCCCAGAATCAGATGCTCCAAAGAGCCTGAGAGCGCCCCCTTCAGGGCACTTACCAAATCCTACAACACAAACAGCGTCAGGTTGTTTGAAACTTTGATATACAATATACAGTATGTACATACATATATTAAAATATAGCTTTCATTAAGGTTAGATGATCCAGTTAAAACAAAAAAAACACAAACAATTATTATGGTGTGTACCTTCTTTGCACGTTTTTCATACTCAAACGCAATTTCGCTCCTTTGTGAGCAACAGCGTTTTGTCAGAATGTCAATGATCGTCTGCTCATCAACACCTGAAGTGAGAATGAGAGGAGAAGATAGTGATTGAGAAGTAAAGCCAGAGCATTATTAAGATAAGGCCTTGAAGGACTTATTGCACCTTTTTATTTCCTATTATAAAATCATTAAACAGTCATTAGCTAATTTGACACTGACACTACTAGCATACATTTTTTTTAAAGAATCAGAGTGCACAATCACGCACTTAAAAACATGGAAGGATGCATGACTCCAATGTGGTGCAGCAAAATATTTATTAAATAGCAATGCTTGAGAGAACTGTTATGTTATTACTTTAATATGTATTAGGCCTATGTCTTACAAGGCACAGTGCAACACAAACCCGTTTTCCTTTTTATTTCTACTAAATTGAAATTATACATAACATATATTTCCGGATGCTACCTAAATACAAATACCAAGACACTTACTCATATTTGCCAGTTATAGCATGAGTTATTTACAAATAGTATTTCAACAGAGACGGGCTCACCACCCATTGAAATACAGAGTCTTAAAAGACCACACATCCTGTTTAAGGTAGCCAAAACAGAAGGCCAAAGATAATTTAGTTTGCTAAGCAAATATAGAAACAATTATGAAATGACATTGAGGACTCCTTTTTGTGTTCAACAGGAAAGTTTGGAAAGTTCCTTTGCAAATGTTTGGGGGAAATGTGAAATATGTATGGCACTATATCTTATTTTACCTTTGGTTTTGATGGCTGTCTCTATTTTGGCTGCATCCTCTTCTGGGTTAAAATCATAAGCTGGTACCACCGTAGGGCATTTAGGTTCTCTCTCCTGAAAAAACACATGAAGAAATATAGATATAGACTAGATAATATTCCGAACAGAATCAAAAATAAGTTTTGGCCAAAACAATCTTAATAGCCATGTTAACTAACAAAGAAATGTACTTTGTTGCATTTTTGATAATACTGTATTTTATATTACAGTTGTCATACTTACCCCTCCATAACTCAATGTGAGTTTCGTCAAAAACTCAGACACTAAAGCCATTTTCCTGCAGAGGACAGAGAACACGCAATCATCCAAGGTGAACAATGAGTAGATGAAATAAGAGATACAATCTGTGTTTTAAGCCACTGTAAAATACAACCTCACCCATAGTTTCAAAGGTCTAAGTTATAGTTGTCATGGATACAGTGATTAGTGGGCCAGTGTAGATACAGGCTTTAGTGTCATCACAGGCAATTATGTAAGTCAATACACTATTTTACTGGCCTTAAAGGTGTCATAAGAAAGCTGTATGTTATTAATAAAGACTAAATAACAGCTGTTTGGTGTGTTATTGTTCCTTAGCAGCCAACACAACAGCGGTTCAACTTGGCGCCCTGCAGTGCTGACAGGAAAATAATTTTCCTTCTGAAACATACATTACGAGGTGATTTGTGAAGGACAAGAAGGTTTGCTGGAACTTTGTTCAGGCGCACCCGAACACACACCCATGACACATTCCACAGACCAGTGAACTTCTGACCATCAGACACACACACACACACACACATTCTTGTACATCTATCTTTATGAGGACATTCATTGACACAATACAATCTCTAGCCGCTTAACCTAACCTTACCCATCACAACTAAGTGCCTAACCCGAACCCTTACCCTAAACCTATCCTTAACCTAATTATAACCTTATCCCTAAAACCAAGTCTTGACCCTCAAACAGGCCTTTAAAGGGGTCTCAGAAAGTGTGGACCGGCCAAAATGTCCTCACTTTACTCTCTTTGTCCTCACTCCAATGGTCTAAAACTCAAACTAGTCCTCACAAAGATAGTTGTACAAGTACAAGTACAAGTACAAGTACAAGTACAAGTACAAGTACAAGTACAAGTACACACACACACACACACACACACACACACACACACACACACACACACACACACACACACACACACACACACACACACACACACACACACACACACACACACACACACACACACACACACACACACACACTATACTGAACTAGAAAATGAAAAGCAGTACAATCAGAAATACAAATTTCACAATGCTAAACTTTTGATAATATTCACAATTCTGCTGTAGTCCTGCCAAGAGATTCAGTTTATGTTTCTCAGTCTAATCAGTGGAGAACCAAAACAGAGGACTAGAGTCTTACCTTAGCTTAGATGCTGTGGAGTGTGAAGGTGTAGCTCTGGAGTTCCAGTTGTAGGCTATCTCTCTCAATGGGATTACCTCTTAAATGCACCCAGCCAATGACTCACTACCTCTTCCTATCAATCCGCACCCACACCCACTCAAGATGCAGACCCAAAAGTCACTTAATAGTTATTCATTTACTGGGCTACACATTCCTTTAAAAAAATGGACCATGGTATTCACACTTTGTGCCAAAACGTCATAGTTATAAGCTTACTACTGTATAACTGTACATTTTCAAACAGAATTTGGTATTAACCATCACTGCCATCATAAATAAACAGTTGTTGTTGTGTTTTTGTTGTTGTTGTTTCATTTGACATTATTTAAAATGTAATATTAATTAAATTATATTTCTGGCCACATTTTAAAGTGGTTTTAACATAAAATGAAAATGAATACAGACAAAATTAGAAAATGTGGAGAAATTTCCCAAATTGTTCACATGTAAATCTCTTCAGTTGAACTGAGTAAAATTGTCATCAGCTGTTTTAAAATATGCAATTGCATTTTTTAAAATTAATAATCTACATCATTATTAAGGTACCAGGATTTGCCAATTGTGAATCACAAACCCACTCATCTGACCAGTGTTGGGGAAAGTTACATTTAAAAGTAATGCATTACAATATTGCGTTACTCCCTAAAAAAGTAACTAACTGCGTTTACTAAGTTACTTTTTATGGAAAGTAATGCTGACTTTTAACTTACTGCTTACTTTTTTATGGAAAGTGACGTTGCATTACTTTTTCTCACCTCGGCTGGTGTTGCTTGTTTGTTTAATAATAACAACAAAAACAAGTTCTATTGGCAAATGTAAAGGCCTTTTCACACCAAAAGTGATATGAATAAGCCTCGGGCTAAAGGAAATGCAAATTCATGTCTGTACAGTAGAGGGCGCAGCTCAAACTAATCTTTCAGCTGTGCTGCCATTCTTAAAGGAACCGTATGTAAGATGGTGGCCAAAACTGGTACTGCAATCACTTTCAAATTACTGTAGAGCGGTGTATCCCCTCCCCCCCCCCCCTGACTCGAGGTTGCCAGATAGGCTGGCATTTTTTATCCGACACGTTTGTAGCTGCAGCTGTGGTAACTAGAGCAGAGCTGGCAACCCGGATGCCGAAACTCTACTGACTTTGTGATTGGTAGATAGGTGAAGGGTGGAGCATCAGGCCAAAACACAACATGACAACATCAACATCAGTTGAGGGCTGCAACTTCACTTTTAAATGACAATACCCTGGCCGGACTACTGTTGTTAGTGATATAAGTATTTGAAATGAACATGTTTTCTTAAAGGAGAAGTTCACTTTTGAAAAAACTTTTGCTGATAATTTACTCACCCCCATGTCATCCAAGATGTCCATGTCTTTCTTTCTTCAGTCGAAAAGAAATTAAGGTTTTTGATGAAAACATTCCAGGATTTTTCCACATATTATGGATTCCATTGGGACCCAAACGGTTCAAGGTCCAAATGACAGTTTCATTGCCGCTTCAAAGGGCTTTAAACGATACCAGACGATGAATAAGGGTCTTATCTAGCGAAACGATCGGTCATTTCAAAAATAAAATAAAAAGTTGACGTTTTATAAGCACAAATGTTCGCCTTGCTCTGTTCTGTGATGCGCGTTCGTGACGTCACGTAATACGCAATTACGTTGAAAAGGTCAAGTTTGATGTGTTTACAAATGTGCGGAAGGAGGACCATATAAACATTTTCAAATGTATTTGTGTCAGTTTATCGTTTAAAATGCCCATTTCGTGTGCGCATCCTGAGTGTTTTAATATTAAAAAGCCAAAAAGAACATTTTCTTCAATTTTTCAAGCGTGACCTTTTCAACGTAATTGCGTATTACGTGACGTCACGAACGCGCATCACAGAACAGAGCAAGCCGAACATTTGTGCTTATAAAACGTCAACTTTTTATTTTATTTTTGAAATGACCGATCGTTTCGCTAGATAAGACCCTTATTCATCGTCTGGTATCGTTTAAAGCCCTTTGAAGCGGCAATGAAACTGTCATTTGGACCTTGAACCGTTTGGGTCCCAATGGAATCCATAATATGTGAAAAAATCCTGGAATGTTTTCATCAAAAACCTTAATTTCTTTTCGACTGAAGAAAGAAAGACATGGACATCTTGGATGACATGGGGGTGAGTAAATTATCAGCAAAAGTTTTTTTAAAAGTGAACTTCTCCTTTAATGTCTAGTGACATATCAGGGCCATTTTATGATTAATTGAAATACATTTCTTACATACAGCTCCTTTAAATTTCACACTCTTTCATAAATAAATGTGGTTTATCTAAAGTAATTTTTTGCTTATTAGAACTGTTGAATTGGATCATCCAAGGTCAGCAGCAAAGGTGGTGGTTAATAATGTGAGATTAAATACATAAAGTAAGGAATACTGAATCTGTTTTTGTGCAAGTGAGATGAGAAAGTTAATGCTCACATTTAGTCTAGAACTACAATAACCATCATATTTACACAGCACACACAACGCCTCTGCACCTTTACTTCCGATTTCTCTCAACATGGGGACAGGAGAGCTGTCAGTCAATAAATGAGGAAACAAAGTAACTTGCGTTACTTATTTGAAAAAGTAACTCAGATATTTTTTTGTAAATGTAAAAGTAATGTTTCTTTACTAGTTACTTGACAAAAGTAATATGATTATGTAACTCACATTACTTGTAATGTGTTACCATATACACTGCATCTGACACAGACATGCATAAATCTTTTTCTTCATCTCTGATGTCACGGTTGCAGTCCTTTCAGCTAGCCTATTCATCATGAATGTATGAATGTACAGTATATGTCTTTAAATACATGGAAAAACTCAGTTTGGATGAAAATTACATTATGGTGAATGATGAGAAATAGAGCTGCCCACTATGTTCTTGGCAGAGAGGGCATGTATTAAAGGATCACTCCACCGTTTTTTGAAATAGGGCTTATTCACCTTCTTTCCTACATTTAGATAGGTGGGCAAATGCATTTTTGTCTCAGTGCATGCATTGTTTTAGTTTGACAGGGTTGGCGCTAGCTTAGCTTAGCATAATGAATGGAATCCTTTGTTGCCAGCTAGCATGTCCTGAGTAAAAGTGATATAAAAAATAAATAAAAAACACCTAATTACTTCTTGTGGCCTGCGTATTCACAACAAGTACAAATAGCGATGCAGATTAACACTAGGCGATTTCCTATGCAGATTTTGACTTGGGACTATATTAGGGGGAAGCACAGGCGAAGCACTGCTACTTGGGCGCAGAGATATCACGCCCAAGTAGCAGTGCTTCGCCTGTGCTTCCCCCTAATATAGTCCTTAATATATAAGTCAATATCTGCTTAGGAAATCGCCTAATGTTAATCTGCATCGCTATTTGTACTTGTTGTGAATACCCAGGCCACAAGAAGTAATTAGGTAGGGTTTTTTTATTTTTATATCACTTTTATTCAGGACATGCTAGCTGGCAACAAAGGATTCCATTCATTGTGCTAAGCTAAGCTCACGCCGACCCTGTCAAACTAAAACAATGCATGCACTGAGACAAAAATTCATTTGCCCACCTATCTAAATGTGGGAAAGAAGGTGAATAAGCCCTATTTCAAAAAACGGTGGAGTGATCCTTTAAGACTCACTTGTATGTGGTGTGTGAAATAAAGGCACTATAGCACTACAGCAACTAATCCCAGTTAAACATTCCTAAATTAACATTCTGCAGACATATTCACTCACTAACTTACAATGACAATAAAACAGAAATGATAATGTGCTATGTAGTCCATACAGTCATTGAGAATGAATAAGTAAACACATTTGACTCTCTATCAAAAATAATTATGGACAAACAACCACCAAGTCTTTTCTTGATGCAATTATTTTATGGATTACAGATGAATTGTTAAGAGTGAGTTAAACAGCCATTAATACATGTTTAGCAGGATCAACATGTTAATTTGGATAGCCTATATGTTGCATTAAACCACTCCACACATGGTGTATGTGTAGTATTGGGATAATGAGAGTGGTTTAGGGATTCAAAGGAAGTGTGTTTGCTGAAGGTGGAGAAGTATTCCTCAATCAGCAGTTTCTGCCAAGGTCCGACTGTACTCTCAGTCAGAGTCACAGTGATAACAGTGGGCTGGGTTTTATAGTGAGAGCAGACAGTACACTGATGTCTACACACACATCTCACACTAGCAGACTACAATCTATTCTGCTCATTTTCTCCTTTGTGCCTTTCTTAACTAAAAGCAAAAGCTAATAAACATAAATGAGGATGACTGTTACAGTAGCTCAGAATAGATGTACAGTAAACGTCCATTTTAGGGTTCATGTGTTTCCTTAGCAATCATTGTTCTAGACTTGCATCCATGGCAACATATGCAACAAGCACTGAGTAATGACTTACCATAATGAGGTTATTCAATCCATAACCATAAAAGGATCAGTCCATCTGCACAGTGATAGCAAATACCATCATCATCCCAATCTTTGCATTTTAATCTGAGTTTGAATTTAACTATCAATCTATTGTTACAACACTTTAGATCAGAAGCAAACTCAAATTCAACTTAAACAGAACTGAAATGATTTTTGTGTTCATATGTGAGGCTTGTTTCTATAGTAAAATGATAGTGACTATACACTCATATATCTTTAATATTTACATATGAGCTTACATTTTTAAAACTACATAATACTGTAAAATTCAGTGTCTTCCAATACTAATATCAATATGTAGCTAAAAAAGAATTGTATGCTATATGTATGCTAATTGTCAATCTTTTTTACGATAGTGGTCCTGAAAGAAAGACTGATCTAATCAGTGAGCCTTTAACTCACTTTAATGGAAAACACAGGCAATCACAAAGCAGAATTTCAGAGTATTGTTATTTAGTTATCAAACTTACTATTTAGGTTTTTTGAAGTTTTTTAGGTTCGCTTTTTTCATTTTCCTGTCTTTATATTCCTTTTCGGACATCGTTGACAAATGAGAAATCAAACCCACTCAATGAACCTTTCCATCCTCCCTCCAAACTTATGAAAACGGCTTAGTTTAGTAAGGGGACAAATTAAAACAAGAAATATGTCCTTTTTTATTTTTATTAGCATGTACAATTTTAGAAAAAGTTACACTACCGTTCAAAAGTTTGGGGTCAGTAAGATTTTTTTTATGTTTTTAAAAGAAGTATCTTCTGCTCACCAAGGCTGCATTTATTTAATTAAAAATACAAAAACAGTAATATTTTGAAATATTATTCCAATTTAAAACAGCTGTTTTCTATGTGAATATACAGTAAAGTGTAATTTATTCCTGTGATCAAAGCTGAATTTTCAGCATCATTACTCCAGTCTTCAGCGTCACATGATCCTTCAGAAATCATTCTAATATGATGCTCAAGAAACATTTATTATTATTATCAATGTTGAACACAGTTATTTACATTTTTATTTCATGATGCTATGATGAATAGAAAGTTCAAAAGAACAGCATTTATCTGAAATCTAAAGCTTTTGTAACATTAAACACAACCGTTCAAAAGTTTGGGGTCAGTAAGAATTTTTTTTTTTTTTGGGGGGAAAGAAAATAAATCAATACTTTTATTCATCAAGGATGAGTTAAACTGATCAAAAGTTACAGTAAAGACATTTATAATGTTAGAAAATATTCTATTTTAAATAAATGCTGTTCTTTTGAACTTTCTATTCATCAAAGAATTTTGAAAAAAATGTGTACACAAATGTTTTCAACACTGATAATAATAATGAATGTTTCTTGAGCATCAAATCATCATATTAGAATGATTTCTGAAGGATCATGTGACACTGAAGACTGGAGTAATGATGCTGAAAATTCAGCTTTGATCACAGGAATAAATTACAGTTTAAAATATATTAAAACAGAAAACAGTCATTTTAAATTGTCATAATATTTCACCATTTTTTTTATCAAATAAATGCACCCTTGGTGAGCAGAAGATACTTCTTTTAAAAACATTAAAAAAATCTTACTGACCCCAAACTTTTGAATGGTAGTGTATATTATGTATTATTATAACGTTAATATAACTTATTTTAATTTTAAGTCATCAAATTTGCTGAAGCTGCCTAGAATGAACAAACATGGAAAAGAGAGCAAGAGAAAAAGGACAACTTCGATTTTCATCACAAGCTGTGGGATTTTTTTTTTATTGTCCTCAGCACGTTCAACACACTATTTGTCAATGTGTGACATGCGTCTTTAATAAAAGTAATTTAGGGGGTTAAACCTCTAAATACAAAAATCACAACATTAGATGAAAACTGTATTTCAAAGAAAACAATACTTTTGCATTTTTTGTACAGGTGTATATACAAAACAAAGGCAAAATACCTCAAAACGAACAAATAGGAAGAAACAGACTTTTTCTACAGATGTACTGGAGAACTAGTTAAAGAGTGCTTGTGGATTAAGTCAAAAGACCATTGGTTAATCTGTTAAAAATTAAGAATGGAAATATGTACAGAGGAAAAACCCCAGACTTCTAAACAATGAAGTTTTTCTTCAGTACAAACTGTGATCCACTCAAATGACAGCATTACTCACAAATTAGCATATTATGGTGTGTATATCATATAAAACATTTGGTCATTTGTCAGTGAAAATATGACAACCTTAAAAGGGACTGTGTTACTGTGATACTCTTGTTTTAACATATACATAGAAAGAATAAGTACTCATGCCCCAAAACCAAAGCAAGAGAAAAATACAATACTGCCTTAGTGATGGACATTTAAAGGATAATTGGCAAATTAAAGAAAGAACATTCCAGGCCTCTGGACTAGCACACAGAGAATACCACATGTTACACATCATAATAATAAACAGCTAGAATTCATACCAAACCTTGATAAGGTCAGAAATCAAAAAGCATTTCATTGATGTAAGAAATTAATTTGCTAACCATTTAAGTGCCGTAATACTTCTTTAACAGCCAACCAAAAAGTTAGATATAACCAGCACAAACAGCGGGATTGAGGACTGCTAAAAAGATATTCACAGAGAATACATAGGCCAAATCAAAATAGGAAAGGGGATAAAGACACTGGGACATGGGAGAGGCCAAACCAAGCGAATTTCAAAGCAAACAAAAACACATGACAAAGTTCTGCATTTAAAGCATTTGCATGCAATTTTCATATTCAAAACATGATTATGCCGTTATTATTGCTTTCTGCTCAGTATTGTTTTGGATAATTCTTCATTTACACACCAGACCCTGATGCTCGAAGAGGACGATTTCACTGTGCTTTTTACACATAATTTTTTTTTTTTCAAACGACTGTACTATACCGCCGTCTCCTTGCAGTTTCTGACTCTCCTCCTCAACTATAAAACAATAGTTTCCCTGAGCAGTCCCAAAATACCCTTTAATGAGGTCAGATATCGGATGGATTGTCTTTCACGGAACAGATACAAACAAGAACACTACAGATAAAGCAGTGCCAGCCCTTACAAAAAACATTAAACAGAGATGTTAGATCGGAACATCTTTACTAAGGTTATTGCTTGTCCTTGTATGTAGGCTGCGTGCTAAATGCATTCAATTTGGTTCAAATGCGTGTTGGTGAAGGGGCACAAAAGTTGACACATAGTTACTGTGGAAAAAACCCCCCAAGCCTGTGTACACAGCTGCAAATTAAAGAATGAAACGAAAAAGTGACTATTTTATTCTCTCCTCTTCCCTGATGAGCATTACTATAGGTGCAAAAAACAAACAAAAAAAATCTCAGAAAGGGTCAGTTAGGAACAACGTCAAACACCTCCATCCCCACAACATTTAATACAAACTGCTAGATCCCCTGGAATGTCAACACATGCCCCTCATCTGTCAATCATCTCTCTACTCAGCTCACTTTGACGGAAATCTAATTACAGAATCAATATGGCACAACAGGGCGTCACACCACTGTCTAGACAACGCGAGCTGGCTTTAAAAGACAGATTTGACAAAACACAGACTAGTATTTCAGATCTCACAGATCAAAAATAACTGCATGTTCCTTCAGATTTTTTTTTTTCACAAAATGAATTGAAATCGTTTATTGCTGGGAAAAACACAAAGTGCTACCTTTCGTTAAGTTCTATACATCATACATTGCATGATTTAACTAACCATATAACAAGTATATATGCACGTATTTGAGCTCACTGCCTCAGAATATACCATTTGATCATGAAAGTTTCACTACGATAGTGATTCAGGTCTCATAGTTTGAGTCCCATGTCATGCCTTGTCCACCGTCTTCTCCTGCGGCTGGGGCAGTGGTTTTGCCGAATGATGTCCCTGCTGAATGTCTGTATAGTGGAAGAGGTCAATAAAGGGCAGTGCTGTGATGCTAGCACCAACATGGGCTGTTCATTGTGCCATCGGAGAAGAAAGACAGGGATTTCAGCTCCAGACGTTCATTTCCTGTTCCCTGTCTACCCCAGCCAGACACCTCATTACTCTCCATGGCCAGTAGAGGGCGCTGCCAGGGCAGTTAAATGCAGTGGGCGTGTCCACTGCAATTCCCATACAGTCGGAACAGGAGGCTGAAAGATAAAGCTGTGGGATTGAGGAACGCTCTGATTCACATTACAAAATATCGGCCAGTTTTTTCCCCCCTTGCATCTATATTTTCCTCTTCTTGTCAGCCTTCTGGTGCACGGCCAATGGGGCAAGTTAAAAGTGTAGCTGGACTCTGAGAAGTGCTGTGAGAATGCAGTGTACATGAACTGAGGCTGAAGTGAGATTAGAGTTCTTGTCAGCATGTTAGTATTATCTCTCTCTGAGTCTTTTTTTTTCTGAATCTGTGCAGTATTAGGATAAGTCTCTATCAGGCCTCCTGAGGCAGAACCTGCTCAAATTCTGAGCCAAACAGCTCCTTATAGAGTGGAGGGAAGCGTGTTTGGACCGTTTCTGGGTAAAGAGCTCTGAATGCGCTCAGTTTCTCCATGTGGCGACGGCATAACATCCGAACGGTGGACACTTTACAGACAAGCTAAAGGAAGGGGATCAAAAATAGAGAAATTTGACTTGGGTAGACAACTTAGGCAATCAAATGAAAACCAATAAATATGTGCACAACATACACACATTCACACACACGTTCAAAAGTTTGGGATCTGCAAGATTTTTTTATGTTTTTGAAAGAAGTCTCTCATGTTCACCAAAGCTGCATTTACTAGTTTATTTTAAAAATCACACATACACACGCAGAATCATTAGGCACGTTGATTTTCTGATCATATTTTTTTTCCAGGCACATTTTACCAATTCCAAACTACATTAATCTTAATAACTACTATACATTTAGTATTTAATCATTTATAAGTTATATATATTTTTTCATGAAGGCTGGAAATGAAAAACGCCTTATATTCAGGTGTGCAGAATTATTAGGCACGTTTTCTTTTGCAGATAAAATAAGCCAAAAAAGAGATTTAACATATTAAATGCCCATGAGAAGGATGCAAAACTAGAGATTGCAGTTAAGGCATGACCATTGGACAGTGAAATGCTCACTGGGTCAGCAGGGTCAGACAAAAACCGGTGGAGAAGAAAAGACACATGTTAACTGCAAAAGAATTAAGAATTAAGTGTGAAAGCATCAGGAACCCTTTAGTCTCCAGCGCCACCAAGTTTTGGGAGTTATTTTTTAGTCCATCTCTGCAAAACGGACTTCAGGGTAGGAGATGGACTAAAATTGACTCCCAAAACTTACTGCCAGATTCTGGAAGATGAATTCTTCAAACAGTGGTACAAGAGGATGTGGTGCTGGTCCTTCAAGAGTCACTCTCAATCTTTATAAAGCCTATAAAAAACAGTCTTCATGTATTTTACTACACTTCAGCTTGTGATTCTTAATAAGTGGGGGTAATTTTTAGGATTCTTTACCTAACGGAGACTCCAGGTAGGTTGCAGTTCTGGAAAATGGTGGTGCTGGAGACTAAAGGGTTCCTGATGGTTTACACTTAATTCTTCTCCTTAATTCTTCATTCTTTTGCAGTTAACGTGTCTTTTCTTCACCTGTTTTTGTCTGACCCTGCTGACCCAATGAGCATTTCACTGTCCAATGGTCATGCCTTAACTGCAATTTCTAGTATTGCATTAGTATTGCATCTTTCTCATGGGCATTTAATAATTTTTTACTTTTCAGTGTGAGTTAAATCTCTTTTTTGGCTTATTTTATCTGTAAAAGAAAACATGCCTAATAATTATGCACACCTGAATATAAAGCGTTTTTCATTTGCAGCCTTCATGAACAATTATAAATCATTTATAAATGATTTAATACAAAATTAATAGTAGTTAAGATTAATGCGGTTTGGAATTGGTCAAATGTGCCTAAAAAAAAAAAAGATCAGAAAATCAACGTACCTAATAATTCTGCACGCACTGTATACTGTATGTAATATACTGTACATATAAATATAATAATAATAATAAATATATAAATATATATATATATATATATATATATATATATATATATATATATATATATATAAACAAAAACTTATGTTAGATTGCAATTAATCGATTTGACAGCACTAATATAACTATATATATATTCAGTTTGATGATTATAGTGACAAACAGTGATCTGATGAGTAAAACTAACTAGTATAATATGAATGTAACCGCATTCATGCGCATATGTACCTTTGTGAGAATTCCCTCATCCCTCTGGTTCTTCTGTAGGAGGTTCTGCAAGGCGATCTTGATCTTCTGCTGGAGTTTCTCCACTCTGGTCTTCTCCTGCAGCCAGGAGCGATCTACATACACAAAAAGAGTTCAGCCTCTGTACAGATTCAGCAGGGTTGGGAAAAATTCTGATGAGTTGGAATTAGAACTGAATAGGTCACACCCCAGAGAAAGTTCAATTGGAATGACAGGAAGCAGAATTAACTTAATCAAAGAAATTATGTAATGTGTTCTGGGAAATTAAGTGTTCTTCCACAAATGTTAATTTATTAAATATGATTAAAAATACACTACCTTTCAAACGTTTGGGGTCGGTAAGATTTTTGCAATGTTTTTGAAAGGAGTCTCTTTTGCTCACGAAGGCTGCATTTACTTGATCAAAAACAGAGTAAAACCAGTAATATTGTAAAATACTATTACAATTTTTAAAGAAATGTTTTCTTTTGTAATAAATGTTAAAATGTAATTTATTCCTGCGATTCCAAAGCTGAATTTTCAGCATCATTACTCCAGTCTTCGGTGTCACATGATCCTTCAAAAATCATTCTAATATACTGATTTGGTGCTCAAAAAATGTCTAACTATTATCAATGTTGAAAACAGCTTAATATTTTTGTGGAAACTGATTAATTTGTTTCAGGATTCTTTGATGAATAGAAAGTACAAAAGAACAATTTTTGTTATTGTTACAAAACCTACCATAACATTCAAATCATAATTCTGAATGAAGTTTGCAACTTAAATAGGCTTTATGCCAAATGTCACATGAATAAAAAGGAAAACAGATCTCATTTCATCCGCTTCTCGGAGAGTGTTAAGCGTAGTACGAACAGAAAGCGACTTTTTTATTGTTGCCGTTTGATTTAAATATCTAAATGTTAATGAGAATAAAAATAAAAACACTTTTCAATATTAATCCGCATATGCGATGGACATCGGTTATGTTCATCTTTGCCCGCTCCTTTGAAGGTATCTTAAGTAATATGGCTCTATATAATAAACAAAACACACACCAAAGGCCTGAACTGGAAGTGATGCAACCGGTTTTACAGAAAATGGAAGTTTGTTGCACTGGAATTTTCCATTTTATTATTGAAGGTGCACAACCCTGATATTCAGAGAACGCCTTTGCATAACTGATGCAACTCCCATTAATGAATCTCTCTGACATTGCCTTTACTTTTCTTCCCTCACCTGCAGACATCAGCACGTATGATGAAAACAGGCCAATCTCATCCTCACTTAGCTGTAGAGAGTTCAGGCTCTTGGCAAACTCGAACACAGAGCTGATAAGATCGTCACAGCCTAGAAAAGCATTAAAAACAGTGGTTAATGCTTTGCATTTCATTTCGCAATTTCCTTTTCCTTTAAAAAAAGAATTAATGCGCACCCAGAGCTTTGAAGACCTCCGGCCCAGCATATTTGCTGTCAAAATAGACAGTGTTGTTCTGGGAGTTATATGCCCGACACATCCTCACAAACACAACTTCTAAAGAACCTGAGAAGCAGAAAAACACGCTCATTTTTCAGTGGTTCTGCCACAGTTCGTCACTTCATTGATGTACTGTTGCTGGTTATGTGAACTAGGATATGTTTAGAGGTTTATCTGAGGTGTACCTGCTTTGAGCAGCACGATCTGATCATTCTGACAGAGCTCCATGAATCCATCAATGCGCTTGGCAAACTCAACCACATACTGCACAGCTTCGGTGACTTTAACCGCACACAGCTGCCACATGTCCTCCTGAGACTAGATGGAGCAGAGAGAGGGTCTGTTAGTACACACACCAGATTTATTCCCCATAAAGTGAACTCATCCATCTGTCTCTCTGTCCATCCATTCATACATACATGTAACAACAAAGGAAATGTGGGGAAAACAAGAAACAAACTAATTAGGCACAAATGTGCCCTTTTTTAAACTTTTATCAACACGCACTACTCATAATACATAGCATATGACGCATGCAGTCGCTCCTATAGTCGACCAAACGTTAGCCGATGAGAAGAGGCTTAGTCCACCAAGGCTTAGTCGACCAAATTCCACAGGAATTGGCAAAGTCACGTCAGTTCGTGACAGACAGAACGTTAACACAAATGGTCCATGTGGTAATTATGTCAGGCAGGAAATCCAAACATTCGCCTATCATTCATCAACCTCAAACATGGCTTATCATTTAAGAACAATTAAGTAGTAGCCATATGTTAGCCACTTTACACGGCCGCCCGCTCTAACGTTAATCTCTAACGCATATCTAGCTAAATACCACACTTAAATTAAAAATTTGTTACATTTATATCATAAATGTGTGACTAGTTGACTAATGGCTTAAATTAATGGCTACAAGTCGACTAGAAAAATCTTTGGAAGCCCTATAAAATCCAGTGGTGGTCATTTAATACAATTGAGAAATTAAAACGATTCGTCTGGGCTGACCACTTGTGATAAGATCACCCGTGTGCACAGAGCCTAAAAGACATAACCAAATACCTTCTTTTGGTACGAGTCCAGGTCGGTCTGTAAGACTGTCTGCCAGTTGCTGGGCTGCAGTTCCTCTCGAAGATACTGGCACGTCTCCAGGTGAGACTTGCAGATGTTCTCTGACAGATGTTCTGTGTTAGAAACACACAAATAGAGTCAAACAGCTGGAGCTGACACACATTCCTGGGTTTGTGAAATGCACATCAGACATTTTGAAGCTGAATATTATTGCCACATTACATTTTACTAAAACAAATTCATTAAGACTAATTTCAGTAAAAAGGGAAAAAAGTGCTCTGGTACTCTTTGACTGGTCTGTGTTAATGAGGCACTTCTTACTAATGACATGTTAAATGGGCCATGGAGGTGAGTTCACAGATCCCTGCTGTTTCAAACCCCACAGCTGTCAATCATGCCCGTAATGGCCTTTATAATTATTTAGGGCGGCACAATGTAATTTAATTTGATATTTCCTTTCTTTGCAATTACGTGCCAAATGATGCCAACATAACTAATAGTTAATCTATGATAAAAATATTATGTCTATGATATCATCTATGATGTATTGAATTCAAGCATCCAAAATAAGATTGTGTTTTTTAATGTGTAATATATTACATAGTATAGTATTTTAGTATTATTTTTTAAATTGTTACCTAGATCACTGTCAGGAGGTGAAGATTCTCCATTGCTATAGCAACAATATTGATCCAGGCCTGAGTCTGAGCTAAGGTCGCATACAGGTTCTAATTTAATGCCATCCATGTCTAGACCTGACTGGTCTGGAGAGGGCTGAATGTCCAGATAAAATCCACCAATTGCTGGATCTGCCTTTCCCTCCTCTGGGGTCTGACCATTCACGTATCCACTGAGGTCATCGGGGAGCTCTGTGACGCCATTGGTGGACAGGGCGTAAGAGGGTGTGAGTGGCTCTGCCTCTCCTGGAGGTTGAGGTTCCCGCCCCTTCTGTGTCTCATCACCCACTTTCTCCTCCTGCTGCTGTTGGCGGTGTTTCTGAACTTCTGCGAAAAGACTGTCCCTCTGCTTCTTAGACATGCGACCGAACTTCACAGCTGCGAGTGACCACACACACACACAAGCAAGATGAAAACAGTCGGTTAATCATTAATGACGTTATCATCATACTATATGTTTTAAAGCATCAGCAACGCTTTACAATAAGGTCCCTTTTTATTTTAATAATGTATTAGTACATGTTGGGATTAACATCAACTAGGATTAATAAATGCTTTAAGGCCTCGATATACTCAAGGCAAAGTTCTTTTCCATTCTTTGATTAGGGGTAAAACGAAGTGCGTAATACGTGAACAGCGATATACTGTTAGCGAACATCCGACACCACCCACACTGCTGAGAGTGGCGTTTAGATGAATATGTAAAATATGTGCTGCGTAATTTCCTTTCAGTAACAAAACAAACACACAACAAAATTGAGAAAACAGCAAGTATTTAAAAAAAGCACAGGAAAAACATCTGAACATAGCAACATGGATATGTCTGCATGAGCTCTGCAATTCGGCAGTCTAGTAAAGTCACGTCACGTTTATTTATATATCACTTTATAAAATAAATTGCTTAAAATCAAGCAGCTTTACTGTATTAAACATGAAAAACAGTGTTAGTGTCTGGTTTCATCAAAAGGACAACTTAATTTTCTACTATAAAGCCAGTGCTTTAAAAGATGCAACTGAAATGAAAACTGAATTACAAAATATTTGAATAAATGCAAATGCTTTAACATATGCCATTACTTAATAACATCAAAGCTCATGGTAAGTTTCTCTATGGAGAAAATGAATGGGATTTTTACATTATAAACCCTACTGTCACACTCTATATAACTGGGGAGAATTAGATACACCAGCAGCCACATGCACATCACTCAGACTACTGTGAGAGTTGAGAGCATACCATCTCTTGACATGCCCACTGCTAAGCATTTCTGCAGGCGACAGTGCTGGCAGCGGTTTCTGCTGGTACGGTCAATCAGACAGCTCTTCTGCCGAGGACATGAATATGACACAGTGCCCTGCTGACTCCTCCTGAAGAAACCCTGGGAGAAAGAGAGAGAGAGAGAGAGAGAGAGAGAGTGAACACAACAATAGGTCACCTATAGCTTAAACTTTTGACGTTTACAACACGATTCAGATTGATTTATTAACTCCTTGATCAGTCCAGTAACTAAATAATACATGTGTCTATACCGATTACTGTGGCCATAACATTCCAGTCGCATATTTCCATCCAAATAAGGGACTTCTAAAGGAATGTGTCATGAAATGCGCATTTTTATGCCTCTCTTTCCAATGCAGTGGTGCGTTATGTGAGCTCCAAATGAACTTGGATGCATGAAGAATGCATGAAGTGTAAATGCCTCTAGAGCACTATGGTGTGCGCATGCACCTTCTGTGGTGGTTCGTGCCACACTCACATGAAAGTATAAACAAGGCTTTGGCATAGCATTCTGGTTTCACTTTAATCTTTGTGTGTGTGTTTAAATTGGAAAATGTTTGGCCATTTTAATTATAAAATGAATGAAGGTGAGGAATTTGGGACAGAAATATATTCTAATATTTGTAACTGAAATATTAATAATAATCTACACAACCATCCAAAAGATTGAGGGTGAGGATTTTTGTGGATTTTTTTGTGTTTTGGAAATCAGTCTCTTATGCTCACCAAAGCTGCATTTATTTGATAAAAAAATACAGTAAAACAGTAATGCGGTGAAATACTATTACAATTTAAAATATATTTATTATATTTAAAATGTAATTTATTCCTCTGATGGCAAAGCAGCATTTATTTGAAATTTATTTAGATTTTTTTTGCAGCATTATAAATGTATTCACTGTAACTTCTGATAAATTAAATGAGTCCTTGCTAAGTAAAAGTATTATTATTCCATGTATACTCTCACACTATATTTGCTTCTATTTTAGAACACTTGATGATTATCTAATCAAAATAACAAAATATGTATTTTAATGACGATAAAAAATGACTGAAATCGAATGCATTTCTGATTTGTTTATACGTTTCTGCCAGTTGCATGACGATATGGTTTACTTTCTCAAGGCACTAGCTTTAAATATGCAACTTTGCTGCATACCGTATGCATAAAAGCGACAATTAAACATTTGGGTCTGGTTTGCGTGAGTTTTTGTCACATTGTTTTAACCGCTTGAGGTACTACTAATGTTAGCGTCCTCTCAACCTCGTTGCCAAACATAATGCTTCTCCACTAATGAAGCTAGTCAACAAATTAATTACTTTAGAATGATATGAAAACACGTACGGTAGTGTTACTGTATACATAGTTTTTTTGTCTATGTTTTAAAACCGTATTTGTGCAGCGAGCAGCCTCACGTGTCAAAACAAACACCACGAGGTGTCAGTGATTTCGCCTCTACAGGGCGCTCTTATACTGTATAATGACAGCGGGCCCTTCCCAGCCGCTCCAGCAACGGACGCAACCCGGAAAAACAATAGGTATTGATTTTTGCAGATAACCGATTGTTCCAGCAATACACCAATATAGGATAAAAAAAGATTATGATTTTAAAGAAAATTAATTTCCTTTTCTGGTTGTCTTACCTTGCATCCCTCACAGGTGATAACACCATAATGGATCCCTGATGATTTATCTCCACAGATTTTACAGGGAATACTCTCAATCTGAGCTAAAAAAAAAGAAAGAAAAAAAGACAGAAAGACACTTTTAGGAAATTGAGAAAAAACAAAACAGTTGTCATTTTCTTTTTCTATGCTAAAATACTTTTCCCTGTGCCAGCTTGACATGCAGAGACAGCAATAATTAAGGAAATTTGTTAGTAAGTTTCCCATGAAATACTGTGAGGATTTTAATATTGCTCTGTTTGAGCGGCCCAACCATCCATAGCAACACTGGTTCAAACAATTGCCATGAGTTTGGGCTTTTTGTTCCATACAACTTTGTCGGTTTGAGCGTTTGGGAAAAACACTCTCCCCCCCCCCCCACAATTCTATTTAGTGCTGCGGAAATTACAAAGTAAAATCTAGACTAAAGTTCTTTGGCTATCTGTTTTTGTCTCTTGAAAAAATAAGTTTTTATTCATTTAAACTGATCAGCAGAGACCATAATCACATCAAGACTCCTGACAGCTCCTGAATTAGCAAACACAGAGAACAAGGCCTGAGGTTTGTTGTGCAGAGTGTAATTATATAAATATTAAAAAAAAAAAATTATAAAAAAAAAGATATATATATATATATATATATATATATATACACACACATTTTTAAATGAATCCAGACAGCACCACATAAACCACTCCACTTATTCAAGCAGAAAAAATGGCTATGACTATTGAGATCACCCACGGGACTGACATCATCTGTAAGTACAATCTGCTCTCCTAACATCCAACATTCATTTGGTTAACAACAGTATGACAATGCCATCTTCCCTCAAGCCACGAGCTTGCTTCATGATAACGCTGTGGTGCATTTCAGTAAATATATAAAAAAGTAAAAATGCACTCCTAGTTGGAGATGGCGTGCGTCTGCGTGCTCTGGATTGTATGCCGTAGTCGTGCATGAGTCCCTCAGCGGCACGGCTGCGGTTGGTTGTGGAAGAGAACGCAGAGATGGTGTGCAAGGCTGTTGAGAGGGATGCTGGGGGAATAGAGCAGGAGGAGAAATCCATTTAGAGAAGAGCAATGCAGTTGTTCCGGCAGCCCTGAGGCGCATACAGTAGAGGATGAAAAAGTAAAATGCATCTCATCACCAGAGTGCTCTCTTTTCCCTCTCTCTCTCTCGGTCTTAGACTCGTACGTTTTTTTTTTTTTTCATCTGCGGACTCTATTTGCAAAGGCATCAGAGTTTGAGAATGACTATTTTCTCATGATTACAGAAAGGGCTAATCCCCTTTGGTTCTGCATGCCGTATTCATTAAGGGCATCCTCACTCTCTCTCATTAGATATGTAAAACCAATCGGCAGTAATTAGTTACTCCAAAGCACAAGACGCTAATCTGGTCTGAATTATGGATTAATACATCAAAGGCACATTCTCCCAGAGCAGCCGCTAAAGTCTTGCAGCAGTAGGTACCGCTGTTCGGCTCTGATGCAAGGGCACGGCTTACAGAGCTGCTATTTCAGACTACAGAAAAGGAACGTTCATGAAGGCCATATACAGATGAGGATTGTGAACGCATGAACACTGCACAACAATAGAAGGGTGTGTGTGTGTGTGTGTAAAGAGATTTGATTGCTGTTCTTAGTAGCACCGATATATCAGCCAGGCCAAATAATTGTATGATATAAAAGTCTAAGTGTTTTTATTTGAGACATATATTAATACAAATTAAAATACTTACACTTTTATATCATACAATTATTCAGCCTGGCTGATATATCGAGACACACACACACACGCACGCACGCACGCACGCACGCACGCACGCACGCACGCACGCACGCAAGCACGCACGCACGCACGCAACCACGCACACTCTGGTTCGCTATCTTTGTGGGGACTCTCCATTGACGTAATGGTTTTTATTCTGTCCCCTTACACTAACCCTACCCATCACACAAAACTTTCTGTATTTTTACATTTTCAAAAAAACTCATTCTATATGATTTATAAGCTAGTGAACTCATGTTTTCAATTTAGGTCCCCAAGAGTCTGTGTGCATTCAGGTTTAAGTCCCCACCGGGATAGAAAAACATGTACACACACACACACACACTTATTATAATTTTGTTTAAAAAATTACATTTTCTAATGTACAATTTTTTTAATATGTGTGCATGTGTACACATTATATATAAACACACACATAAATATGGTATTTTATAAATTATTAAATATTATTGCATTATGCATATATATATACACATGTTGAAAGTATATATATATATATATATATATATATATATATATACTTTTTTTTTTTTTGAAAGTCTGCGTTTGCGGATAATGGTACATGCTTGTAAAATATTGGTTGGTTTGTAGATGCTAGTCTGTAAAATGTTTCAGACAAGATAAAACATGTAGTGGTGGAATGGTATGTTTTTTTCAGTCTATTGATATTGATGCATATATATATACATATAAAATGTAAGTTATAAGATATCTATATAACGAATTTATATTTAGAAAAATTATGATACAGAATATTCTCTCTCTCTCTCTATATATATATATATTCAAAATATAAATTCATTATATAGACATCTTATAACTTACATTTTATATATAATGTATACATATACATCAACATCAATAGACTGAAAAAACCATACCAGTCCACCACTACATGTTTTATCTTGTCTGAAACATTTTACACACAAGCATCTACAAACCAACCAATATTTTACAAGCGTGTACCATTATCCGCAAACTCAGACTTTCAAACACACAAGACTCTCTTTTTCTGTTTGCAAGTGTCGCTTCCTCCTCATGAGATGTTGTGGTTTAACATGTTTGGTTTCTCTCCCGGTGTGAAAGTGCTGATGTGCTGTCTAAGTAGGAAACATAAAACACAACACCCAACCAATGTCAAAGCCTGCAGATACACACGCACAGACACACACATGCGTTCCCTCCCCCTTTGGGCCTTCTGTAATCTGTTGACAACACTGACTCACATCGGCTTGAGATAAACACTCCATCATAACAAAGGAGTCTTAAACTGAACCATCCTCAAACTTGAAAGGTTTTTGCAAACACATAGACATTATGTCGCTATTTTCTTATTACCCTAATACATTCATTATTGTCATTATCTGTAATTAGGTTGAAAATAAACACTTAAAAATGATCTGCTCCAAGAACAAACTGAATGGTTACCAAGCCCTTTAAATTCAACAAAATTAACATTCATGGCTAACCTTAATTGACACTAAATGAAGCCATGGGGTTCTATGTGTAAGTGAGTTTCAGTTCTGGCATGTCAGTCTCAGGATGAAACTCTTTAATCTTATTAACCTCTGGTCAGGATGTCAGCAGGTCACGCAAGAAAAGGAGATGCTTTGGCAACAATCGCTAGCTTTTTCGTAGACAAAAGAGATCATTGATAACCAAACATTTTTGTCTGATCTGAAAACAGTGAAGGAGGACACATTTGAAGTGCTGAAATAATCTCTAATCTCTTTGAAAAGGAAACAGCGGAGGCTCACACAGATGTTCCACTGCCCTATACCTTATCACTAATAGATAATGACAGCTGCCAGCAAGACTTTGCATTGCCTGTGTGTGTATGTGTGTGCGAGTATATGCGCGCGGTGATTCAGAGTGGGGGTGGGGGGATTAAGTAAGACACAGCCGTTGGTGGAATAAAAATCCATGCGCTCCTATGGCAGTCTACCATAAATAGGTCAGTGGAACAACATTCCCCAATCATCCAGCATGGCAACATTCCCATGCCGTGCCAAACAGCCAACATGGCCGCCCATGTACGAGCTGTCAGAAAGACGCCATCGTATCACATCACATCCCACCACACACTTACTGACTTATTAACTTATGCTCACTGCAGTTTCAGATGAACCGAGATGTTCCCTCAAACGCACACAATGCGCATTAATACAAATCAAAAAAGATCTAATAGTCACTTTGCAATTCAAAATAGAAAACATGTAAATGAACATGCAAAACAGCACACAGGACAGTCCATGAGATGTTTTGGAAGCAAAACAGCCACATTATACATGCAAGAGGCATTAAGAGCTCAACACATTAAAGAAACATTAACGTAACAGCTCAGAGATATTTATCATGCACTCAATCTCTCAAGTGCACGCGCACACACATTTCCATGGATTTTCCCAACTTGTAAGTCCCTCTCCTACCTTTCATGGCTGTGATCATTAAGTACATCCTGAGGCTCTGTGGCCATGCAGAGGACCGTCAACAGCCTTGCCTCAAGAGCATGTGCAGGTTTGGACACAAGCGTTGTGCTGCCGACTGACTGTAGCGTTGCTGTGCCTCCCTCTGCCTCTCGTCTCTACCGCATGAGAATCCATGTGACCGTGACATAAGGACTAAAACCCTTTCTTCCCGCCCCCTAAACCCCGGAGTGACAGCTGTGTCACCCAATAGGTGATTAGTGAGCAAGTGTTTAGATGACTATGTGGTTTAAAGGGTTAGTGTTGGCTCACCTTGCACTGCTCTGCAACGTGTTCTACTGATACTATACTGTATGCAGGAAGTGGTCTGCAGTTAACGCTTCACATTATGAGAGCAGACCTGAACATTTTCCCTTCCTCTATTAGAGGCATTGGTTACCTGTAGCTAATGATAACGATACATCATCACTATTATTACTTAGCACATTATACATTACCAAGTATCTTATCTAGAAATGAACTAAAGACATATACAATGTGCTGAATAAATGTTTTGAGTGGAAGTGGAGGCACCCTGGAGGTGCTTTGTGGCACTTTTTAAATTGACAAAAGTTATCAATTTACCCAGACTTGTGTTGATTTCACTAACTTACTGCAAGTACAGTAATTTAAAAATGAATGTATGTTTAATGCAAAAAATACATGTTGAATGTAAGAATATATACTACTGTTTAAAAATTTGGGGTCAGTAAAAGATTTTTTAATAAATGATTTTATTCAGCAATGATGCATTAAACCGATTAAAGGTCAAGACATTTATGATCTTACACAAGATTTCTATTTCAAATAAATGCTGTTCTTTTGAACTTTTCATCAAATAATGAAATTTTTTTTATCATGGTTTCCACAAAAATATTAAGCAGCACAACTGTCGTCAACATTGATAATAAGAAGAAATATTTCTTGAGCACCAACTGAGCATATTAGAATGATTTTTCTGAAGGATCATGTGACTAAAGACTGGAGTAATGAAATTTTAGCTTTGCATCACAGAAATAAATTACAATTTAAAAGATATTAAAATAGAAAATAAGATTTCACGATAGTACTGTTGTTTTTACTGTATTTTTGATCAAATAAATTTTGATTTGGTGAGCATAAGAGACTTCTTTCAAAATCATGAAAGAATGTTACTGACCCCTGAACAGTATGTTCCAAATAAAAAAGGTTAATTTAATTGTATGTACGTTATTAAGATTATTATTAACAGTTTTTTTAAAGTATAAATGTATTTGCATTTTATATGTATATTTTGTGTATTATCTGTTCTGTATATTTATTAAAATAATAGCTTAATAGCAAGAGATTTTTTGTACATAATCATTAATAAACAATAAATTATTCATACTTTTTTCAATAAATGTATTTGTATTTTATTTGTATATTCCGTAAAGCCACCAGCAGGACAGCACTGATTTGAAATTGCATGTGTTTGCCTACAGGATAACTGGCTTATTTGAAATTCTACCCATATGTGTGTGGGGGGTACAAACACATGCGCATGTAGCCTTATACAGGTCTGGCTGAATCTTAGGGGAACGTAGCCATCTGAATGCTAATGATCTGGCCTGGACCCAACACAACACCCTCTTCAATCCACTATCGCCAAAAGGTCTGCTCAAAGAAGAAGCCACACAGCTAACTGAACCAAGTATCGAGAAAAAACATCTCTGCGGTTGTGAAAATCAATATTACGCAACACAGAAGCTGTAGGTAAGAACCTGCTGGCTAACCATATCAGGTAAACATGTTTCAAAGATGCTGGCTATGTGACCTTCAAGCAACAGTTCAGCCAAAATGAAAAATCTGTCAAAATGTACTCACACTTCAAACCAATATGGATTTTTCTGCGGAACACAAAACATGAATTGATGTTTGGTTGTTTAATTATTTATTAATTCATTTTAGTTCAATCTAGTTCAATCACCTCATGGACCACAGTTCGAGAACCACAAGCCTCTGAATCATGTTCCTTCTAGAAACATCTTCCACATGCTGTCCAACTGAGGACTGAATAGTTGAAATAGAGATGCTGGAACTGCTTCTGCAGGTCTCATGTTTCACGGGCATGACAGCAGTGTGAGGATGGGGTTCTGTTGTGTGAGACACTCTCATGGAGAAATGCATCCCTCTGCAATCCTGAACACAAGCCCTCACTGGGCTGGGTTTAACTTCAGCAGGACAGACATGCTAATACATGCTCCCAGCTGCTGCTTGTTTGCTTGGTGTCTCCAACACAGAAATCAAGACACGCACACGTACAAATACAAATGTGCAAACGCCTACAGTGACACTCTCACACCAAAATCTCTTAAGAACCACCAAATACATCTGAATGCAATATGCAACTAAGCTCGGGCATAGTACAGCGCATAAACTCGTTCTAACGTTTTTCACACTTTTCTTAACACTCTGCTTCCAGTATTTTCAAAGTACACAAGGGACATCTCAGCCAGTAAAGGGGATTTCAAATCATTGTGCACAAACAGGAAGTCTCTGTTGGTAAACCACAGAAGCATCCCACTAGTGTGCAATAATTTTTTTGAGCAGCTCCTTTCACCTTGACCAACATTTTTCTGTCATGTAGGCAAAACGTTTCAGCATGAAACTAATATACAAGAAATGACTCTCTCCTGTTTCCTTTAACACCTACATTAGTTTACGAAGGGCATGTAGAGCACATCAATTAATAAAAGAACAGAATTTATTTATGGTTTACAAATTAAACCATTTAAATCAAAATCATTGTCAAAAGTGTATGTTCTGAAAACAATAGGGCCTTTGCCCTTTCAGGGCTTGGGCCCTAATAATAATAATATAAATAATATATACATTCAATTAAAGGTGACATATCATACAAATCTGACTTTTTCTGTGTTTAAGTGCTATAATTGGGTCTCCAGTGCATCTACCAACCAAGAAAACCTGAAAAGTGACAACCCAGTAACTTTGTTTAAACTTTGTAACTTTTCCTTTCTCTGCAAGCATGTAAAAAAATAAGATGATCAGATTTCGCTCCCCTTCTGAGGTAGGAAGGGGATCTTATTATAATATTACCACCCCTTAACCTGCATGTTTCCATTCTTTTTTTTTTCCAGTCTATGGTTTCCACACACGGCGCCGCCATTTGGTTTACGCAAAGGGACAACAGTTGTAACAGAGTAACCAGTTCTAATGCAATGGCAAAAGTTCGAGCAAAGCGTGCAAACTGTTCTGTCGTTGCTGCACAGATGAGCACAGAACATTTTATTTTCAACGGAAATCCCCCTTTCTCCGAAATACTGAAGCCTTTATAAAATAACGCAGTGCTACTGCACAGCCATACAGTGCTGAGGCTTACTCGCCTCAGCACTGTACATATCGTTGCGCTGGTCAGTGGGAAGTCAGTGGGAAGGTATTGGCTGGTCAGTGGGAACTGCACAAACCAATGGCAGAGCGGCGTAACTGCACAAACCAATCGCCTCCACTGGTTTTTGCCTCCACTGGTCGACCAACACCATGACCAACAACCTTTCCCAAATATGTCACCGTAGCCTGAGCGAACTCACACTTCGCTAGGTTTACAGGAACTGAGCGCAGGGAAATCCCCGGGGAAATTCCAGGGGGAATTCCAGGGGACTCCACCTGTATAAAAGACGCTTGAATTGCCATGGATTCAGGTTTATAGATTGAAGCGACGATCGCTAGTCGTTCGCACCATTGCACGGTCGTCTATGCAGTACTCGTTCCCTTATCTCAGGGAACCGAGGTTATGTTAGTAACTGAGTATGTTCCCTTTCGAACGGAGCGCTTACAGGTCACCAACTCGCTTGACTGATACTAAAGCTAGCAGCAGCGCAGTTTTCAGCGAGAGTGGGTTTAGTTCAACCATTTGCAATGGTTTGAACGGGGACCCCTTCAGTGCTCGAAGGACCATTGACAGGTCCCAGGAGGGCACCGTAGGGGCCGCGGGGGGTTAAGCCTCCTGGCTCCCTTCAGGAAGCGGACAATCATGTCGTTCCTGCCCACTGACTGGCCAGCCGTCGGTACGTGAAAGGCTGTGATGGCTGCCACACAGACTTTAAGTGTGGATGGAGAACGGCCTGCATCCAACATCTCTTGAAGAAATTAGAGTATCTGCGATACCTCACACGAGACTGGGTCCTGGTTTCTGGCTGCGCACCAGCTAGAGAACACAGACCATAGAGCATAGAGGCGCCTGGTAGACGGAGCTCTAGCCTCGCTGTTAGTACTCATGACGCTCGCTGGAAGGTCCCTAAGCTCCCTTCGAGGTGCCACACATGTAGCGCCCATAGTTTGAGACAGCGGTGCCAGATCGTCCTGTACGCCTGGGAAAGGAGGTCTTTCCTCAGGGGAATTGGCCACGGGGCTGCTGCGAGCAGCTGAATCATCTCGGGGAACCAAGGCTGGGTCCGCCAAAGAGGGGCCACTAGTAGGACTACATGTCTGCCTTCCCTGATCCTCTTTAAGACCTGGGGAAGGAGCGAGACTGGAGGAAAAGCATAAAGTAGATGGCTGGGCCAATTGTGGGCTCTGCATTTGCCACATGTGTGGCGCGGCATTTGAAACAACGCCGCTGCTCTTTTATGATAAGCAGAGAAGAAAAAAGGAAACGCCGGTGTTTCGCCGGAGAGCGCAGGGGAGACAGCAAAACAGCTCGCGGGATCGTTAGCGATTGAGCGCACTGATCAGTCAGGCCGCTGGCTCTCTGCTGGATCAGGCCCGCTGCTGGATGAGGCCCGCTGCTGGCTACTATTAAATGTATGCGTCTTGCTAGACGCTAGGGGAACCTATTCAGTCACGCCGTGCGATGAAGAGCGCAACGATATGTACCTCTAAGTTGGGAGGCCACTAAGGGTCCCAAGCTAGAGTTTACTGACATATCTTATAGGGGGCAAGATTCAAATGTGAAGGGCCAGGCTCACCGAGGCCAGCCACAAACATGGTGAAGGGACTTATGTGCTTGAAGCACAAGGCCAACTAAGAAGTGCTGGGCTCATAGAGGCCAGCTCATCTTCTCCCCACCCCCTTCTTTTTATACAGAAAGAATACGTGCCTGCAGAGCAGGGACTTCCAGACTGTAAAAACTATTAAATGTAGACGGCGAAGACCAGCCTGACGCTCTACAGATATCACCAATGGACACCCCGCTGGACCACGCCCAGGAGGAGGCCATGCCTCTCGTGGAGTGAGCCCTTACGCCTATGGGGCACTGCAGGCCCATTGAAACGTAGGCTAAATCTAGATAGTCTTTTCTTCGTGAGCGGAAGCCCTGTGGTGCGGCCACCGAAGCTCACAAAAAGCTGCTCCGACTGCCTGTACTGGGCGGAGTGCTCAATGTATGTTCTCAGAGCCCTGAATGGGCAGAGCAGGTGCAACTGCTGCTCGTCCTCCGCGGAGGGGAGGGCAGAGAGCGTGATCACTTGTGCTTTGAACAGGGTTGAAAGCACTTTGGGCACATAGCCGTGTCTTGGTTTGAGGATGACTTTAGAGTCACTCAGGCCAAACTCTAGACAGGAAGCGCTCACAGAGAGCGCTTACAGGTCACCAACTCGCTTGACTGATACTAAAGCTAGCAGCAGCGCAGTTTTCAGCGAGAGTGGGTTTAGTTCAACCATTTGCAATGGTTTGAACGGGGACCCCTTCAGTGCTCGAAGGACCATTGACAGGTCCCAGGAGGGCACCGTAGGGGCCGCGGGGGGTTAAGCCTCCTGGCTCCCTTCAGGAAGCGGACAATCATGTCGTTCCTGCCCACTGACTGGCCAGCCGTCGGTACGTGAAAGGCTGTGATGGCTGCCACACAGACTTTAAGTGTGGATGGAGAACGGCCTGCATCCAACATCTCTTGAAGAAATTAGAGTATCTGCGATACCTCACACGAGACTGGGTCCTGGTTTCTGGCTGCGCACCAGCTAGAGAACACAGACCATAGAGCATAGAGGCGCCTGGTAGACGGAGCTCTAGCCTCGCTGTTAGTACTCATGACGCTCGCTGGAAGGTCCCTAAGCTCCCTTCGAGGTGCCACACATGTAGCGCCCATAGTTTGAGACAGCGGTGCCAGATCGTCCTGTACGCCTGGGAAAGGAGGTCTTTCCTCAGGGGAATTGGCCACGGGGCTGCTGCGAGCAGCTGAATCATCTCGGGGAACCAAGGCTGGGTCCGCCAAAGAGGGGCCACTAGTAGGACTACATGTCTGCCTTCCCTGATCCTCTTTAAGACCTGGGGAAGGAGCGAGACTGGAGGAAAAGCATAAAGTAGATGGCTGGGCCAATTGTGGGCTCTGCATTTGCCACATGTGTGGCGCGGCATTTGAAACAACGCCGCTGCTCTTTTATGATAAGCAGAGAAGAAAAAAGGAAACGCCGGTGTTTCGCCGGAGAGCGCAGGGGAGACAGCAAAACAGCTCGCGGGATCGTTAGCGATTGAGCGCACTGATCAGTCAGGCCGCTGGCTCTCTGCTGGATCAGGCCCGCTGCTGGATGAGGCCCGCTGCTGGCTCGCTCGCTGTTCCGCTGCAGGCTCTGCTTGACTCGGCGAGAAGGCGTAGGCTTCGAGAGAGAAGATCAGCGAAGTCCGAAGATCGTCGCTGAAGGAGATAAATCTGAATCCATGACAATTCGAGCGTCTTTTATACAGGCGGAGTCCCCTGGAATTTCCCCGGGGCAGCAGGCTTCGCACCGATTGGTTCGCGCAGTTATGCCGCTCTGCCATTGGTTCATGCAGTTCCCACTGACAAGCCAATAGCGTGCGAGTAAGCCTCAGTACTGTATGGCTGTGCAGTAGCACTGCGTTATTTTATAAAGGCTTCAGTATTTTGGAGAAAGGAGTTTTCCCCTAGCATCTAGCAAGACGCAGTACGACTGACCGTTCGAAAGGGAACTGCCTTGAGGCCTTCAGAATCGACAGTGCGGGCGCCTGTAGCTTAAAATGAATGGCAATGAAACTGTTGCTTTAACCAATCAGATAATCAGTCAGATTTAATCAGCCAATCAGATTTCGATTTTGACTGCAGCAGGGCCATCTAGAAGGTGTACAATAATGTCTGCATTTTCACGTCTTTTGATTGGATGGTCAGAACGTGTACTATTACTATTCAGAGCTAGCTAACTGCATCTGTAGCGAACTGCATACACTAAAATATATTCCTGTAGATGTAATAGTTTTTCAACCCACAAATTAATGTTTCTCTCCCTCCTAGACCCCCAGCAGGTTCAAACCTAGCGGGAAAAAATCCCTTTTTCAGCCTTATCCAGCTCAACGCAGAGTCACGGCAAACTATTCGATCTGTCCGGGTAAAAACAGAATTAACTGACTGTAATGTATGCCATGACTGATTTTGAAGGCAAAAGTCCCGCTGATCTCATTAATTTCATTCAAAAATCTGTGTGAGAGCATGGGTCAGCTGTACACATCGTCATGTTTTGCGGTGACTGTCCCCGTTTACTGCTTCTGCCGAGCAGACACTCTCAGCCCTAAAGCGAATTAAAACTTATGCCAGATATACAACGGGACAGACTCGACTTTCAGCATTAGCCTCGATGGCGATAGAAAAGGTTGTTGGGACTGAAACACACAGATAACCTGTACAACAGAGTAAATTAAGTTCTTGAGGAAAGAAATAAGGATGGATTTTGTGTAAAAATAATCAGTAGTTTTGGTGAGTATAATAAGAAATAACTTTACAATTTTTCTTGTAAATTTATGATCAAAACTTTTTTTTTTTTTTTACATACATACTTTTATAACATCCGAAGAACGACAGACACGGGAGGCCCCGTTTCTGAACTTTTTAATTGGAATGCAAAATAACTGTACTCAAATGCACCAGCCAAACTCGCTCGCTCGTTTCTCAACCCGGCCTTTTCCGAACACACCGCATTAACTCTATAACTGCCGGGGCAAAATAAAACCGCAATTTCACAACAATTATATAGAGTCTGTGCGCTATTAAAAGCGTATTAAGAGGTGGATTAATTCAGGTAGGACACCACTGAAGGCCTAGGTGTGAAATGCACCGCCAGCCACACTGACTATATCTTGTAAAAAGGGGCATAATATTTCAGCTTTAATATATGTTAATTAAACTTTTTTTTTTACATAATTTTATATAATGTAATTTTTTTGTATAAGAACAAAATATTTTATATTATAATCGCAGAAATAATACAATAAATTATAATTTATGAAAAATAACAAATTGTATTGTCATATACATTACAAACACAAACATACAGTACTGTGCAAAAGTCTTAGGCATGTTAATATTTGCACAGTACTGTATATGTGTTTGAGTGTGTGTGTGTGTGTGTGTGTGTGTGTGTGTGTGTGTGTGTGTGTGTGTGTGTGTGTGTGTGTGTGTGTGTGTGTGTGTGTGTGTTGCGTAAAAGAGAGAGATTGTACACGTAAACATGGTGTGGGGGGAGAGGAGGTGAGAAAGATCAGTTACACCACTGACAAACTGGTAAACACAACTTTAAGCAGCAGTTATATCTCAAAACAATCTTATAGGAGGTGCAACAATTACCCAGAAATAAAACCTTACTGAAAAGTGATGGGCGTTGGTGGCAGAGCACTTTTTTAAACCAGCATTTATTATCACCGTCATCTGATCTGTCTATTCTTGAAGATCAAAGCATGTATTTTCCCTTTCTCACATTAACCCAAAAAATCTGATTAAACCGAAGTGAGATGGATGTCAAAGTGGGTGTCAACATTCTCCGTTTCTTGAATGCTTGAGAAGTTTGGTGTCTCCTCCTCACTTACATTTTTTTGTAACAGCTTCCCTGAGCATTTGGTCTTAAATGCAAATAGAAAATGTTACAGAAACATCTGTGGCCACAGGAATTTACACTTACATGAAAACTATACTTACACGTGTGTGTTTTCTTTACTGAGGACACATCTGAAAAAGACAAGAAATAAAATGCATATTAAACAGGGCTTGTAATATAGTTTATACAGCCTTGTTGTGTGCATATATATATATATATATATATATATATATATATATATATATATATATATATATATATATATATATATATATATATATATACACACACATATATATATACACACATATATACACACACACTCACCTAAAGGATTATTAGGAACACCATACTAATACTGTGTTTGACCCCCTTTCGCCTTCAGAACTGCCTTAATTCTACGTGGCATTGATTCAACAAGGTGCTGAAAGCATTCATTAGAAATGTTGGCCCATATTGATAGGATAGCATCTTGCAGTTGATGGAGATTTGTGGGATGCACATCCAGGGGACGAAGCTCCCGTTCCACCACATCCCAAAGATGCTCTATTGGGTTGAGATCTGGTGACTGTGGGGGCCATTTTAGTACAGTGAACTCATTGTCATGTTCAAGAAACCAATTTGAAATGATTCGAGCTTTGTGACATGGTGCATTATCCTGCTGGAAGTAGCCATCAGAGGATGGGTACATGCATGGTGGTCATAAAGGGATGGACATGGTCAGAAACAATGCTCAGGTAGGCCTTGGCATTTAAACGATGCCCAATTGGCACTAAGGGGCCTAAAGTGTGCCAAGAAAACATCCCCCACACCATTACACCACCACCACCAGCCTGCACAGTGGTAACAAGGCATGATGGATGCATGTTCTTATTCTGTTTACGCCAAATTCGGACTCTACCATCTGAATGTCTCAACAGAAATCGAGACTCATCAGACCAGGCAACATTTTTCCAGTTTTCAACTGTCCAATTTTGGTGAGCTCTTGCAAATTGTAGCCTCTTTTTCCAATTTGTATTGGAGATGAGTGGTACCCGGTGGGGTCTTCTGCTGTTTTAGCCCATCCGCCTCAAGGTTGTGCGTGTTGTGGCTTCACAAATGCTTTGCTGCATACCTCGGTTGTAACGAGTGGTTATTTCAGTCAAAGTTGCTCTTCTATCAGCTTGAATCAGTCGGCCCATTCTCCTCTGACCTCTAGCATCAACAAGGCATTTTCGCCCACAGGACTGCCGCATACTGGATGTTTTTCCCTTTTCACACCATTCTTTGTAAACCCTTGTGCGTGAAAATCCCAGTAACTGAGCAGATTGTGAATTACTCAGACCAGCCCGTCTGGCACCAACAACCATGCCACGCTCAAAATTGCTTAAATCACCTTTCTTTCCCATTCTGACATTCAGTTTGGAGTTCAGGAGATTGTCTTGACCAGGACCACACCCCTAAATGCATTGAAGCAACTGCCATGTGATTGGTTGACTAGATAATTGCATTCATGAGAAATTGAACAGGTGTTCCTAATAATCCTTTAGGTGAAGATAGATAAGATAGATAAGATAGATAGATAGATAGATGGATGGATAGATAGATGGATGGATAGATGGATAGTGTGACTTTTTACACCTCTGCCTACATGAGAAATGAAAACAAACAAAAAAACAAAAACAAAAACAATTGTGATTTTAGAATAATTTCACTTTGATTTAGATACCACAAAACATTAAGCCTTGAAAAGCTAAGGGATTTTTCAAGATGGATGCTAATATCTAGAGAGCAGGGTGACTAGTCACCAGCCAATAATCTCAAAATGGCAAACATTAGTCAATTAAACGTCCTGGTCAATACATTGCTACATATAATAAAGAAAATAATAAAATATAGTACACATAGTGCATGAAGTACACGTTCATGTTTATGTAATTGTTTGGAAGAGACCTGAAGGCACTCTGTAATCCCAAGTCATCACAGGCCCTAGCTTACGCTTTTACATTCAGGGAAACTCAGGCCAGCGCAGTCAATCACCATTAATCCATCCACTCCCTTTAATCAGGGCTATTGTACTACAGCCAGCTCTATTGTGATGTAGTGTCCATCTGAGAGAAATACAATCTGTCATGACTAGTGATACTGTCGAAACGAGATACAAGTGGTAAATGGCAACTGCCAATCAACAAAGCATTAACCAGTAATTTGTGCCAAATGAATTTCCATCTGCTTGTAAATTAGACTCAGTAATAAAAGAGTTCATGTACAACACAGCACGAGAAAAAATGAGACAACCAATAAATTTACTTTTTTTACCCCCTATGAAAGACATTAGGGTTGTCACTGTACCAAAATTCCAGTAGTTGGTACCAATACCAGTAAAATTGTACGGTTTCTCGTACAAATTTCGGTACCAAACTGTTGGAACAATTTGACTATTTTATTGAACTATTTGAAAATAAAAATATGAATTAAATTAGTTTAATTTATGATGATAATAATTATAAGCAAATAATACATGTAAACAGCATCAGCATGTAGCCTTCGAATGTTTAAGTAAAAAATGAGTAATAAAATGAAGGACAAAGAAACACATAGACATAGAATAAGTGGCAGGTCTATTAGTTTGCATTTACACTCTAAGGGCCCTATCTTGCACCCAGCGCAAGTGACTTTGTACACCGACGCATGTATCATTCCTATTTTGCACCCGCGCAAAGCGGACTTTTCCCTCCACAGAAGCACGTCGGTTAACTAAGAAATACACTTGCGCTCCCGGGGGCGGTTCAGCGCAAAGAGGAGGCGTGTTCCGGCGCAAACGTTCCTTCTTGCTATTTTGCAGGTTTAGAAAACAATTGCGCCACTAACCAGGAAAAAATAGTTTAAAGTCAGTGGCGCGTTGCGCATGTTATTCATAGGCTATTTTAAGGGCGCATGCTTGGCCATAATCAATGTAGCGTGTGCACAACGCGCACTTTGATTCTCTCATCTACACAGAAGCAGCAGTTTTCATTTTTGCAAATCATACATTATTACGATAGATAGATAGATAGATAGATAGATAAACAATTTATTATAAAAGCATACATCTAGCTTACACATTTCTCCATTTTCATGTAACTTCTCTCTTTTACGGCCGTGACGAGAGCGTTGCTCTCCTTGGCTGTGAACCGCTGCTGGCGCGCGCCTGGCAAATCCGCCGTTACAATAGCAATCCGCTATGGAAAAAGCGCGTCTGCTCTTAAAGGGAATGTGAGATGACGCTCTGATTGGTTTATTTCACGTTACGCCCAAACCACACCTATGTATAATGAAGCTACTTCAGACCAACCCATTTTAGATTTGCGCCTGGCGCAAGAGGCATTTATCCCGCCGGTATAATAGCAACAGCGCCGAGACCCGCCCACAAAGTTACTTGCGCTTTGCGCTTTGACACTTGCGTTTCAGATCGTTAAAATAGGGCCCTAAGACTCAATGCACATCTATTTTAACATTTTTGTTAACAGTTTTATCCTGCCTGTTGCTATGGTTAATATATCACAGCCAATCAGTTGTAAATCCAGAAACTTTGCAGTGTACTGAGCAGCATGAAAAACAAAACTTTTATTCAAACTGTGTGTGACATGTTATAAACAGAAAACTTGCAAAGAGCACTCCCTTTATAATCACTGAAGCTGTCAATCACTTAGACTATGTTCAGCGCCTGCACAGAGATCTAGACTCCTTCAAAAACTCCCGCTATAATCAAAAAAGCTGTCTACACTGCGTAACAAATCTCTTAAATCGTGTATACTTTCTTGGTAATAATGAAAGAATTCACAAGCGTTCAGAACTCTAACAATGTATGTGTCCATTGCTGTGAAGCATAGCAAGCATTTTCAATTAATTCCTATGGAAGTTGAGCTTCGCGTTCGCGCAATGAATTGTGGGATTGACAGCGGACCAGAGAAAAAGTTGTGAGCTCATTTGCATGAACATTTTCTGAACTTTTGTCACGTGACTCATGTCACTTAACATGTGTCGTCTACATTCTGTCGCCAATGGTCACTGTCGCTTGTGTCTCCAGCTCTCCATTGAAAATGAATGGGATCACGTCGCTTTATAACTGTGTGGCGCTGCCAGTGTGAATGGGACTTTAGGCAGTTCCCGACTTTATGCAAATATCAAGCGAAAAACGCGGACGGCAGCCATTCGCTGTGAGGTTCAGGTATGACGTCTTTCTTGAGCATTTAAAAATATGGGTAACACTTTACAATAAGGTTCATTAGTTAACTACATTAGTTAGCATAAACTAAAAATGAACTGCACTTATAAAGCATTTATTAATCTTTGACATATTCTTTAACCTATTAATTATTAATGTTAATTTCAACATTTAGTAATACTTTATTAAAATCTTGTTAACATTAGTTAATGCACTGAACTAACATGAACAAACAATGAATAGCTGTATTTTTATTAACTAAAGTTAACAAAGAATAACAAATACAGTAACACATTGCTCATGGTTAGTTCATGTTACATTAACTAATTAACTAGTTATATTTGTACTATATACAATTATACAGTTGTATTCATTTGTATACATTAACTAATGTTAACAAATGAACCTTAGTGTAAAGTGTTACCAAAATATATATAGATTGTGCCAGAGTTTATGCTGGATTTAGTGCGTAAATCATATTGTTTACACATTAGGGCTGTGCAGATGTTATATCATGTATGTTAAATATTGCAGTTTAGATGCTATCACTGTGATTATACTGGCTGGGTTAACAAAAATTTATAAAATTGACAGCATATCTTTACTTAGGGCATTCAGAAACAAAGCTTGCTTCTTTCCAACTGTAATCGCTCGTATATGTGATGATTATTACCAGTGTGTTGAAAAAAAAAATGTATTAAACATATTTGCTTCAAACACACTCCAAAGCTGAGGCATTTTAGTGTTGTCAGCGGCATTGTGCAGAGTTTTGCCGCTGTAGTGGACATACACCATAAAGTGCGCACTGAAAAAAAGCAGATTTTGACAAACACCTCATCTACACCGGATATGACAGTTATTAGTATTACATGTGACAGTTATTATGGGCAGCTTGCGGCTGTCTACACTAGATGCGACGAAGCGACCGCTTTCGTGTCAGAAGTAGCGCGAGCGCCTGAAGAACGTCAAAAATAGAATGGGGCATCAGTTTACTTTCGGGAATTTGTAGTGTCGCACCGCATCTAGTGTAGACAGCATTTACTGATTATATTGGGTTCTATTTGATTTTGACGCGTCACATCACGCCGCTTGCGTCCGGTGTAGACACGGTGTAACAAACACCTCTGACTGGACATTGCGTTGACACGCTCAACAGATATGTCTGTGATTGGCTTCAATGCTCAACGCTTCAAAAACACGCTATAAAAAGAAACATTTGAAACTCTTCACAGAACACTTAGAGATACACACAGGAGCATTTGAAAGCAGCAGCCTATCAGTGGGTACCGAATATACCCGGTAGGCTACTCTATGACCGGTAATGCAGAAATGCTGCTATCATCACACTTTAAAATTTCAGTACAGACTTGGTGCCGAAGTACCGGAAATCTTGACAACCATAGAAGACATTAAGGAGGTCAATGATGTGCACTTCCATATGTTAGACTTAAGCTTATTTTTCAAGAATGTATTTTATCACGGATGTGAAAGTGATAATATTGAAGTATCAGTATTAAAATGTGTATTGTTTGTAAAATGACTGTAGGATCTTAAGAAGGAGATTATAATGACATGATGCTTAAACCAGCATATTCATTAAACTGATGAGAAGAGCTTTCCTTTTTCTTAGCTCTTTTTCATGTGTTATTTTCAGCTGGGCTAGAACAAATGTTCTGGCTTACGGCTTTTGAGCAGGCACATTCATTATTCCTCTCCAGCTGAAAATCAGAATGATGAAAAGAGTGAATCTGACTGCAAACCTTTATTTATCAATCTATTTATGAAATGAAACTGAAGAGGCACGAAAAAACAAGCGCGCTTTGTTGCCTTTTATTCACAAAGCTAAGTAAAGAAGGGGCTTCAGATCTGATGATACTCAGCAGCGAAATGACAGCGAATCTCCAGTCGTTGTTCTTTCCATCCATTTCTAATTGGTTTAACTCCTTGGTCTCGTCTCAAACAGCCTACCCCTGAGTCTCTTTGTTTCTGTCTGTTCATATTGAAATTTCCCTGTAATTCTCATTCAATGCTGAGTTCGGCTCCTACGAACAGAGAGCATGTTTTTGTGGATGTGCATGAAAAAAAAAAAAATGGCTGAAGAGGATTAGACCGCAATAACACTGAAACAGTATGGAAAGCAAAGATCAGATGGATGTCTCGTAGTCATATCCTGTAAAATTTCCTTGCAGCGAGTTTTATTGCTGTTTAGATTGATAAAAACGTATGGTTCATTATGTCTGTCTGTCAAACTATTGTATTTATCTATCTTATAAGTCATTTGGTGTGTGCATGTGGTCAATTAGTGTGTGCATAGGCTATATGTCTAGAATTAAAGAAAACAAATGAGATCAAAGTAGTCTATATTCTGCTATTCTGAAAAATAAAGAAAACCACGAGAAGAAAACATTGTCACTATCTAATTCTGTTTGTTTGCGGGACAACTTTAAATGCTACTTTGATTTAAAAAATATATAATTCTGTACAACACTATGGGTATTGCAAGGGTCAAAGGTAGAGCCCTGCACGGGCCTCAAATCTAGGCCCGAGCCCGGCCCTGGCCCGAGACGCTCAGGCCCTAGCCCGACCCGTGTCCGACAGCTCATCAGAATTATCAGCCCGAGTCCGACCCGAGCCCGTTTTTTTTATTACACAGCGGCATCCTGCCCTATTTGCAGCCATTAAAATAGGTCAGTTTTGTTAGTTATGTTTCTTTTCATTTCTTTATTAAGTTAATTTAGACAAATGTTTGGAGCATTTTTTTTTTTTTTTTTAAATGACGACCAAGCAGGCGAGCCAGTAGCGAGTAAAACATGTTTGATCAATTTAGCCTATCAAATCAACGCTAATACTTTACTTGGCTACAATAAAATCCATAGATATAAAACACTTCAAGCATATCACACAGACAGTTAGTTTAATACATTTATATTTATTAAACCACAGTGAGTAAAACAATTTTTTTTTGAAATACAGAGGCAGGCTCAGGTTGCTCGCAACAGCGCTCGCAAACGAAATGAGCACTAGCCTACAATCTAAACAAATTAAATTAAATAAATTAAAAACAAACTTGCAGGTTATCTTACCTCAAAAATGCACCACAGAACATGGCCATTCTTTTTTCCAGTAGTTTCCAACAGTTAAACGAAAATAAAGTCCAATCAAACGAAAAGTTAGAACAGTCTCTACAGAGCATCGTGGAGAAAAAGAATAGCATCCACAGTGGAAGATTTTAACCCAGTCCTCCTCATTTTTCTCTTAATATTCCCCATTATTTGCACATGAGGTGAATTGTGGGTCACGCTGACGGGAAACCTTCTGTGTGCGTGCGTGTGCGTGTGTGCGTGAGTGAGACTGTCATGTCACAGTCATATGTCAGTGTAATTATAAGATTATGAAAGTTATGAGGTTATGAAATGTCTTTCTATGTTTGTTTTTCTATCGTCGTCGTCAACTTCTCATATATATTTTTTTTTATTAATGTCTAAAAATTTAAAAAGAAGGATAGCCCAAAAAAAGCCAGAGGCCCGGCCCGCATGTGAACTATGACTAGGGGTGTAAATAAGTCGGGGCCCGTCGGGCTTCGGCTGAAATGCAGGGCTTTAGTCAAAGGATTCAAATGGACGCTAATGCTCACAGGACCTGCTTTTCTTACAAATGGTATTTTAGACAATGAGATAAAACTGGAATGCAGGGCAAAAAGTTGTTACAACTCACTCATTCCACTCCGCTCCATACTCTTTTACACTCTGTTCGACTATTTCAGTCCTTCATAATGGGATAGTTCACTGGCTGAACACAAAAGAAGATATTTTGAAGAGTGTCTGGATTGTTTTTTCCATACTATGGAAGTCAGTGGGAGTCAGCGAATGTCTGTTACACTGGTGACATGTATTCTCTCTTCAAAATTCTCAGGTTTGAAGATCGCACTGATATCCATGACAGGCTTTACACTCACACAGCTCTAGCTCTTCACACTCCCTGGGACACAAACATCATAAACTCCTGAATCAATCAACGTCAAACAAAATTGATGCAGCAAAGAAATGTTATAAAACGAATATTACAGACTCTGGAAACTGATTGGATGGGCCATGTTGTAGCCGTTGTTAATTCAGATAAACATTTAACTGTAACTGCACATATATTAATGTGTCAAGTTTCTACTTTGTTTGGAAAGTGTAAACAAAGGCTGATGAACTATATTACTTTGCGGAAGAATTATTTACTCAGATTACTGATATCAATAAATGTAATTTGCTATTAAATACAATTTGAATTCATTATGAATTATTTAAAGGATTATTTATAATTATTTAATAAAATAAGAAACGGATTTGTACTGCACAGAGCACACTTGCCAATTTATAGGGCAACTAAATGATCACAAATGTGACAAAAACTGAGACAATTTAAAATCTAAATTGTTGATAAAACTGAGAACGTCTATATGCGGTTTTGTCAGATATCATCTCGTTACCGTGCGCAGTCCATGTTTGTCCATTTAACAAATGAATGAAAGACTGAAATAATCATTTATGGAGCCCTGTGGCCTGGTTTCAGTTGCTACCCAGGTAAGTTCGAGATTAGTTTGAGCAAACTCTGTTTTTTCGGGCACAAGAAGGTGGATTGGTTTTTAGCGGTGTTCATCCATGGCAACTTACGCTACACACCGAACCTGCTCCAGAATGTGGATTTATTCGAAGTTTGAGATCGCAAACCCAAACTGGACCAATCAGCTGTAAGCAGAGTGACATGATGCAACAAAGCCACTCCCCCTGTATCTCCAGCTGCAGTTTATATATATATATATATATATATATATATATATATATATATATATAAATAAAAATAAAAAAACAGAGACAAAATTGCTCACCTTTTACTGCTAAATATAATACTGGTAATCTTTAATCAAATTAACTTCCCCTCCCTCTTGCAGCATTATCTCTTCTACTCTCTGATGATGTGTTTATTGGCACAAGGGTTGGACAACCTGTCACTCATATGACATCACAGCAATAGCAAACCACAACGATCTGACAATCCAATCAATTCCCCATGGACAAAATCATGTCCCGCCCAAAATTTTTTCCAATTCGAGAAGCCATTTCACACGGATAAACGTCACAATAGGGAAAAAAAATGACTACCACAAAAGGCATAAGGAAATGGAGAATTTTAAGCATCAGTCAGGTTCAGGTAGAGTTTCACATTATATTTAATCACCTTTCCAGTCCATTTTCTCTCTTTCACATCCTTCACACCACTATTTCTTTTGTATTTTTCCATCAGTCTATTTCTGGCTGACAGGCTTACAAGAGATGATGATCTCATTTACGTAATAGGCACACATGAGTGCACAGACACACACACACAGAGAGATCCAGACAGCACTTACACAAACACTCCCACAGTGCATTACAGCACAACACTAAGATTATGCCAAATTGGGTTAGTAGAGCAGTACTGTGTTACACAGAACAACAAATACACACTGAGGAGGTACGAGAAGGGAAGAGAAGACAAGAAAGAAGTTAAAGGGAGGGGAACGACTGGTCATGTAGTGGACTGCCAACACCAGCTCATTTGATTGCTTATGACCAGCTCTGCATGTTAATCTCTGCAAGGAGATTGAACATGTTGATGTTCCCCTGCCGTGCGTAATGAGGGGGCTATCAGCTCCTACTGCGGAGAGGAAAATAACGGTTATGCACCAAAGGGAGGGAGAGAGAGAGTGAGAGATCACATAAAGAGATCATGGAGAGTGTATGTTAGCAGCAGGATAACAGAGCTTAAACCTCCAAAGGGATTAATAAAATCTGGTTTCCAGGGACTCTGGGATATTTGAATTTAAAGGTTTAAATATGGAAGTAAAATAATGACAAATGTTTTTGAAAAAAAAAGGCTGGTTGAATTGCACTACTTGAAAAAATATGAATTGCTTGCATTTTAATGCATTGTATTTTTAGGGCTTGAATTTTTATGGGCTGAAATTCAACATGGTTGTATATTTAAGCTGTGAATATATTTCACACACGTTTTCATTAATAAAATTCAATAATCCATATTCACCTTTCAGATTTCACTTCCAAAATATTCATTCTGTTTAAAATTTCAACCTATAATATTCAACAGGCAATTTTCGGGCTGTAATTAATATTTTGGAAGTGAAATCTGAAAGGTGAATATGGATTATTGAATTTTTATTAATGAAAAGGTGTTTCTCAAAACAAAATATTTATTAAATAAAACAAACTTAGCAGTCAAATGGCAATGTAACAGCATGTAGGAACAACAATACTGGATAACTCAACTGAGAACAAAGAGGAACTTAAATACACAGTTATGATGACTAAAAAACTAACAGTTGTGATGATCAAATGAATGAATGTCCATGACAACTAAAGACTGGCGGGAAAATAGAACGAAGAAAACAGGTAATTAAAGAGAACTGATGGGCTGTAGAAAGTCAGTGGAGGCAGAGCCAAGGGAATGGCTGGCATCGGTGGAGCGTGCAGGAGAGGAAGACTGGGTGTGGAAGCAGGGTCTGTGATGGACAGGGATGGTGGTGACGAAGACAACTCAGTGCTGGACAATGATTGCGTCACAATATAGTCCAGAAGATGATGATGATGATGAAGAGCCAAAAGATTTTCCAAAACAAAAGATTTATTACATAAAACAAACTCAGGTAATCCACAAATGATTAGCAGGCGAATGGCAACGTTACAGCGTGTAGGAACGGCAATACTGGACAACTCAACTGAGAACAAAGAGGAACTTAAATGCACAGTGATGACTAAATAATGAACAGGTATGATGATTGAATGGATGTCTATTACAACTAACGACTGGTGGAAAACTAGAACAAAGGAAACAGGAAACTGAAGAGAAACAAACTAAAAGTCCATGAAAGTTAAACTACAGAACTCTCAGATTGTGGCATTTATGTTACAAAAGATTTCTATTTAAATGCTGTTCTATTCTTCTATTCATTCATGGTTTTTACAAAACAAATAAGTTTTCAACATAAGAAATGTTTAAGCACACAAATCAGCATATTAGGATGATTTCTGAAGGATCATGTGACACTGAAGACTGGAGTAATGATGCTGAAAATTCTGCTTTGCCATCATAGGAATAATTACCCTGGAAATCCAGAGTTATCGCGAGAGCACAAGTTGAATTTACTCAGCGAGTTTACTCTGGCGTCGAGTAATGATGCTCATTAAATATGCCCTTGTATCCGAGCTGCACCAATCACATCGGGTAATCTGATATAGGCGGGCCAGAGGCGAGCTAAACAGATGACGACAGCGCTGTGACGTGAAGTCATTAGTGAACATTGCAAGATGCCTATGGATGAACACCAGTTGTTTGAAACGGTTTTGTCCGCTACAATGAACGAGTTAGACTTGGCTTTTTATCTAAAAGAGGAACAGAAGACGGCGCTCGAATCGTTCCTTTGCAAGAAGGGTGTTTTTTTGCTGTTTTGCCAACCGGATAAGGCCAGAGTCTAATCTACCAGTTAGCTCCGCTGGTAGCTAAGCGTATGGGGCTTGTTGTGATTGGTCGTAGTGTTACCCAATAGCGTGCAGTGAGATTTTCAAATGCATGCTTGGTGCCGCCCCTCATTAGTCGATGCCAGACCATTAATCTTTCAGATTTAGGTCTGGATTTCCAGGCTAAGGAATAATTGTAATTTTAAAATACCGGTATACTAAAATAGAAAACCTTTGGTTACAAAGGTTATAGTGTCTTTGTTACACTATAATTATACATATAAGTACTGAGTAACTACATGCACTTACTATAGGGTTAGGATTAGGGTTTGGTTTGGTTTGGTTTAGGGTTAGTTGCATGTAATTATGCATAATTTATAGTTATTACTAAAGTAATTACATGTAACAGATGCAACAATGACACATGAAAATAAAGTGTTGCCAAACCTTTAAAAAAGGTTAAATTTTTTATTCTTAATTTTGAATGAAATTCAGGAATATAAAACATATATAAATTAATTATGAATTAAAAAAACATTTTATAAAAAAAATAATTATTTTTGGAATTTCTTAGTAGTTTTGCTTTTTACTCTTTTGCTTTAATGACAGCAGCAGTCCACTCAAGCCTAACTCCACAGGTTTCTGTAAAAATACAATTTTAAAAACCTGATCAAAAACCTGTTCTCCAGCATGATTTGAGAATGATCTATAAGAATCTTGAGCTTCAATGGAGGCAAGAAACTCTGAATGTCTGAGTAAAGAAGTTCACATGATCAAGGTTACAAATTTGCAAGTCCCCATGTAGTCAATAATTGTATCCCTTAAAACTCATCTTTGATCACCAAAATTAAATATTTAAACTTTTTTTTTTCCTGTGAAAAAAAAATTCCTTAAAATAGCTTGAATGTAACTCTACACCCTTGCTTCATTTAGAATAAGCAGTTCCATGAATATCCTAATTAGCCCTACTACACTCACTCACAGTTCAGAGATTCACTCGGCCAACTTACTGAGGTAAACGTTGCACAATGGTATCTCTCTTTACAATGTCGGACGCATGACGGTAATTAATATGATTAGCCTTTTGCTTGACTATGTTATCAAACAGCTAGTAATGTGTTGCTAATGTTACACAAAACATGTTCACGTTTGCCATTTCAGTCTGCCTTCTTACAATAATCAGAAACGCTTTGAAGAACTCAGAATGTCAGTGGAGAAGGGCATATAGTTCATCATAACATCGTAATACAGGGTTGCTGCACACTTTTTAAAGTGAAATATAAGGATTTTTAAGACATTTTTAAGACCTGAAGAAATAAAAATGAATACTGTACATTAGGAGTGTGCAATATTGACAAAAATGAATCTCGATATTTTCAACGTTTTGTTGATAATAATTAGAAGATATTTTGCTGAGTGTGTTTTTGTGCTGGTACCATGCTTGGTTTAGGCCTGTTGTTGAAAGCTGACTCACGAAGATATTCATATTTTTCATATTCTATGCAGTGGTCAGTTCATAGCAGTGACAGAAATAAAAAAAATTATTAAGGAGCAATATTTGCCACCATTGATTTCATGGGGTATTTTCACCTATATACCTGTACGGAATTTTTTTCTAAACTTATTAGATGTATGAATCACCTTTTATGTCAAAATCTAACATTCAAATTAAATTATATTAGAATAATAACAGTACCACTGTTACCAGTCAAATTAAATCATTAAATCAAAATTGCTGCACAAACGTGACACAGAAGCGACATCAGATTTGCGTTTATAATTGCATAAATAAAGCTATGAGATTTTTAAAATTCAATATTTATATATGAAATGATTTTTAATTTTAACGTTTTAATTAAAGGGTACTTTAAATATGAAACTAAAACCGCCAATAGGTGGCAGCAAGTCACTGTCTTACTAAGTGAGTTGAGGGAGTTATTCATTCAACCCATAGACTGTAAAAAAAGATGGACGACGGCCCTTCGCTCTCTTCCATTGATGAGAACTGAAGCCGCCAGTGTCCCGATATGGCGCTGACATATTGGAACTTGAGTCTGCGCAGTAGCGATCTCGGGACCAGACCTGCGCAGTAGTGAGCAGGAAGGAAAGCCGCGAAATCAACGCTCCGCCCTCACTCTCGCAGAATGCACTCAGGGAGAGTGCATTCTGCACACTTTTTTAAAAATTGATTGCAGTACGACAAGAGGCTTGTTAAAATAAAGTAAAAATACAATCTCCTCAGTCCTCCGAAGATCCCGAAAAAAATGTCCGTAGGTGCTTCAGTGACTACTTCGCTCAGAAAACCTGTCAATCGCAGCTGTCAATCATGATGTCACACCACCACATCACGTAACTAACTAAAAACCAACTTATTTTTGAAACAGACACTTGAACTAAAAATCAGCGTGATAAAAACGACAGCAAATGAAAGAAACCACCTTTGGAAAAATATATATTTGAAGTGTAATTTAATTGTTTAGTTGGTCTCACGTCCCGTTGAATAACACGGGGAGGCGGGGCTTATGACCTATACTAGGACCAGTCACCGGGGGGGCAAGACGTTTTGGCTTCACTTTTCAGGGCTTGTGCTTACCTATTTGTTCAAATGGCTGATTCATTAAGGAAAGAGGCAAGTGATGAGTCATTGAATTGTTAAACTGATTCGTTCAAAATGCGGATTTCAGTCAAAAAATTATTATTATTATTATTATTATCCTTTATTTTTCCAGGAAGGTCCCATTGAGATTAAAAGAAATCTCTTCCTCCAGGGAGTCCTGGCCAAGATGGCCATACTACAAGTCACACACAAACATATAACACATACAAGACATTCTAGACAGTCAAAGCACAATATTCATCATAAATCAATAAATTAAGTAAAACAGCAACATGATTCATTAATTGTATACTGCAGTAAATTTTTAAATATATTCAAAGGAGGAATTGTTTCTAGTGGAACAATAGCTTGAAATTCATTCCACAGCCATGGAGCATAGTAAGAAAGATGATTTTCCATGCTCTGAATGTACCCTAGGTACTACTAATTTAATCCCATTAGATGATCTGGTGCTATAGTTCTTTCTACATAAACATAGAAGACTAGTAATGTAATTTGGAAGCATACCCATCAATGTCTTTACAATAAATACTAACATATGTGATTTCCTCCTTTGATATAAAGAGGACCAACCCAAATAGTTGTACAGCAGACAATGATGAGTACGTGAACAAGAATTTGTTATAAAACGCAGTGCAGCATGATAAACACCATCCAGCCTTTTCAATAAATATGTAGAAGCATGCATATAAACAACATCACCATAGTCTAAAATAGGTAAAAAGGTACTTTGTATTATTCTCTTTCTAGCTGTAAAGGAAAAAAAAAAAAATTCCCGAAAAAGAAAACCCAATCTTGGTTTGAGCCTTTTCACCAAATAATTAATATGAACATCAAAGGCTAACTTCTCATCAAGCCATATTCCTAAATATTTATAAGTTGGTACTCTTTCTATATGTAAGTCCTCAATAGTCAGAATAGGCGGGACAATGGGCATAGAACGGCTGCGTGTAAAAATAATATACTTCGTTTTATTTACATTTAAAACTAATTTCAGTTTTAGCAAAGTAAGCTGAATCATTGCTGTCTGTTGCATGGAGACTCTGCAACGGTTTAATTTAGAAATTTTCGTCGGCGACATAGAGGGAAAACAAACAATTTTGACAATATTGTGTCTAAAATGTAACTCACAATGTTAACGTATTGTTCATTTAACTGTTGTATAAAATAAATATTGTGCACAGGAAAACGGCACTCTTGCTCATGTGATATTGTAATATAACTACATAAATATGATATAAATATAAGAAAAAACTAATTTGGGGACATTCCTATAACTGCATACATCATCACACAGTGAAAGAATGAGTGACAAATGCAATGTCAGCTCGCAGTGCCTTACACGAGCTTCGGACACAATAACAAAACACGCGAATAATCTCACTCATTCAAAATCTCAGAAATAACCAGTAGCGGAGTGCAGCCTTACAGAGACTCAGGAAAAGGTTGCAACTTTTAGATGCACTTTGACCTTTCTGAATGGTTAGTGGATACATTTATGAAGTTTTTGTGGAGCTACAATGATTTATAAATTTCTGGGGGATTTCCGTTGAAAATAAAATGAATCCACTGCTCTCGTCTCATCTGAGGTTGGGACTCAAATTAGCGTTCTGTGCTCGTCTGTGCAGCAACGACAGAACAGTTTGCATGCTTTGCTCAAACTATTGCTATTGCGTTAGAATTGGCGAAACTGTTTTCGTTTGCGAAACCAAATGGCGGCACCGTGTGTGAAAACATGCAAATTAAAGGGATAGTTCACTTTGAAATTAAATTTTGGTATGTTTTAGCTTACCTCAAGGGCATCCAAGATGTAGGTGTCTTTGTTTCCGCAGTAGTTTCAATTTTGATATTTTTAAGTCAAACCGTTCTTGTCTGTCAGTCATATAATGCAGGTCTATGGTCACTGTCTCAAAGAGCATGCACAGAGTCCAAATTAAACAATTCCCCGTCGTCCAAATTAAACAATTCCCCATCGTAAGTACACATTGATGGCCTAAGACACGAAGCGAGCAGTTTGTGTGAGAAAACGAACAGTATTTATATCGTTTTTACCTCTACACAACCATGTCCAAGTGATCTGAGGGCGCGCGCGCTCTGGCTTAGTCTGCGCAAGCGCCGGAAAGTGTACAAGAGGTAAAAAAAATATAAATACTGTTCGTTTTCTCACACAAACCGCTCGTTTCGTGTCTTAGGCTATCAATGTGTACTTATGATGGGGAATTGTTTAATTTGGAGTGCATGCTCTTTGAGATAGTGACCATAGACCTGCATTATATGACTGACAGACAAGAACGGTTTGACCTAAAAAAAAAGGCACCTACATCTTGGATGCCCTTGAGGTAAGCTAAAACATACCAAAATTTAATTTCAAAGTGAAGGGGAAGTAAAATCCCTTTAAGGGGCAGTAATATTATAATAAGATCCCCTTCCTACGTCAGAAGGGGAGCAGAATCGAATCTATTATTCTCTGTTAAAGCAACACTAAGGAACTTTTCCTCTTCGGTCGCCCTACAGGTTGGAAGCGGAATTGTCCATTACCGCTGTCGTAAATAATTTCACTTACCGTCGCACGCACGCTCTCTTTTTATCCAGCACCGGCTTTGGAATGAACGATGTCCACAGACAAGGTAGAGTATGTTGCATAATTTCATGAAAGTATGATGTATTGCGACATCAGAAATGAAGAAAAACTAAATAATGACTATTGTAACGCTTGACGTAAAGCAAGTCAAATATGTAGTTTTCTTATGTCTCATTCAAACTACAGAAATGCGACCCGGTTTGGCAAACTTGCATAGTGCGGTTAAAGCAGATATAGGGCTGCAAAGCAAATCCAGAACTGCCTTTCACCCCGTTACGACTTGATGAACCACTGAAAGGATTTTGCAAACATTATTTTAAGGTAAAAAATGTTGCTTAAGTGTTGCTTTAACTTTATATGGATCTCTAATTATTGACTGACAAAGTGTAGAATAAGAAATATGTATTCTTAATTTTATGTCAATGTTTCTTTATAATAAATGTTTCAAAATACTCTAACGACCTGTTCATTTCCAGACTTTAATTTTGAAATCCTATATTTTCAGAATGATCTCAGACTTTTGGCCCCCAATGTACATGCTGAAACTAGGAGCAATTGCTGTTCTGTCAATAATCTGTTCATAAAACCATCTGCTACTGTACAGATGCATAGTGGGCAGATGCCAGTATAGATTCTTATGCAATATGTTGCTTTTATGAATCACCCACGAGATGTCACTCTCAACGGCACTAAAAGACTTGATCACATTTCACAGCATGAGAAAAAGGTCATGTTGTCAGCTTTATGAAGACCATCGCCCCCTCATGGCACATACAATTAATGCATGTAATCAAGTAATCTCAAATCAATCTCAGAATCCACCAACTACTGAGCAGTATGATTAAACAGGCCAATAAAAACGGGGAAAACATCAGCCTTTATATGTAAAACCTGTTGTATTCTTTCTTAAGAATATCACGGCGATAATGTATTTCTTATATCCAAGTAATAAAAAAGAGTGCAGGAGGAGAGGTGGTGAGAGAAATAGCAGATGCGACTACGAAAGAGGGAGAGAGAGGGAGAGAGGGGAAGAGAGAGAGAGAGAGAGAGAGAGAGAGAGAGAGAAAATAAAATACATTTTGAATGTAGACTTTATATAATCCCAATCACTAAGGATTAGCTTCATCTTACATAAACCCATGGCTCGGCTCTCTCCTCCCTCCCATCCAGATGCTGCATCTGTCAAATGACTCATTTCCGCCACTGCCAGGTTTCCACTAACAACAATTCCACTAACATCTCCTCTCCAGACAACAAGCACTCATGTTTTTACTTGATATTCTGGACTAAACGAAACATTAAATCTCATAAAATGTAACTGTAAGAATCCCATTTTAATTCCTGACATTTGCTAGTTTGCCAAAAAAACACACACAAAAAAAACAATGTACACTGACGCATATTATTATATTATTAATAGCACCCACTAGTGGCACTGTGACGCTTTAGAGTGAGATACCATTTAAATAATCAGAAAGTGCCGTTTCCCCCACTGAAGGGAAGTGGTGTGACAGAGCAGCTAATGCATTTGAGTCACCAAATCACATACACACTTACGACAGCCAGCCATAACATTACAATTCAAGTAGACACCTAACAGTGACAGACATGATGATGAGGCATCTTTAAGAGCTGTTCTGCTCAAACGCACTTGAAAGATGTTTATTTGACAAACTAGTTGGTGAAGGTGGACGCATATGTGTTTATAACTGCAACGAGACAGAGCCGGTAGATTCAGTCCCACTGGCTGCATGTGTTTAACAGGATGGAGAATGAGTTTAATGGAAAAATGTAATGGCTTTATTGACATCATCTCCGTTTTTAAAATTCCACATCGGTCTTACTCTGGATGCAGATTTCCCTGGGTCACAGTCATGTGTGTCTGATTCCAACAGCATCGCTCTCTCTCACGATCTCGAATTCTTCAAAGATCGCTCATCAGCACAAAACCCTTTTGACTCAGATGTTATCTCATGGTAAGCTCACGCTTTTCATTCAATGATAAATAAAGACGCCTGATGAAATTGGAGATTTGCACACGCCATGTTTAAACTGATGCGCTGGTTGGGACAACTGGTTTGCCCTGTTTGGATGTGGCTAAAGTCATGCCTAAAACTTTCCCTGTGTTATGAACAAAGATGTATCACTATTTTCACTCGCATTTTCTATGTTAGTGTAAGAGCAGAAGGAAAGAGAGAGAAGTGAAAGAGAAGAGGAAATGGGTGGACATGAGATAGACATACATTTACTAACTGGATATTTGTGTTACAAGGGGCACTGGGGCTAGTTGTCACACTGAGAAGTTGTTGGTAAGGTTTTCCAATTAAACAAATTGTCCACTTAAAGATTTTTGTTTTTGTAAGAAATTAATACTTATTTTTAGCATGGATGCATTATATTGATAAAAAGTGACAATAAAGACTTTTACATTGTTTTGAAAAAAAAAAAAGTATAATTTTTTTTTTTTATAAAAGTATTTTAAACAATTTATGTTCCTCTGAACTATTAATCAAATAAACCTGAGAAATACTGCAAGTTTCACGGTTTCCACAAAAATATAAAGCAGCACAATTCTTTGAGCTCCAAAACTGCATATTAGAATGATTTCTGAAGGATCATGTGACACTGAAGACTGGATTAATATTCAGCTTTGCCAACACAGGAAAAAAAAATACATTTAAAAAATATTACAATAGAAAACAGTGAGCAAAAGAGACTTTCAAAAACAAAAACATTACAAAATATTACAGACCCCATATTTGAATTAAATTTGTTTGTGTTGAAGTGGTTTTGTTCGTTTCAAACATGTAGTTTACTTATTAGAATATTAAAATAATTTTTGATTAAATAAACATTTTTTTTTTTGCTATAGCCCTTAGTTAAAGCGAACACAATAAAATATCACTGGGACACAGTGAAGGAAGTGTAAACTACATTATGCATTTGACCCAAAAATTTAATTGTGTGCTCCGGATAAGTTTCCGATTAGATTTTATTTTTGTAAATCTGCTGTTGTGTTTCATGAATTGTTTTACTTCTAAATAATGCAGTAAACTCATTATTATAGCCTAAAATATTTATTTATTTACAGGTTCCCAATGGGACAGCACCTAATGAACTTGTGCGCCAGAGAAACAAGCGCGCAGCCATCTTTAGAATTTTGTCTTTGAACTTCCGTTTTTGCAGTAGCTGTTCATTTTTATAGCATTGCTGTCGAAGAGTAATTAGCTGGTGAAGTGGATTTACTTATTGTAGAGTTAACAAATGTTATCATGAGAATTGTAATGTTTGAAGAGGATGACATAACAAATGTTACCAGGAAGTCTTTAAAACGAGTTGTTCATTCATAAAATCGTAAGATGTTACCTTCATGCTGAGGAAATACAAACCGGAAGACAGAACACAATGAGCGCAGCGCTAAAAAGGGCCGGGGCTACATAAGGTCTGCAGTGTTCAATAAACTGTATCTTTTTTTTCTAGGCAACAACAAAACAAGAACACGAGAACAGAACATACTGAACATTTATCCAAAAATGAACTAGTACTTCTCTACGGTTACTGTGGTTAAAGTACAACTTCAACAAGGAGGTTTGTGGTAACAACCCAGAGGATGATGTAAATAACCAGTTCTGCTACTGTATAAATCACTATGAGTTGCATAACTGGTTCACTAAATATTCCTGCCTGACACTGGCCGTTAAGTTTATCAAGATAAGACAATAAGGTCTAATTTTAAAAGGTCTAATTACAAAGTCCTTTAACAAGTTATAACAGAGTATGTTACAACACTGATCACAGGAAAGAACAAAAAAAGCATTATGGAAAAACAGATGTTCTCTCACTGTAGTGCACCACTGCTACAGTGTATCACATACCATCTTCACTTGCAGATGTGCTGTGTAAGGGTAGCTGAACCACCTGCCTAAACCAGTGGGAAAACTGTCACAGAAGACAAATAGCCTGGCCTCAGTCCAGTAGCTTAATGAACGAGATGTTTACTCTAACCAATGACCTATCCATACCCAACCGATTTTATGCATATGGAATTATAAATAACATTTAGTAGGCCTGTATGTGCAAATTTTCAAAGGATCAAATCAAGTAAGAAAGAATAACTGGACAATCTCACTGACAACTAAACATGAAATATAATGGAGTTATGTGATTATATTGTAGCATACTACTGCGTGAAACATTTATGGTTGCATAATGAGTTGTTTCATATTCCTTTTTTTATTTTTTTTTATCGTAGTATTCTGTACAGCAGGGCTATTTAACAACAAAAGGACCAAATGGAAAAAAAACCTTGCTATAGAGTATATACTGCACATTATTCTATACTTAAGCACTAAGCTAGTATTGTATTCTGAGCCTAAACGTTCTTTACAGATGTCTTTAGATGCACTGCAGTGTTCCTTTAGCTCAAACAGTAGAGCATGGCACTTGCAACACCAAGGCCATGGGTTCAATTCCCAGGGAATGCATGAACTGATAAAATGTATGCAATGTTTGTCACTAGGTGCGTTACCATTACAGATTTGCGCAAAACTTTAGCGATTTTTTTCTAAATGTCGACAAAAATATTTTTGGGAGAAATGACGGTGTTTCCATTAACCGATGTTATGTGACTAAAACGTAATTTTTTCCTCTCGCGATAAGTCATTCCAAAACTCATGGCGACGGATGTTGGTAGGTTTATGTATATCCCAGCCACTGCACTGGCCATTATTATTAATCTGAGACGTATGTGTGTTATCCGAGCATTAATGGTAAGGAAAGACCCTAACACTTGGAGTGGCTGGTGTTTCTGGGTGTTTCTCCCTCATATCTGCTTCGAGGTCTTGATTGTGGCATTTCTTTGAGGTTTAGAATACTTTTGTCTTTTATGAATTTAATAAAGAACTCCATCTCGTATTCTGTCCAAACATACTGCGTCAGCTATGTCAGATGATCTCCAAATGCGCAAAAACTGTTTCCATTGCAGTTTTGCGAAATATTTCTTTTTCGAATTCCCTGAAAAACCAACTCATGCGAGCGTAAAAACTTTTTTGCGATAAATGGGAGTTTTTGCGAAATTGACGTGTTTCCATTGGCCGTATTTTCAATTTTCAATTTGCGCAATTTGTAGGGTAATGGAAACGCGGCTACTTTGAACAAAAGCATCTGTAAAACCCATTAATTGCTGTCTTGTGCAGGTATCACAGGCAAAGTAAGGAAAACCGGAAGCATCCATCCTGAATGTTTAAAGGGCCCCTTTTATTATATTTTAAAGGTTCCTCACTTTGTTTTGGAGGTCTCCTACAACAGGGGCTCGTTCTTCGTACGTTGCTTATTACATCCGAGATCAAATGACACATCCAAGATGATATCATCGTGCTAATCATGATCTGGCTAACTCGGTTCTTCGAACACACTTGCCAGATATGATTAGTATCGCTGGATTGAGTTATCTGAGATAATTGCGCGTTCATGCGCTGGTTGAAAAGGGGATATGTATCGATAGTAGAAACATTGATCAGCAACGCTGCTATTGGCTGTTCAGCGTGGCAAAAGAGCGCGCTCAGTTTTTCTCCTCAGCAGAGCAAGATAGTCGAAGTTTATTCGGAATTTTAATGTTTACCGTATTTTCCGCACTATAAGGCGCACCGGATTATAAGGCGCACCTTCAATGAATGGCCTATTTTAGAACTGTTTTCATATATAGGGCGCACCGGATTATAAAAGGCGCATAGAATAGAAGATACTGCAGTGAAACGTTTGACTGGGTTTGCGTTATGCAGTGGTCACCAACCTTTTCAAGCCTAAGATCACATCCAAAGTCCAAATGTAAACCAAGATCTACCACTTGCAAAAAAATATGAAAAAAACAAGTGGCTGAGCTGTAAAACCTTGTTTATACTCGACGCGTCCGCATGAACGCGAAGGTAATAAAAAACGAATATCCGTCTGCTCGGGCAGATTCGGCTCAAAGTCGTGCATCTTCGGATGCGGAGGCGCGCGCGCGGCAAAATGACGTCATTGTGACAGCGCGCGCGCCTCCGCATCCGAAGATGCACGACTTTGAGCCGAATCTGCCCGAGCAGACGGATATTAGTACATCTCATCACACCGGCACCCAGTTTGCGCGTCTAAATCAGTTGTATGGTCTGGTGTTCAGTCTAAAACAAAACAGTTGCGTCAAGTATAAATGCCTCGTCTGTTTGGGGAGGGGCGCGCGCAGTCAGCGGAGGCTCGCGCTCCGGTGCCAGGCGAAAGTATAAACAAAAGGTTTAAGTCAGCGGTTGTTTTACAGACATTAATATAAGGCGCCAGATCCATATATAAGGCGCTCCGGATTATAAGGCGCACTGTCGTTTTTTGAAAAAATTTAAGGCTTTTAAGTGCGCCTTATAGTGCGGAAAATACGGTAATCAAAACGCCAGGGAACACCTCAAAGTCTGCAAAAGCTAGGAGAGAGGGCTGGCAAAAAGTAGCAGACAATTTAAATCCGTTAGAAGTGGCCATGTTAGATGTTTTTATCACTTATTAGCCTATATTTTTGTATTTTAATAATTGCATAATTACTTTGTTCATTGTAATGTCAGAGTCACCACACTAGAACATGGGAACAAACAAAAGTGAAGTACAAAATGGTAATTTTTTATTATATTATAGTCTCTTTTATAAAAGACACTGTTAAATAAATGGTTGGCTGTTTATAAAAGCAACCAAGAAAAAGGCTGAGAAAAAAAAAGAAGAAAAGATCTTAGTAGCCTACACTGTAAAATAATTTTTGCTGCATTAAATTAAGGCCGTATAGTCATTTCAACTGTTAAATCTTGAGTAATGATGAATTGCTTTGACTTGTGAAAGTGAAAACTGATAAACTTATGTTAATGTAAAAATATTTTTCCCGAGTGTAGTTCATTGTAATGACATTGTGTTTTCCTCTTTTGTGCACTTTTACATAATACACCAACACTTGTATCTGTTCCCAAGAAAGTGGTGGCTGAAATATGTGCAGTAAGTGGACATTTTCTAACTTTCCAAAGGAAAGAAAGTATAAGACTTAGTAATGTCCATTTGTTTCCATTGTACTGGACAGTGAATAAACCCTCTCAGATAACTGTCATATGGAGGAACTAGCCTACCTGCAAGTGCATAAATAACTTTACTTAATTTATACTTGTATGCTTTATGGCTGCAATATAAGTTGCAGGATTCCACATCTACAGAAAGGCCTACAGAAGAGTCTGCACAGACAGAGGAGACATAGGCCTACAGGTGGGCAGTGTATAGCCAACTTTTCCTTTTTATTTGTTGCATGAGGCATGTGTCTAATATCTCTTGTTGCAGGCACTTGACCACTGGCTTTTCTTTACAAAGAACAATTGAAATAAAACTCAAGGAACTAAGTATATTTGTCTTTTATTAAACATATAATGAAAAGTGTTTTTTTTTTTGGCAATGTTGTGTAATATGGCACATGCAACAATGTCACAGGCCCTGTCAGGTGTGCAACCCTCAGACTTTTCAGACACTGAAATCTTCCCTTTAGTTAGCCAAAGTTCATTTCATTGTGTGCCCTTGTCCTGGCTAGAGCTGCATTGTAACTGGTTTGGGTCAGGGAATGGGGTCATAAACACCTGTCTGCAGGCAGGAACATGTCATAATCACCTATGAAAAAATGCAGTTCTGTTAGGATCAGCATAAGTGTATGTAATACAGTGAGCTTGATATTTAATTGTGGAACTTTCCTTACCACTTTCAAATAATGTGCATAAATGTGAATCTCTGAAAATTCTTAAGTCATTGCACAGATCCTGGCCATTTTGCTTTCACATTTGTGATATGGAAGATTTTAGTCAACTGCCTTTTTTTATTTGATATAATATTATTAATCTGGAATAAGAATCACAGTAACTGGGCTGCACATTTACATTGTGAACCCCCTTTCTGTTCACATAATCCCCTTCATTGAGGCCTTGATGACAGTCTATGGTCTATAGTCTATGGTACCAATCACGTTAGTGAAGCCTGAGTGACATATACTGTAATCGGCATGGTCATGATTGTATGATCTTCATAAAAAATTATGATAGCCTAAAAACAAACAAAAAATGCTTTAAAAAAATGCTTTACAACATTGGGTCTTAAAAACCTAAAACTGTTTTTTTAAACCTAAAAGCGGCAGGTAAACTCCGAATGAAACGACAGACAGCACTTTCCATAAAGTTCTCTGCATCTCCAATAGTGTAAAGGAAAGAGCCACTCGCAAATAATCTTATGGCAATGCAAACAGTTTGTGCTGTAGTTAAAGCCCGACTCCGACTAGTCGAAAATAAATGTGCGTTTCCAACAAATTAATAATGTAAACGACAATCTCACGAGTCACGAGAAAAAATATAAATCTCAGAAAGTGCACTATCGCGCTGCGCTGGACTTCCCGTATCAGCTCCGTTTATGAGCCGCGATCTAATCCTGTTTACATGAAATAAGCCTGCTCCCGAGCAGGTTCAAGTTTACGGACCTGTTGCTATGACAGCAAGTCCAGGAAGAGCGTCGAAGAACCAAACAATCCAAGATCATGCCAAATCGTCAACAATCAAATCCAGCTAACTGAGTTAGCGACGTACGAAGAACGGGCCCCTGGCTTACATGCATCAAAGGTCAAAAACACTTTCATTTTCTCATAATATACATTGCATATCATCACATTTTTCAATGATTCTCAGATGTCTCTTCTGAAGATAGTCTCTCTAAATCCCCCCCTTTCCCTTGACCAATCAGAGCCTACTCTGCTCTGATTGGCCAGATGGCCCAGTCTGTTGTGATTGGTCAACCGAGGGTGTGTCAGAAACTAAACACTCATTACCATACCTGAATTTCAGCTCAGGAGGCTTTCTAAAGCTCAGCGATTTTATTCACTGTTAAAACAGTAATGATGGTGTCGATTTTACCATATAAATCTGAGCGCGAGTCAGATGATGAAACATTGGAAGAACTAGTTATTCAACCCAAACCTTTATCTCAAGGACGACTTAAGCAGGGCGTTTCTCAGTGATACGCTACTCAGTTTCACATACATTATGAGATGTTGCAACTGTAATTCCTTACCATCAGCAACAAGTGTATGTTCATCAACAAATTGATGTGTATATTTCTAAATTATTGCGGTGCACATGTGGGAACTGTATCATTAACTGTATCAGTAACAGTGCATACGTTAGCAGAGCACTAACGTGAATGACTGATGTAACAGAGTTTGTAAAACAATTCTTGCTCAATCCTTTATCTTTACTCAAAGTAGTAAGAACAAAAGACAATCTGCATTAATTGTCACAGTTTTAGGCAGTAGTGGCCCACAGCTGAATAGCAGATTTATTTCAGTAAGACAGTAATAACGTGAGTTATCCGGTTAGCCGAAGACCTACACAATATAAAAAACAACAGGTTCTGATTCTAAGAAACACGTTGGTCCAAATAAAATGGGTACTGTCCCATCTTTAATGGATAAACGTTGTGCAAATCCCATTTAGAAATTAGACCTCATGGAGATTTGAGAAGTCGTTGAAAACAGGTTAAACAGCTGTTATACTGTGGTAATTTTAACTACTGACTCTTCACATTCTCTTCCTTTGGAAGTGTTTACAAAGACAATTTGCTTTTGCAGAGCAGAAAACAGCGTCTTCTCGACATGTACACAACACGAACCAGCAACAGTGTTTGAGGGAAGGTCAAAGTAGACATTGTTCGTGGGCAGCCAATGAAGACCATAGGCGGGCATTATACCGCGTTACATATGCAGGTATATCGTGCAGCCCTACTCCAGCTGGATAAGAGAAAGAAGGATGTTTTGTCCAGGCTACTTGACATGACACTCTGACAAATGATACTGAGATTATCACACTGTTTAGACTGGAACTCGGTGCAATGGAAAATAGGATTCAACACAAACATCTTCTCTTGGAAGGTCAGTGTGTGTGCGTATACTGATAATTTATCAAATTAAAGAGAGATTAGATGATTCATCTAAACTCAAATCTTCAGTGAAAAGAAAGTTGTGAACATCATCAGTGATGATGAAATAGTCACTCAATGAAACATTCCTGTAAAGAAAAGAACTTTCAAAAACAGCAGGGATGTGCAAAACTACATATTTTCAAAGCTGACTGGTCAGTTGACTGAACAACTAGCAGACTTGTCTGTCTTGAAGTATAATTGGGCAAAACAATGTGCAAAATGGCATTTTTGACTAGTCGGTGGGTTGGCTGACCAAGACTTGAGGAAATCCTGTATTAGGCTGGTTTTTAGTTTCTTTTAAGAAAAGTCAGTTCAGTCTGCAGTCATTTTTGCAATACCTTTGGGCAGCTAATTCCGGCATGCAAGACCAACACCTATTTACTCGAATGGGGAAATACTGAAATCTCAAAAACTGCTTGCCAAACCCACATTAAAATTACATAAATTGGCAAAACAATCTGACATAAATCTGATGTACCTTATACAGTAAATTTCAAGTTATGCGCATATGCCAAAAGCGCCATTACCATTTCCATTTCTATGGCAGTTGCATTGATGCTATGACTTTAACAATTGCCGATTGTCTCTTTTATTTAGAAGGCAGGACTTATTCTGTGATATTGCACAATGCAATTTTTTGTGTGAACCATCTTCGTATATTACAGTTTTAGTTTGACAGCATGCAGTGTTTTATTTTTAGTTCTTCTACACATTATTAGAATAGTGTTATAAATCTGAAATTAAACATTTTTAATTCTGTTAAAAATAAAGGCTGTCAACAACAGAATAAAATAATTGCAATTAATTTTATGGTTTTCGACTTTCAAACTAGTCGACTCCATTAACCAATTAGCTCCACTCCTAAGGAGTGCAAACTTTTTGACCTACTAATCAAAACACCCTAATACACAATGTACCACAATGACTCATGGGTAACCTGTGAGGTGGAGAGGCTCTAAATGTAAACAATCTAGTAGCTCTCTGGTACATGCTGCAGGGGAAACATGAGGCATGCAACGGGACCCAATCCATGGTTACAGCCCAGCGGGGAGTACATGGAGTACAGTGCAGCGTATTCAGATAAACTCAGCATGAACGCTTGCCCCTTTTCTTCTGGAATGTCACTGAGCAAGAAGGTAAAAAGAGCACCAAAAAACAACAACAATCCTGTGAATGTCATCTCCCCTTCCAACAAGTCCCGATTATCTTGTTGGTTCTACGGATTATCTTATCAAATTTTCCTGTCGTGTGAGTTGTGTTAAATGATTGAATCTGCTTTGAAGAAGAACGTCAGGGCCGAACCGATCTCAAATCATAAATATCCAACATAAAATCCTGTTGTGTTGGGGGAACCCCGAGGACAAACATGCAGGCACTCTGTAGATTGTCATGTGGAACGAAACGATAGCCAATCAGAAAGCAAGCTGTATTTTGTGATATTTTCTGTATTTTTACTTACCTCCCGCTCACGCTGTAACATGTAAAGTCCATGTTCATAGCGTCTCCATGACTTCATCCGAACCTTTTTCTTTTTTTTTCTGCACGTAAAAAGCAGTACAAACACTATTATCGCCATTTCTTCTTGCCTGTCGACCCAAATCTATGTTTGTTTACTCTAAAAGTCACGTTTGACTGCGAGAGATTTTGCAAGATTTCCCATGTTCACAGTCGGGACTCTGAATGTTTTGAATGGAACCTGATGTCTCTTGGTCGCATTTTGTATTTGGCATTGCCAAAATGCTAAATATTATTAGATGGAAAGAAATGGAAGCGTTACATGACAAATGGACAATTTCCTGGCCCTACTGACTTCGGTAAATGAGTGTAAAGTGAGATTCCAAACATCAGTGTATCATGTAATCAAATATTCCAACAGATGGACAACGCATTTCTCCTCTACCTAAAAGAGCAGTTAATGATTTGTATCTACTTGAAAGCTCGTCTTCATATCAGCAGCTCCTCAACAACCCCATTTACAATCAGTTCAATGTTCTGTACTTCTGAACCGTCTAAATCCACAGCAATTCTCAGGTTACAGTATCAAAAGCCAATTAGCCCAGAGTGAGTAGATCATTTAGAAGCTCCTTTCGCCAAACGTCATGCTATGGCCATTTTGCAAGTGCTTTAAATGGTGTGCAGAGTACTTAGAAACCTGGCAGCATCAGATAGGGTGCACCTGTAGCCAATTACGACTGTCACCACTGCAATAGCACTATCGCTAGGGTGTTTTCTCTCTCTGTGTGAGTATGTTCATTTTTCTGTGTTTCTCCACAATTCCAGACAAGACTTTGTCAAAGCCAATTCTAAAACACCAGTTGCATGGACTCTGGAAACTTCCCTTATTCCCCCACTTGTGTTGAAGGCAACATGCCCATATTCATTTCATTCCACTGGAAACCCACACATCCTAAGACAGTATTTTCCTCATTCACTCCTATATTCATGTTAACAATACAAGCCTTTTAATAGCAAAGGCCTGATCAATACCTAAGGTGGTGGCCAATATATACATATGTGCACAAAACTGTTGAAAATAATGTTTATTTTACACAATATTTACTGGAATAAATTACAATATATTTACAGGGCAGTAGATGTTGGAACTAAGGCTGTGTTCACAAAATTCTATAATTACCGTAATTACTGACAACCCGGGACGTCCTACTTGAAGCTGTTCATGTTCTATGGCAACACTATGAACGTCAAAATGAATCTGTGTAATTTGAGTAATTAATAGATAAAACTATAATACAACAATTAACAGTTGTTATGCAAATACCTTATTAATAAACATGAATATAAATAGTTTATTTAGGGCATTAGAAAGTTATTCAACTCTGTGCCAGCTACATTAAACTGTATGTGTTCTTGGATTATTCACACATTACCAATATTCAATTAGGAATTATTAGAAATATTATGAAATAACTGTTTCACTACATTTTATTGCTGAAGCCGCTGCCGTTTCGAGTGTTTCTGCATGACATTGCAGAGGTCAGGTGGTACAAGTCGAGGCTCTCCAAAAATTCAGAATATACTAGGGTGTAACGATACCCTCATGTCACGATTCAATGCATATCACTCGTGATACAATATTATGGCGATACTCCAAGACATATGGTAAAAGGTTAACAAAAAATGCACTGTTGATTAAAATGCTAAATTTGGTTTTACATTGGGGGTGGAAATGAATAGGCTTGGACTTGGTGCTGGTAACCCAATGCACAGGACAATAGTGACACCAGAATAAAAATATTCATGATTATGAAGCTGAAAATAAAGAATTATTTTAGACGAAAATCTTGCAGTCTCACTGACTAGATATATTTAAAATAATGTAGGACACTTTTTACTGGTAATATAAGACATTTGCCATTATCAGGACCCACAAATATCCCCACATTGCGTTATTATACATTATATTCAACATTATATATAGTAGTTTAATGTAGTACTGACACCAAATCTCAAAATCTCAGCATTTTTGTATTGTGACACAATATATTGTTACACCTATACAGGTTGTAATTATGACTTTTATGAGGACTGGAACACTTGACCAAGTTGGAATCACAAATTTAGTTAATTCCAACATGGCCGGTGTGAATAGACATTAACATTACACAGAATGGCCGCTTCTATTCAAGTAGACACTGTTATTAGCCAACGCATCATTCTCCTTCAACTGAAGTCCATTGCTTAGACATGTAATACAGCTCCTCTCCTCGTTTATTTGTTGCATTTGAGCACAATCTTGCGCCTCACTACACAACAGCCTCAAGTAGACAGAAGATGCTCAGCAATGGCCTTGTGCATTTTTGGCTGAGTGCTAGTGTGTAGCCACTTGTCCACCCTGAGGCCCACCAACTCCACTGGGGTGAAGAATTTGAGGAAGCACAAGAGTTTATGTAACATCATCTCGGGTAGGTAGTCCCTGTGCGGTGTAAAACATGGAGCTTTTAGAGTGAGTGCTGAGTGGAAGAGTCTCAGCTGCTGGGGCTGAAGAAAACTCCTTAAAGGGATAGTTTACCCAAAAATGTCAAATACAAAATGGAGATATTTTGAAGAATTCTGAAAAAAATAAGTCAAAGGTTTGAAACGACATGAGGGCGAGTAAATAATGACAAAATTTCCATAGTTTGGGCCTGGGTATGAGGAAAAAATATTTTAAAAAATCTTCTGTACTGTGGTGTAGGGCACAACAGGGCTAAAGGCGCACCGGGTAAAAGGCTCCTTTGATTTTATTTTCCTCTAAACCACTAGATGACACAAAAAATTGTCGCAGCACTTTCCAAAACATTCGCTTTTCAAGATGCATATGGAAATTTGGCTGATCATTGACACGATCGCAGGCAGCAGGCAGCGCAAGTTCTCAGTTTTGTTCAAGGCAAATAAAGCAATAGTTTTTCAATAACGGAAGAATATGTAAAAATATGGTATTTGGGGTAAAAGACAACAGGTAAAGGCAAAAAGCACAATAATTAACATGATAATAAATAACTGGCTGACTTTTGCATTTGTTGACATGACATGGTTAGATTCAGATGGTAAATATCATATATTAAATTGGGTGTCCACTTTAGAGATAATCACCATATTTATAATGAAACAATCATATTTAAAAAATATGATATTAATCATATCATATATTAAAATATAATGTATTTTTACTACTGTAAATATATATTAAATTACTGAGGGATCTCCTTCGATGCTTTCAGAATCTGTACTTTTTAAAATAATTTAAAATGTAAAATTAACATATTTTAATGACAGTATATTGAACAAAAATTATTTTATTTATCAAAATAAACAAAATTGTGCAAACTTTGATAAATTGATCGTTTTGAGAATTAAGGAAGTATTACAGTTTTTCTCAGTCTCTTTGGTGCATTTCTCAGATCAGAAATGAAATTATCAAAACTACTTGTGCACAAGTGACTAGATGATGTGGAGGTTGAACATCATAAAAGCAGTTTCTCATTCTTTTGAACAAGTTGCGATTGCTTTGGTACATTCATGCAATTGATTATGTACAATTGTCAGCGGTTTCCTACATTATCAGTTGCTAATGCCATGTTGCTCAAAATGTATTAAATAGTTCTCTGTGCAATAGTCTTACCCCTCAAAACATCTAGTCAGTTCATCGTATAAGTCATAAAATTCAAAATGGTTGATCTAGTTGTCATAAACTGTCAAGAATATTTTCTACACATTTCTATTAGACTTTTTGTAAATGTGTTATGAATTGATGAATTATGCTGGTGAATCTTGACTTTCACTAATGAAGAGAATGTAGATCAACCAATGAGAAATCAGTACTCTGAAATAGCTCAAAGTTGCATCTCATGAACCTTCAGTTGGCAAGCATACAGTGCTGCATGCAAAAGCAAAGTTCTGCCTAAGGGGTCTTTCCTGTGTTTGCCTTTCTAATGTTGTATTTTCGCCTTTGTGCCCCTATTCCTTTTGTATACTACAATAATATTGTACGTTTTTTTTTTTTTTTTTGGTCAGACCACTAGTAAAAGTGTAACTGTGAACCCTATCCAGTCTCTTTCAATCAATAACTCACGTACAGTAGTGTGTAAATTTGTACTTTGAAATGGATATATGTGACCCTGGATCACAAAACCAGTCGAACGGGTATATTTGTGGCAATAGCCAACAATACATTGTATGGGTCAAAATTATCGATTTTTTCTTTTATGCCAAAAATCATTAGGATATTAAGTAAAGATCGTGATCCATGAAGATATTTTGTAAATTTCCTACCTTAAATATATCAAAAAATTATTTTAGTGAGTGGATGCAGCAAAATCGCCAACAGAAATGGACAACTTTAAAGGCGATTTTCTCAATGTTTCGATTTTTTTGCACCCCCAGATACCAGATTTTCAATAGTTGTATCTCGACCAAATATTGTCCTATCCTAACAAACCATACATCAATGGAAAGCTTATTTATTCAGCTTTCAGGTGATGTATAAATCTCAATTTAAAAAAATTTACCCATAAGGTTTTGTGGTCCAGGGTCACATTTGGCATACAGAAGAAGCGCAGCTTTGTACATTTCAATACAAACTGTCATCCAAACTGTTGCCATAGTTTACATCAGGTAATACTAACAGAGTGCAGTGTTTTATTGACAACATGACTAAGCAATTTGACTGTCTTATCTGTTCACAATGACACAAGGACTTGTGATTCTGATGGCACTGACATGTTCATTGACACAGATATTTACTTTTGAGAGATGAACTAAGGATTTTGAGCAAGAGACTGGCTTTTGCAGGTAATCCATGGTGTTTTGCTATTTGTACGAATCGTTTTGAGAAATGCACTTACTGTTTTGCAAATGTCGAGGATGATTCGAGAAATGTACCAAAGCGACTGAGAAAAACTGTAACTTGGACTTTATGCAAAACATAATATTTTAGCTAAAGTATTTATATCAATAATGTGTGCCTTTTGCCCCATGCTGGTGAGCCTTTTACCCCGTGGGGTGTGGGGGTAAAAGGCTCACCTTGCCACCTTATACATTTATAAGATTTTTAAACAAAATAAACCACTTTTATGATTTATTTTCACACAAAATCAGTTGCCCCATCAATGTTCAATACAAATATATTTTTTCTGCAATCATACACTAAGGAAGAAGTGAAAAGCACATTTGTCTTAAGGCGTGCCTTTAGCCCCGTTGTACCCTATATCAGAATGAAACAAATTATGGAGAAGAAAAAAAATGTAGGGTGGGGACCTGTTTTTATCCATCAGTTGTTGATAGGATGGAAGCATCTTAATGCTAGCTTGCAGTTAATTGTAAGAAAGGGGTGGGGTTTAAGCAGACTAAATGATTGGAGAAGTCCAGTATATATCACCAGAGAGAAGTAAGTTATGACATTTTGATTAAAAATGTAGCTAAAAAAATATATTAAAAATGAAACATATGGATCGATGAATCATTCACAATAAGACCAACAAGATGCATTTACAAAATATATAGGGTGAATTTTCATTTCATGCGAACTTTTTTTGCTCTATACTTGCATAATGTTTGATAACAAAACATTTAAATCACATGGTTCAATATGCCAGTGAACAATTTTCATGAACTGACTATGGACAGATGGGCCAGAGGGATTACAGCGGCTGATTAATTTTGTTGACCATCCAGGGTTTTAATGTGGATTTTTTTTTTATTATATATAATTGTATCCTAAATCATTCCTATCTGCTAAGATTTAAACCTCACCCAGTGTAAAACGATGTTTTTGCTCTCCACGCACGCACTGTTAAATTATTCTTCAATACTGGGCAAATATTTTGGCCAAATATCAGAGAAAGTATTCTTAACCAAGCAGGAGCATCTGAAAATATAGGTTAGCGGGTTAGGAGTGTCAGACCCTTTTTTTCTGAGTCCAACTGAAACTCCTCGAGCGGCCGGATCCATAAGCGTACCTGCCCTCGTTCTCTAGTTACGTAACCGGACAGCGCGACCGTGTATCCGCGGAGAGAAAACGAGGCAATCGTGTCAACACAACACAACACACATTTAAAAACCGCAGTAGTCAGGCATGAAACCCCATTTGTTTACACGAGCAGTAAAAACGTGAAAATATCCCTTCATATCCTCTCCTTCTGTTTGTGACTTAACCTGTTACATAACAGCGCTCCACACACACGCAAGCACAGCGAAACGCCTGCCAGACACACGGGCGGCGTCTCAATACCAAATAAGCTGCCTATTTAGACAGCATTTGAAGGCGACATAGTAGCATATGATGCTCAAAATACTGCAAAGCTAGGAAGCTACACTAGGTTTTAAAGCACAGCCACGACTGCCAAAGCCAAGCGGACCTGAAATCTGCTCTGACTAAACTGTCAACTATGATAGTCTACCGTACCGAATGACACATCAACCGACCTTTCTTTGACTTGTATCCCCAAATCAGAAACATACAAAAGGGGTGTGGCAGTCCCATGTAAAAAAAAAAAAAACGGCTTTATGCTTATTTACACACTAGAAATCACCACTTCGCTATGCAAATATTCTCTCGTCTGTGCTTATAGTGACCTAAAACATTTAGTGGAATAGACGTTGCATTCAAATGTGTATTATTAGTAGCCAACTGAAACATGTGGACACGTTGGCCACACTGCTGTCTACCGACTACATAGGCTACACAATGAGAGCATGAGTAGATAAAGAAGATACACTCGTGAAAAATGACAACAGTTTGATTAATTAGTAAACAGCATGTGAGTAATAGATCAGAAAAGACAGGTTGCCAGTAATGTGGGCTCGCTTACAAAATGTGTGTATTATTAGTTAATATGCACTAAGCGTGCATGAGCTAGCTAGAATACCACCAGGCCTCCATATATGAAAAATAACATTTTTAATCTGTTTAATCCATTGTCAATTCAGAGCTAATGTGAAACAGGTCACATGCAAGGACTGGAGTTTAAGATTAAACTCAAAATTTGATCTCCGTGAACTTGAATAAAATGGAAAATAATCCACAAGCAGGCTTTGGTTCTGTTCTTCAAGCTTACCCTTGTTGGTACTTGAGCAACTCTGCCGCCGAACTGGAGCGGGTTTGTCGGTTTCAGCCTTGCTGTCCAGTTTCACCGGGCTGTCCTCCACCGAAGCGTCCGCTTCAGAAGCGCTCTTGCGCGGCACCGTGACGGACTCTGGCGGAGACTCCATCTTCATCTGCGGCTTTCAGTTACTTTTACAATAGGATCGCTTTGTAGAACAATTCGGATTCGTTTTACATCGTCTTTTGGTTCGGATTGCACTTGAGCGTGTGACAGATCTGTTAGTGTTCATGGGAGCGGGTGTGGCTCTTCTGTCCACAGACAGCGCTGTTGAGCGCGAGACATGGTCACGCCAAACACACTATTGACATGCTCTCTAAAACATTCCTGTAAAGCCATATGTGGCACATTTTGTTCAAGTTTTATTAACATAGCAGTTTATTGCGACCACATTCAGTTTGCAGCCACGAATCATCTTAGAAAAATGAAAATATAGGCTAATTTAGAACAAATTATAATTAACTATTTAATTAAACTCATTTCGAAACGAATAAACGAACCAGTTCAAACGGTTAATTAAAAGATCAGACTCAACAGAACGATTTCGTTCACTAATTAGACAATAAGATAATAATCTTTGAAATGTAGATCTTCTCACATCGACAATTGAATGGGAAAAGCATGTCGTCAATATTTGTGCTCAATTTGGGTGATTTATATATTTTCTTTGTGACAATAATTGAACAATTCCTCTGCGTTGTCGAAATTTGAAGTCGTTTGTAAATCAAAGGCTGTCTCGCCTAGACTTGTAGCCAGGCCTATCTTTAATTTCCTCTCACACACACAAACACACAGGACAGACAGCATGCTTGACATGTGATGAGCGAACATGCTGCTGACGTACTTCCGCTGAACGCGTTCCAGTCGAGGCGCAGTGCGTGGACTTCACGTTGTCGTCATGTTGTGTTGAAGGACTGACTGTATGTAGGCTATCTAGAAACACAATATATAAGACAAACAAACAAACAACAGATTTATTTCAAGCCCAAAACTTTTATTAGGTATCCCGCTGCTGAGTCTTTTCGAGTTTCTAAAAGTGTATTTTTATTTTTACTATTGAGAATTGCAACCTTTAGACCCAATTTTCATCAGCATTAACAGCTAATTTGCTAGATTACAATAATAAATGTAATCATGAAAAGTATGTACATTATGTAATGCACAATAGACCATTAGTTTAAAAAACGTTTATAGCCTATAGATAAAACAAATAAAAATAAATCTCAATAGACACCTGGTTCAAAGTTTTGGCTCTTGCATAAGAACTGTTTTATAAATGCCCTTTAAAGTTTAGTACAAAAAGAAAATTCATAATTTTTTCCTTCATTATTTAACTATGGGATTCTCTAAATGCACTTGTAGTTGTATCCAGGTGCAATACTATAGTTTACATGTACAGTGGCATAATCATAGTTTTCACAATAAAGTTTAGTCTAAGACTGGTCCTAGATCAGATACTAGCTTTATTGTGCTGTATTGACATGATCACAGTTACAGAACACAGTATGCTTCTAAAAATGTGCTTTTATCTACAGAAGCTGATGAGATCAGGAAATTATTATGTAAAGCCTGACATTCCTAGTGTTTGCATTGGATTCGATTATTTATGATGTTTTTGGTGTCTTTAGCTGTTACAGCTGTAACTGTAACACTGTGGCATTGACCTGTGGGCGTATGTCTGGTCTTCTGATGCATAGGAAATAGGAGGACATGGAAAGACCCACCGCAGAGAGCATGGGATAACCAACCTCTCCTTTCCTGCCCACACCAGGCCAATAGGGGTCACTTGCACCCACATCCAGGAAGCCGAGTTACTTAGCAACTTGGAGAGGATCCATTGCCAGGTGCTTTGATACTACATTCACTGTACATCATTGTGGGAAAACTGTGGAATACAGTGCAATCTTTCCTTGCCATATAGACACGCACCCTTTAATCATGTCATGGTTACTTACAAAACAAACATGTAACCATGAGAGGTAGAGCTGAGCTTATGTCATAGTCTCCACCTCAAATTCCAGGTGTGGTCTGCCATTTGAACTAATTGTGGAACAACAATGACACTTTCTCTACAGTCATAGTAAACCATGTCTTCAAGTGCAGTGCAAGGGACAAAAGAGGCATATGTGTTCTGTAAAACAATACAAAAGAAAACAAAACATTTGAATGTTATAATTTTTAAGTGGAGAGCAATCTTATGCATCATTGTTGAGTACATTTACGCAACACCTGTGGAAGGATGATCTAGAAAAGAAAAGGAGAGTACTATATATGTCAGCTTTTTGTCTTCTTTTTTGACAGGATTTGTGATCAAGGTAAGTGAGCTGAACTGGACAAGCTTCACATTGCACATTACAGTTGTATATCGCAGTTCTTTTTTTGTAGCAAGTGCCATTAACAAAATGATCTCTTTTAACATATTTTTAACATAAGACACCAAACAAAACAAGATAACAAAAGGCAAAGTGCTTAGATTAAGAAAGTCTAGTGCTAACTCCAAAATTTCAGAGATACATTTAAAATGTCAGTGAGTTTAACTAATATATTTGCCAACAAACCAAAACATTTACATATAGTAACTAATGCTTTGAATGCAAGGCAGGATAATAATCTTTGGAGATGTGGCGACACGTTTACGTAGTTCGACTGATTTAACTTTTGTCCATTTTGATGAAGCGCTGAGATTTCTGTCTTGCCATCTGATATTGCTTCCGTGAAAACTGGGCATTGTCGATTCCTTCTCGTAGTCTCTGTGGAGTGTGAAGCAAAAGAGGTCAAAGAGGCCAGTTTGTTCTTGACAGAAAATTAAATGCAGTCATTTTGATAGCTATTTGCTCAATGTAAAAGCAAATGTGAGCCTGAAAGGGCTAATACTAGTGCAACCTGTGTAACTACCTTGATCACAGCTTAAAATCTATTAAATAGCATGCTAAATATAAAATGCCCAGTGCCATATTCAACACTGGGCATTGACATTTTGGCTTTAATGAAATTACATTCATTAAAAACCAACAAAATTTCATCAGCAGTTTTAATTTCGAAACAAACAAACGCCTGTGATGTTTACCTCAGCCATGTCAGCACGTTTCATGTGTATCACTTTCACTAGCGGCTGTCCATCCTTCCTAATGAGGTTCATTTTGTTCTGTTCCTGCACCAAACATCAAGATTGTTGTCAAGCAATGATCACTTATTCACCAATGTACAATTGTCAATCTACTATCAATGTAATTCCGTATCTGCTAATACTAAAAGTAGCATTTATGTACCCGGTAGTATATCTTCAAATCTTCTCCCTCTGCGCTTGGAGGCCTTAAGAAATTCTCAAACTGACATTCCCATTCTTTATTGAAATGTCCAATCACATTGATCTCCTTCACACACATCACTCTCCTGAATGAAAAAGAAATCAATACACACACAGCATATGGAAAAGAGAAAATTAGGAAAATGTCACTGTTTCACCATTTTCCTGTTGTTGGAATACCTGTACCTGTTGGTGATAATGATGTTTGTTTTTCTGTGCCCTGGGTACTCATAGTGTTCTCTGAAGATCTCTCCATCCAACTGTTTAATCTCAGACCTCTGAAAGACATACACACTCATATACACAAGATACGCCACACGCTGCTTTATGGCTCTGCACGTATACTCTTTCAGCAATAACAATCTAAATCATTTTCAAATTAACAAATCATAAATCATCTGAAATGCATAAAATGATCATAGTTTCATGTCAAAGAGGAGTATTGATTTATTCCAGGTTAATCACAGGAGTCAAGCAAGCTCTTCAGTTAACACCATTACAACACAGTAAAGCCACATTAAAACAAATGATTACATGACAATTATGAACCATGTGTTATGTATATAAGATAAATATACTATAAAGTATATAGGAAAATACATCAGACATCAATTCCAACATGCACTGTAAAATGCCTATTTATTTATTGCATATAAATGAGGTTGCATATATTAATATGCACATTTGATGTATTCACAATGATTAAGAATAAACATGTCAATAAATATATTTTATATAGACTGTAATTGTATGTTATCAGAGTTCAGATGCATGGAAATGCATTTACAGACATAAGTTTAAAGAAATTAAAATGAAGTTTAGAAAAATAGACAAACTTTGCCAGCTCCATATCCTATTCAAAACAAATCCAATAATTATTTAAATATTAATACGGAAAATCTATTATTGTTTGCCATCATATGGTCTTAAAACTACCTTAAATTTAAATAAAGGATATAGTGATAAAAAACTAATAACAATGTTTGAGGTATAATGGTGAAATTATTTTTGGCAAAATGAATAGAGACAAATAAAATAAAAAAAAGTTTTCTAGATAAGAAAAGTAGCAAAGCTGTAAAGGTGCACAAGACAGACAACTTCAGATGCAGACTTAGGATATTATGTAATTTCCTAAACATTCCATTGTAGGTGGACCAGGCTAGACTGGATCTAGCACTGAATATCCAGTTTGGTTCATTTAAGTGCAACAATATCTGAAAAGTTTTTAATAACATGGATCTTTAAGATAATAGTCCCAACCCCATCTCCCACTCCCATTTTACATTTCCTCAGGCTGCATTTGGGAAAAGACAGAAAAGAGAGAAAATACGAAATATTAAAACAGGAATTCATTTCTTCACAGCAGGGATGGAGTCAGTTCAACTTTTGAGTTTAAGGTCAGTTTCAATTAAGAATACAATTAGAATTTTTACAAGGGGATTTGGAATTTGGTTGAGTTTAAAGGCAAAACACCACAGTTAAACATAAAAAAAATACATCTGGGGTTAAAAATTCTGAACATTGAATAAAACCAGTTTCAAAATTATTTTGTTGACACATTAGAGTTAAATGTTTTTTGGATATCTCTTTTTATCAATATATAAATCAAAAATACTGTCAACCGTCAGAAGACAAAAACTATCATGTTTTTAAGAATAAAATGTGTAAAAAACTTCAGAATATAGAAAACAGGAAAGTTTGGTATACGTAAGTGTAGATTTCTGACACAATGAATGAAAAAATTTTTTTTTGAGAACAGCCTTTAAAAGGCATGTACTGTAATCAAAATCCATAGACACAAATAGATCAAATAAACACTTAAATATGGGTTTTTCTCCCTACTAGTCTGAAAGAAGACAATGTAATGAAGAAAAATAGCCCCAAATCCTCAACATTTTGGGGAAAAGTGCATAAAAAATAACAAAACTCATTGGTTTAGCCTGTAGTGTGTTGCCTTAATCTGTCAAGCTGACTCCAATCCTTCAAAACAATTTGGCTGTAAGTAGTTGTTAAATTAAAACAGAGGGTCATGCTGAATTAAATCCTTCTCATCGGGATTGGTAGCCTGGTCACTAGGGTTGACGGGTGACCTCACCTGAAAGAGGTCATAGCCCCCCGACTCATGGTGGTCGTAGGGCCGTATGATGCCGTCCTCTTGTACGAGACGCACTGGCCTTAATTTGGTCACCTCCTCAGTTGATTCTGCTACCCTGCAAATCAAGTCAGAAACAGCATCTTAGATAACTCTGACAAAGACGACATCCCGTGATCTAGCGGTTTTATATCCATGTAAAAATGCGTGGGCAACGGGTGAGTCATTCTTAGTGAACAGAATCTACTCAATTAAAGTTCATCTGAGCATGCCCGAACAGCCTTGATCAAACGCAATGCATCTCAAGAGTCATTTAAAAAGCGTCAGCCTACAAAGTTTCTTTGTGCTATTGCGTGCAGTGTCTGATTCCTTAAGCCCTCTCTCACCTTTGGTTACTTCTACAGTGCGAGCATGGAAAAGCAACATGATTAGTTCATACAGTTAGCGTTGATCAGTTCGGATCACGTTATGGAGAGCATAACGAATGGATGATTGAATGTATAAGCTAGAGAGTCACTGGAGGGGTGGGGGGGCATCGCTGTTCCAGCTTGTCAGGAAAGGTTTGGCATGAAAAAGCCAGGGGTGGGAACACAGTAAAACACAACAGATTTGCCAACTCATCTTTTCAGGGCAGAATTAATGGAATGGGTGAAAAATGTGATTGGTTAGCCTGGTCATCGACTGCCTTTAAAATCATAATGCTTCTCTTGCTATTGCGCGTGGTTACACCATAGAGTCCAGTGCATCAGCAGTGCAGTGAGCTCGTGCAGTGGACTTGGTCTGACAAGCAGAGCAGTCGGAGAGTGTGAGGGACATCACCCAAAGTTCACCCCCAAAAATGGAACTTATTTACTCACCCTCATGTTGTTACATTACTTTTATCTTCCATAGAACACAAAAGAAGATATAACATTTTTGGATTTAAAGGACCACTTCCCTACAAGTGAGTACATGTGTTTATCTGTACTTCCGCTCCTCTATATTACATCTCTGCTCCTGTCTGTGCTGTTCTGCTCATCAGACTTTCCACTGGCCCCAAAATGCACCAGTGAAAGGGGTGTGGATATAAGAAGCAAATGTTACAATGATGGGAAAATAGGCACATGTTGATGAATCCAGTTATAAGGGGATTTTTGAACTGTAGATTACGGCAGAATGCTCTGCGCTACAGCTCACATCCTTTGCATCCCAAGATGCAATACTTACCTTTCAACAATTCACACCCTGTAAGATTAAAAATTCATTCATGCTGCCATATTTTTTTGGACTCAAGCAAACCCAACTGAGTGAATGCAGAGGGATCATTCACTGTCATCTCTCTGGGTAACATGGGCATAAATACACATACATTCACGCTTCAGTCATCCAGACCTTCATACGCACATCTGTACACATACACTCATGAGTGTCCAAATACTCACAGAACTAAAAAGAACAAACACATCCAGGAATTAACTTATGAAAAACATGAAAGAAAGAGTCACAAAATTAGTTGACACTCAGGAGGAAAAAAAGAAGAAAAAAAGAACAAGACAATAAAATACAAAAGAGACACAAATTAAGACACTGACACAATACAGTAGATACATCTTAATTGATAGTCTACGGTTTATAAAAAAATTGCCACAGGAACATGTTTCTTGTCCTTTCAGAATGGATATCATCATCAATATCTTCCTCCCTTCCAAAAGATTGCTTAGATAATATAAATATTTTTTCATTTAGAGTGCAATGACATCTGCGCTTACATAATATGATACATCAAAACATTCTCTCTGTCCTATAGCAGGAAGTAGACAAGATTTCCAAGCTATACTTAGGATGGGGGGGAAGTGGCCTCATGACTTCCACTCTGCAATGAGTAAATGTGGGTCCCCTTTAAACCGCTTGTGGTCCTATTATGACTACATATTGGGTTTTGGGTTCAAAATATTGCTTAATAAACATCTTCATTTGAAAATAGAAACTATGTGAATATATACACTACAGTTAAATTGTTTGGGGTCTGTAAGATTTTCTTTTGTTTTAATAAAAATGATCTGACTGAATAGAAATTCGAAAGAAAAGAGCATTCATTTGAAATAGAATTCTTTTGTGACATTATAAATATCTTTACTGTGACTTTTGATCAATTTAATGCATCCTTGCTGAATAAAAGTTAATTTCTTTAAAATCTTACTAACCCCAAACCTTTGAACAGTGTGTTTGTATGTGTGTATATAGATGTAATATTCATGTGCATGTGTATCTCACCTCTGAATGCCCTGAAAAGTACTGCTTGCCATGTCTATGATGCCCCCTGTAGGTCTGGCCACCACTCCAACCAGGCCTTTCCCAATGCCCTTGAAGAAGCCTGCAGCCCCCTCTTTCTTCGCACCTAAACCCATGACAGATTATTCAATTACATATTATACATTCTTGTCCAAGGTTCTGCTGTTGAGTGGTTGCCATTATATACTGTATGTACTTGTGTATTTTCAATGGCCAACATTTTTTTAGTGTTGACCTATTTATTTTTTAAAAATATTTTTGCCAAAGCTGAATACAAAAATAGATTGAATCTATCCCAAGTGATGCATCAGCAATAAACTGTCATACCTTCCACCGGTTTTGTCACAATTCCTGTTACTCCACCAACCACTCCCTGAAGGAGAACATGACAAAAGTCAATTCATGCTATTCACAATGGAACTTTGTTTTATAATGGAAACATAGAAAGGGTAATGCTTGGATGTTTTCTTATGTATTTTTATAGAAAGTCAGGAACTTCAGTACCTTAAGGAAACCCTTTCCTCCTTTAGCCAGACTTTCTCCAAAGTCCTTAGTGGGTCTGTTCATTTCCTCCCTCCGTTTCTGCTGATACTCTTTGTCCATAGTGATGGCAGCCAAGCCTTTACCTACAGAGCCTGTTATACGGGACACCATGCCAGCTGCGCCCCCTAGGAAGATAATGTAGAAACAAAATAAGAATGTGCAGTAAGGATCCTCAGTGAGTATATATAGGCTTTAGAGAGAAAAGCAAGGTGCCTTACCCACTGTGTGGCCCAGCAAACTTCGAACACCGATAACAAAACCTTCTGCAAATTCCTCAGGTCCTTGAACAGCCCCCTAAACACACAAACAAATAGCACAAATGTAACCAATCACAGACCACACAAATCATAACTTGATAACCTTGTAAACCTGACACTGCAATGGTGATTTAAATAAATATACCTCAAATCTGTACTTATATCTGGCATTTAAAAGAGAACACACTCACATTTGTACTGAATTAAATGATGAGGCCTGAATGAACATATAAATGAACAGCATTTGTCTGACCTGGATGGGCTCATAAAAGAAAGCCTCCACTCCTTCTGATAAGCCTCGGATCAAGCCAAATGGATTTCCAAGAACATCCAGACCCAAAACCAACACGTACATCTGCGTCAAGAACTATGAGGAGAGAAAAAGACTTTCAGATACAATGATGATGTGTGTTAGAGTGTATGCTCATGTATCAACCTCTGACATTGTATGAGTGTGTATTTAGATCACCCACTTGTTCAGTGTAGTGTCCGATCACCGCCCACATCAGTTTATCTCGCCGGTAGAACTGATATTTCACCTCAAAGTAAGCAAGTCTGAAAAAAAAAGAGCGAGACAAAAAGACGTCAATCAATGCCTAAGTGAATCGTATTTTCAAAGAGGCATATGAGTCAGTATTAGAGTGCATGCACATCTGAAAGCCTTACTTGAAAATCAGATCATCTACATCAGTGAGTGTGGCACCAATGCTTTTGAGTAGGAGGTTGACGGACTGGATGGCCACCATATCACCCTGCTCAGAATCATCTCCACTGGAGCCCAGAGACAGACTCAGATGCAGCTACACACACACAAACACACACAGGTTAAACATAAACAATTACATGACTTGTTTGATGCAACTACCCATCAAGGAAATGTATCAATCATTTCTCATTATTAAATAATTCAAATGCTGGTAGACAAGTGAGATTCAGTTGATTCAGTTTAGTCTTTCATATGAAAGTATAGGCAAGCACGTCATTAACCTAACATTGGGGGGGGGGGAAAGGTTGACGCTGGTAGATCTTGTTTTGCTCATTAAATGGTTAATAATGGACAGAGTTTTTGAAAGTAACAGACAGAATATGAATGAATAGAGTTTATATGAAACTCCACCACTGTTCAAAAGATTGGGGTCAGTAAATTCCTTTTAAAAGAAATTCAGAAATAATGCATTAAAAGTGAAGGTAAAGATATTTAAGATGTCTATTTCAAATAAATCCTGTTCTTTTTAACTTTCTAGTTATCAAGGAATCCTGAATTTTTTTTATCTCAATTTCCCAAAAAATATTATGAAGAACAACTATTTTCAACATTGATAATAATACGAAATGTTTCTAGAGCACTAAATTGGCATATTATAATGATTTCTGAAGGATCATGTGACACTGAAGACGTAATGATGTTGAAAATTCAGCTTTGCAATTACAGGAATAAATTACATTTTAAAATACATTAAAATAACCGTAATAATATTTCAAAATATTACTGTTTTACTCTATATTTGATAAATAAATGCAACCTTTGTGAGCAAAAACATTAAATACTGTATCAACCCCAAACTATTGAACAGTAGTGTGTCACTGTCCAATCATGCTGTAGAATGTGGAAGACTGAAACTAGAGAGAAGGTCTTAATTATAATGTTGTTGACAAGTGACCTTGAAGAGATCATGTGCTGTGTTTTGAAGTGGACTGTGGTGCTGATTCATTACTTTAATAGGGGAGATGTGGAAATGCTCAAAGAAGCTCAGGCCCGAGGTGTCTGTCATGGAGCACTCCATCAGCTGAGCCTGCAGCGCCTCCAGATCCTTCTCTATCAGCTTATTCTGAAGCATAGAGAAACACATACTGACATCTCCAGCCCACTCTCCATTCACATTTCATAAAGCCACACATGAGTGAAACAAACACAGAAGAATGTAATGATGGAGGAAATGTTTACCACTGCGATCATTGTGGATTCATTTCACTAGTAACATTATGTGATAGAATGTGAACACCTGCAGGAGGATGCAGTAGTTACCTTCTCTTTACTATCCTGGGACTCGATGGCTGGGGTTAACAGGTTGATGATTGCCCCCAAGAAACCCTGATCGATCTTCACTGCCATCTCCTGTACTAATGCCATAAAGTACCTACAGAAAAACAAGCACTGCCAGTCAAAGGTTTGGATCTACTCATTCTTTCTACTTCCAAATAACAATAAAGTCATCAAAACTATGAAATAACACATGGAATTAAGGTTATTATGTAGTGGCAATTATTTATTTATTTTTTATAAAAATAAATAAAAAAAACCTTCCCCTTCCATTCAAAAATTTGGGGACAGTAAGAAATGTTAATGTTTTTGAAAGAAGTCTCTTATGCTCACCAAGGTTGCATGTATTTAATTTAAAATACAGTAAAACAGTAATATTGTGAAATATTATTATAATTTAAAGTAATTGTGGAAACCGTAAAAATAACATAAAATCAGGATTCTTTAATAATGATGATAAAAATAAGAATAATTTGTTACATTTATATAGCGCTTTTCTTGGCACTTGCCGCTTTTTATAGAAGGGGGAATCTCCTCAACCACCACCAGTGTGCAGCATCCACCTGGATGATGCGACGGCAGCCATACTGCGCCAGAACGCCCACCACACACCAGCTTATTGGTGGAGAGGAGACAGAGTGATGAAGCCAATCAGTATATGGGGATGATTAGGAGGCCATAATGATGGACAGACACCAATGGGCAAACCAATGAGATTTTTAATGACCTCAGAGAGTCAGGACCTCGGTTTAACGTCTCATCCGAAGGACGGTGCTTTTTGACAGTATAGTGTCCCCATTACTATACTGGGGCATTAGGACCCACACAGACCACAGGGTGAGCACCCCCTGCTGGCCTCACCAACACCTCTTTCCAGCAGCAACCTAGATTTCCCAGGAGGTCTCCCATCCAGGTACTGACTAGGCTCAACCCTGCTTAGCTTCAGTGGGCAACCAGTCTACAGGGTGATATGGCTGCTAAGCAAATGATGAGCAAAGTTCAAAAGAACAACATTTACTTTATTTTTTGTAACAATGTAAAAGTCTTCACTGTCACTTTTTATCAATTTAATGTCGATATCGATAATTACCACAATAAATGTCAAATCTTTATTTATTTCAATTTTAAGGCAGATTTTTGCTCCTAAGTGGAAGTTGTAGAAACCAGACAGTTAATTGTGAGCAGTTAAAACCATGCATATAGCACCTCAATACCATGGTAAAATGTAACTATATAGTTTCTATGGTATATGTATAAAAAAACAGTAGCCTAAATACATTTAGTATAAATGAACAAACGCTATAGCTTAATCGCAAAAAGTAATTACATTCCATCACTCCTTTAATACGTTTAATTCATGTCTACATTAATATTATAATACAATTTTATATGAATACCCCACATTTCCGCCACAATACCATAGTGCAGTTAGTGTTACTAAAGTAAATCCATGGTAAATGATGGCGATTTGTTGATTGAAAAGCCATCTGACTGTATCGTTGCGCACAGTTTTTCTCCTGCTTGTCAGTGCTGTTTCATCTTTATTTGGCTTTAAAGTAGTTTAAATCACAAACATTTGTGTTCTTCACTGATTTCAAACGCTTCACACTGGATCTCACAGCGATGTTTAGTTGTCGTGTGATCGAGACCGATTGAGCCGAGCGGATAAATGGTCAGTGTGACGCGTTTCAAATGTTTTTGTTACGCTTTTGGCGTACAAACATAATATCAAACATTTATCTCTTTTTATCGTTATATCGAGAAAAAATATATAGTGAAAATTATCATTAAGATTTTATCACACAGCCCTAATTTCACACAAGAGAGAAGAATGCAATGTGGTTAACTGATTTGAATTAGTACATGTGAGACTGTGACACAAAGTAAAAAATACGTAAAGCAGGGTGCCATCACTTACTTAAACTGCATGACTTGGCTGTGCTCATTAAACCTTGTGATGACGCTCACGTCAATAAATGGCTTCGGCTCTAAAGATAAAGGGGATATGGTGTGTTCATGTCAACTCACTCTAAATGTGCACTCAGAACTGTATTAGCTTAGATGCAGCCTTTATATGTTAGCTGGTGTTTGTACCTGTGTCTTGAACAATTGATTTTGGAAGAGGAACAGGATGAAAAACAGTAGGAAATATAGCTCCCGGCAGCTGATTATCCACCTGGAACAAATATATGGTGAACATAATAACTGAACGACTGCCAAAAACGACGGAAGTGTGATATTCAACAAGTACATTGTGTGTGGGTGTTACCTGTAGCCAATAGAGTTGTGCACGTAGACTCCTCTGGTGAGGCGACTGTTTCAACTCAACATGAATGCCAGGCAGGAAGTTTCTCCTGATATGGCAGGATAATGGCTGTCTCATCAACATGGGCAATCTCCCAAAGTTGACCTGTTTTAATAAAGAATACTATAAAGTCTAACAACATAAACAATCTTATTAATCAAAGTTTTCCTGGTAAAGTCCTTTATTACCTCAAGGCCAGTTTCTAGTCTAGTCCAGACTGGTTCACTCTTGCTGCTGATGTGGTTTTGGTAGGCTTTCTCCAACAGTCCGATGTTCTTGTTGTTAAAGGACTTCCAGCGGTTCTTTGGTCTCATCTCCCAAACCACACCAGAACTTAAAAACACAATTCAATCCATCATCAATAATCACCTTGACAGTCAAGTGGAATTTATGTTGCCCTTTATGTCTTAGAAGCATTTTAAATTATAAGTGTTAAAACACTACTGTGGGTTTATTTACCTGGTGATGCCAACGTATGCAATCTCCTGCCTGATGTCATTGTTGATGAGTGACAGGCCCAGGTTCTGTAATGAGATGTTGACTTCCTGCTGGAACTGCTCCAGCTCCTCCGCCTGCCGTGCTTTTGTGACTATGCCGACATCCTCGGTGAAGATCAGCACCCGCTGGCGGCCGTCCAGGAAAGACACCCAGTGAGTCTGAACTAAGCTGCTATAAGAAAACTGCCCACACTCGTCCTAAAGACAATAACATGGGAATGACATGAGCAGCAACATAAGACGATCAGCAGATTCACTGACCCAGAATCCTTCTCTAACCTTGACAAGGTCCAGTTCTCCACTGTGGTCTTGACAGCTCCAGCAAAGCTTCCTCTCCCCTGCTGGATCGTCCCATGCAAAACGCTGAGCTTCACCTGGTCTCAGTGCCCAAGACTCCTCACATCCTCTGCACAAGCACAGAGACACAGACACCGATTAGAGTTAGGAAACATATTCACACACTCCAAAACACTCAATAATAAAAAAATTAATAAAAAAAGTGCCAGTACTTTTGGTACCACAGTCGAAAAACTTGTGCACAGCTCGCATGTGAAAGGCACTTCGTAATCAAATTCCTTGTCTTGACGATTGATTTGGTTTAACTCAATTTATGTAAACAGCCAAGTAAAAATAATAATAATAATCTGTACATTAAACAGTTTAAATGAGATCTTACAGATCTTTCTTTGAACATTAAATATATTTTTTAGTTTATTATTACTTATCACTGTATATACTATACAAAATAGACTGTATTTGATCAAAAATACAGTATTGTTGTAAAATCTGATTACAATTTAACAACTTTTTTACTTTAAAATCAATTTAATGAATCCTTGCTTAATAAAAGTATAACCACAAACCACAAATGTATTTTATTTGTTTATATTCATTTGTTTTGTTTGTAATTTTTCTTTTTTCTTTATTTTACTACTGGCTTAATTCAATTAAAACAACAGAATGTAGTCTTCAAGTATTCCTCAATTAAGTAAACATCGCTCTTAAGTTAATATTTATATCAATATTTAACATTTAAATAAAACAGCGTTGTCAATAGCAATTCGTTTTTGCTGTGGTATAAACAATTACTTTGTGAGATTTGTGAAATCATGGTATTGGTCTTATTGACTACTGAAACCTGGGTATTGTGACAACCCTAGTTTCCACAAAAGACCTTTGATTAGATTAGATTTAGATTTTCTAGACTTAGAAAGATTAGATCTTCATGGTCTTTCTCATCAGACATATTCAGACTTTTCATTCATCTGTCATATGAAGTAAAATATTAAAGCGGTCAGACCTCTGTCTAAAGTTGACAGTTGCTGAGAGCGTGTGGTTCACAACCAAAGCAGGTGCAGCTCCATCATAGTAATCAGTGAAGCTGACGACAGTGGAGTGGTCTGAGATATTCACATCCACTATAACGCCACCATACTGATGGAAAAGAAGATTAGAATTAGGTGCTCAATACGGTTTAATAAAGTATGTTTAGCATCCTGTTTACATTCAGAGCATGTTCACCTGATCCATGCGCAGCAGAGTCCCGTTGTCCTGCTTGTTGAAGAAGAACGATTTGGAGATAGATTCAGATCCCACAACTCGTACACACAGCTTCCCTGTGCTGGACTCAGGCCAAAAAGGCAAACACTGTAACACACACAATTGTACAGTCAACACAAATACAATGAGTGCATACTGCTGCCTTTGATAAAAGAGGAATTCATCTCTGACCTCAGTGGAGGAGATGTAGTGCCACTTGTTGCTGAAAACATTGTTATTTTGCACCTCTCCAACCTCAAGCTCAAACGAAGACTTGTTGACCAGCGTGTAGAAGGGACTCATGGTAACAATTCGTGTCAGATTAAAGCTGCTCATCTGGATGCTGACCCCAACCTGGTACATCAAATGAGATTTTCCATACTGTACATTATAATGTTGTTGTGTCTAAATTCACATGTACAGTAGCACTTAAAAAGATTGATTTTAGTTTTTAGTGTTGTATTTTTAAAGTATTTTAGTGTATAGATTTTTAATATCGGGCATCTCTAATCAGCCATAACATGAAAATAATTAAATATAAGAGAGATGCACCGATATTAAAATTCTTTGACAATTCATGGACAACCTGTCACTCACATAACATCACAGCAATAGCAAACTACTATGATCCAAAAAACAACAACAACCCAATCAATTCCAGATGGATAAAATCAAGTCCCGCTCTACATTTTTCTTGTTCGAGAAGCCGTTTCACTCGGATATATGTCACAATAATGGAAGAAAAGATTATCGCAACTGCCGTTTCATGCTGAATTTAAACGTTCAAAGCATTTACCAGGTAGTCCCCGCCTTTGTCTGGACAGCGCACACATCCATAGCTGCCGACAGTGTCCAATGAGAAGCCATCAGACCAGGAGCTGGTGGACACACAGAGTTGCACCTGAAAGGAAGAGCAGCATGTTAATTTAGAAAGGAATATCTGAACATTTTGTATTCAAATCTACAGGTAAAACATGGCTTTCTGAACATGACAGCCCAAACACATTTTTATTCATGATTTGGCTAATAGCTGTACAGATTTATAGTTCAAACACTGCCAAAGAGCACAATCCAACCTTATTTTTGCTGAAGAGATTCTTCTTTTTAAAAGAGAACAGAATGACGTCTCTGAAGTCGGATGGGTGTTTCACACAGGTATCCTCGGCACGATACTGCAGCACGCGGGACGTCTTATTGATGAGCCAGTATGGACTATAAACAGAGAGGATCATTTTGCTGTTCACGTGAGACACATGCACACCCACGTCCAAGGTCAGTCCCTCTGTGGTGTCGCAGGTGAAGCAGACGGAGAAGAACTCAGGCATGTCTCTGCTAACCCTCATACGCCCAGTCCAGTTGCGACCTTGGTACTTGATCAAAACAAGTTCCATTATTTCACCGCCAACATTCGAATTCAGCACATCCGCCGCACTGCCCTCCTGAAGCTCATAGAAGTCAGCAGAGCCCTATGAGAGACGTGATGAGGTTCATAAATGTATGTTGGCTAATATGAAATAGGTAATAAATCATACTGATTTTTAATATGAACGTGTCATACACAAATGTTTGGGGTCAGTACGATTTTTTTTTATTTTTTTTTTATTCAACAAATTAAATTGATCAAGAGTGACACTATAGACATTTATATTTATATTTATATTTCAAACGAGGACTGTTCTTTTGAGCTTTCTATTCATCAAAGAATTCTGAATAAAAAAAAAAGCATTATGGTTTCCAAACAACATTGATAATAATAGCAGATGTTTAATGAACACCAAATAAGCACATTATAATGATTTCTGAAGAATCATGTGACAGATGACTGGAATAATTACTGCTGAAAATTCAGCTTTTCCATCACATGAATAAATTACATTTTAAAATATATTAAATTAGGAAAAAGGTATTTTAAATTGTAAAAATAATAATATTTCGCAATATTACTGTTGTGACTGTATTTTTGATCAAATAAATGCAGTCTTGGTGAGCATAAGAGACTTTTTAACATTTAAACAAATCTTACTGACCACAAACTTTTAAATGGTAGTGAATGTCAAATGGATTTTAGCATTTGTGTATGAAACTGCAATATTCCGCACCTCCAGTAGGTAGCGTATTGAGTAAGGTAGCAGGTTTTTGACAGTCACAGCTGGGTGCAGGTGGATAACATAAGCAGGGTCCCAGTCCCCTTCCCCGTGGCTGGCGATGTGGCTGAGGTCATCAGGCACGGCCAGTGTGTTCACCACCAGTGGCAGGAAGCTGCTGTCTATGGCAGGGCACTGCAGCACTGCTTGAACCTCGGAGCTCAGGTGCACCTGTTCCTTCCATGAGATGCATGTGGACGATGCGCGATACAGATCTTCTAAAGGACCAACAGGCAGCAAGAACAGCTGACTCCTGATGGAATACATATAGCACAGAAAATTACATTATAAAGTACAAAAAAGTACAGGTAGTTTATTTGACAGTATATTGCAGGGGTGTCAAGCTCAAGATAAAAAAAAAACTAAATTATGCAAAAAAAGAATTAAATGTTTGTGATCATTTACAATTTTGTATATTTGTAATATATTATATTTTTTTGCTTTTTGATAGGGTCGCAGAACTCCTTAATGTATTGTTTTGGACCTTTTTGGTCTTTTTGTTCGCTTTGTACTCTGAAATGTATAATTAAATCTGAAGTTATCCAGCTAAGAGCAGCATGTTGCTTCTCTTTTTCTTGTCAAATGATGATTGTTTGATTAATATTCTCTAATTGGCGATTTTATATGTAAATGTAATCTAAAGCCCCCTGGTGCATGAAAACAATACACTTGACACCCCTGGTATAGTGACTGAATTGTAAATAAGCATGATATGTAGTCAAAGATCTTCTTTACAGTTGCCACTCATGATATTTTACTCATGTGAATTCAAAATGCACTGAAACAAAGTAAGCAATTACACTTAGCCCATACCTGTAAGCTTCTAGGGGAACATGACACTCCTTCTCAGGCTCAGCAACCCCTACATTCACCATCACTCCAAGTTCAGAAGAGTACTTCAGAATGGCAAAAGGCACTGAGAAATGGTTCTTTATCTGTTAACACATAATTGAAATACAGTTAACGTACAATAAAATATCAATGTCACCGTGATTTTAACAAGGTCGTTTTCATGAACGATTATTTCTTTATCGAGACAGGTGGACAGATGTACGCTCTCTGCAGGTAAAAGTGAGCAGACGAACCTGTAGGGGGGACCGTACTGTGATGACCTTGTTGCCCTCGCTGGCATCGATCTGAAGCAGCACAGACACAGCTTCCATTTGCATGGGTCCTCTGACATTATACAGTCTGCGGCCAGGCTTACCCAACGGGATATTTGAAATCTCACTATAACCTGAGGGAACTGCACAGAGGACATTTATGATTAGGATTAGGGCTAGGGTATTCATGACCTAAAAAGTATTACACTATCTCAAATATTATAGGATAATATAAAAATTAGTTAAGGATAATATAACAAATAGAATAACCAGATCTGACTTCCTATATGCTTGTATGGGTAACTTAGAGAGCGACCTACCAAGACAGCATTTTTGGGCATCATAGACATGCTTGAACTTTCTAAGTGCATATTATGCCCAAAAATGCTATCTAGGTAGGCAGCTTACAAGGTTTTGAGGTGTAACCGTAGGCATTTGAATAGTTTACAAGGTGTATATTATCCATGTTACTGACCTACGCTGAGATTGAATAAGCAGCTTTCCTGCCTCTGCAGTGCGGACAGTCGTGATGAACGCTCAAACGATGAATGGTCTAAATGCACACTTTTATCCACAGCCAATTCATGCAGTTTTCCCAATGTGGATGAGCCAACCAAACGCAGGTTAGCGCTGTGCTGAACAATAAGAGGAATGCCTAATGAATTGCGAATGGTGAACGAGGATTTCTCCTTGAGAGAATGGTCAAAAGTGGAGGCTGTGCTCTCGGAGAATGCCTGACAAGAGAGAAATAAATGAACAAGTTTAATTTGTATATGTTTAGCATACACTACTGTTATAAAGTTTTGGGTTGGTTTTTTTCTTTTTATGTTTCTGAAAGAAGTCTTTTATTCTCACCAAAGCTGCATTTATTTAACAAACATACAGTAAAACAGTAATATTGTGAAATATAAATACATTTTAAAATAAGTTTTCTATTTTAATATATTTTATATTTCCTGCTGAATTTTCAGCATCATCACTCCAGTCTTCAGTGTCACATAATCCTTCAGAAATAATTATAATATGCCGATTTGGTGTTCATGAAACATTTCTTATTATTATCAAATGTTGAAAACAGTTGTGCTACTTAAAATTTTTGTGGAAACCATGATACTTTTTTTTCAGGATTGTTGGATGAATGAAAAGTAAAATAAAAAAAAAACATGATTTATTTTAAATGGAAATCTTTTAGAACATTATAAAGGAATTTAATGTCACTTTTTGTTTACCTTAGCCAGGTTGTTGAAGACACCGAGGCAGCACTTGGACACTGTGATGTTCATGGTGTCTTTGGAACATATGGTGATGGCTGTGCGAGGTTCTGGCAACATAATAAAATCCTCCCCAGGACAAGGACTTTTATCTCGAACAGGGTTATTCTTCATCTGCACACAGAAACACACAAATAATCACTAACACAACAACCTTCAAGATATTTGATAGGGTGGGAACGTGGATTCATGTTTATACGCAGAAGTGAAAAAAGGAGCGAAATTCTACTTGCGTCTAATTTGAGCTTCCACCTCTGTTTCCCATTGTCCACTCTCTCAAGCAGTGGCTCCCATACTGCATGAGTCTCGTTGAAGTAATTCACCTCCAGTGTCATATCTGCAGAAACACTGAGCAACGACGACCAGTTCTGAGCAGTACCGGTGACCGATGATTCTGCAAGCAGCAAGGGAACAGTCCGATGCCCCAAGCCTGACTCCAACGTGACCTGCACCACCTTCACGCTCAACCTAAAAGTCTCTCCGTCCTTACTGCTGTCCACATCCTTAAAGCTCTCAGTGACCTCGGAGGCCGTGTCCACACCAAGGAACCAGTAGTTTGCATTAGCAACTTTTATCAAAGACCAGAGACTGTTCAGGTCATCGGACGTCTGCTGTGACGGCTCTTCTTTAGGTTTGGGAGCCATGGCTGCCGTGATGGTAATGAAAGTGTTAAGAATGATGGGAGAGATCTGAGACAGCAAGAGGGAGAAAAAGCAGGTTAGTTCAACACAGATTAGTAAATACTCAAATGATATGTAATGAAAACATAAGATATTTGCATAATACTGTATACATTTACACAGAGAGGTCAGATGTCATAATCTTGACATACAGTTACAGGATCTTTGTACACACACAAAAAAAGGTGTAGTCTTTTACAGTTTAGGGAGCAAATACACTAGCGTTCAAAAGTTTGGGGTCAGGTAGGCTTTTTTTTTTTTAAAGAAATCAATACTGTTATTCACAAGGATGCATTAAATTGATTAAATGTGACTTTAAAGACATTTCTGTTGTTACAAAAGACTTCTACTTCAACTACTGGAAATGGAATTCTCTCGAACTTCTAATCATCAAAGAATCAACAAAAATATTAAACAGCAGAAATGTGTCTTAACATTGATTTGTAGCTCAAGAAACATTTCTTTTTATCAGTGTATCAGAAGGATTTCAGAAGAATCATGTGACCGATGACTGGAGTAATAATACTGAAAATTCAGCTTTTCCATCACAGGAATAAATAAAATTTTAAAACATATTAAAATAGAAAAAAAAGTTATTTTAAACTGTAATAATATTTCACAATATTAATGTTTTACTGTATATTTGATCAATAAATGCAGCCTTGGAGAGCATAAGAGACTTCTTTCAAAAACATAAAAAATTGTATCGACCCTGAACGGTAGTGTATATGTTCCTCTATTTATTTCACAAGATATCAATATGGCAAACAGATAACACCCACTTTTACTATGACCTCCTCTACAGTTACAGAACCAGTTAATGGGGCATTGGCTGGCATTTTGGTCTCAAATTCAACAGAGCACGGTCTCAGCACCTGCAGTAAATACAAATTCATAGTTTGCAAATCATTAAAGAGACAACTGCAGTTACATAACATGCAATATATTTTCTGTGCACCTCATGAAAAAAACAAACATAAAACTTTATTCCTGTTGTAAAAATAGAGTTAAAAAAGAAAAACATTAGTAGGAATCAATAAACATACGGTGGTCACGGCTTTGTCACCCTCCGTCCTGATGAAGGGGCAGGCGAGCACTTTGAGGCTTTTGACGCTGGCCTTCATGGCCTGGCCGGTGTCTCCAGACAGCAGGTTAAAATTACACTGGAATGAGGCTACCAGCGCAGGAGCATCGGCCTTCATCAGATCAGCCACAAACACAACCTCTGGGTCCATCACAACTGCTCGCAGTTTTGTTTTCAGAGCTGGGGCTGATGATAGAAAAAAAAGTTGTTTTTTAAAAACACGATTTTCCATGATTTTCCCAGTTATGAATGATCAGATAAACATTTTTTTTATTTTTTTTTATAGACATTGTACTCAAGTATTTCTAGCCAAAATACTTTATAACTGATAAGAAAATGCATATTATTGACTATAACTATTTTCATGACCAGGAAGATTTGATTAATTTCCCTGACTTTTCCAGGTCTGGAAATCACACTTTTGAAATTCCCTGACATTTCCTATTTCCAGGACTGTGAGACATAAACATTATTTTTGCAGTTCTGTTTGACACTGCTGGTAGCAAAAAATGACAAACTTAACCTGTACAACTGCAAGTACAGGTTTAACCCAAATTGTTCTGAGACCCACAATGACAAAAAGTTGTTCACAGTGTAAATCTACAATATACTGGCATCGCACAACATTTTACATGCAGCAGCTCATTTTTTTTTCAGCATAAGCATTCACACCTGCTTTAGGTTCACACTGGATTTTGGGTTCTGAGATGTATTTGAGCGGCAGCTGATTGGTTTTCTCTTGCTGTGTAGGCGAACTTGTAGGCAGGGCTTGCACAAAAAAGTCTGCAACAGCCAACAGGAACTCCACGCTAGCACACAGATAGAGCTTCTGCAGTACAGCGACCACCGAGCGCTCATCCACACTCTGAGAATATTTCACATCAATCATGGGATCTGTTGTCTCCTCATCACGCCTTCCCAGCATCCTATAGGTAAAAATAATAATGAGCAATCAAACCAGAGGGATGAGGCCTAGAAACAAGACTGTACAAAAAGTAGATGCTTATTTTTTCTGAAATGCTCTGTCTGTCGATTATTTTATGTAATGTCACATTAAATAAAAGTGTTTCTTAGCTTTTTACATTTCATGTTTTTGAAAGAAGTCTCTTGTGCTCACCAAGGCTAGATTTATTTTACCAAAATAAAGAAAAACAGTAATATTATGAAATATTATTACAATTTAAATGAACTGTTTTCAATTTTCATATATTTTAAAAAGTAATTTATTCCTGTGATTCCTGTGGCACACTCCAGTTTTCAGTGTCACATGATCTTTTCAAAAACATTTGAATTATAGCTAACTTTTGACCAGTAGTACACATATTGTAATTTATAAATAATATATATATATAATTATGTTTATTTTATAATTGTTGGTTATTGTATTAGGTGTAAATCACCTGGATGTGACTCTTTGAATGCCACTCCTCCTGTCATCCAGTGTGCATGTGGTGAGGATGGTGGAGACCTCCATATTCCCATTACTAAACATTTTGCCTGAAGTCTTCATTTTACGCAGCATAAATTCACCTAAACACAATTGCTCCTGATGTACAGAGGGCTACAGAAAGAAAGAGAGATAGAGAGGGGGGGGATAAAATGCTTTTTATAAATGCTCACTTTAGGACTGTAACTGTAAACAGTCACTGATGTTCACCAATCTGTAGGCTTTATACACACCTGTACAGGGTCATTACTGTAGAGCATGAGGCCAAGCGACTCAACATTAAAGCTGAATTTGACACTCTCCAGAAGCTCTGTCTCCTTCAGTTTATTTTCAGACAGCTTCTCCACAAGAATCTCAGAGCCTACACAAAACAAGGCCATCCATTGAGTTCTACTCTATTAGCAAGATCATTATATAAAACATCTGTGTGTAACTGTTTTCTCTCACCAGTGGCTGTACGTGCTCTGACAAGCAAACTCTCTTGTTTGAGGGCTAACTCTGAGCCAATCGGTGTGTCAGATTGAAGGCTGCTCGCCTCCCCGATGTTCTCCATCAGAATCCGCAGCAGGACAGTCAGGTCATCTTGACACAGAGCCACCTGGAACATGTGAGAATCTTGATTCATTTTCCAACAATCACTCCAATTTTATAATTACATATAACCAGATCCCAGAATATATGGATCAGCCAAAACTATAATAGGTCTTATAGTTTATAAAAAAAATATATTTGTGTTCAGCAGAAGAAAGAACACAAGAACAGGTTTGGAACAACTTGAGGTTGAGTAAATGCATGAAGTGAAAATTATTTTTTTCTAATTGCATGTTATTGATGTTAGTGTGAATGATTTATCCATGCAAAAATGTTTCGTTTTTTTAAAGCAAAATATCATAACTCGATCTTGCAGTGAAACTACCAGACTTTTTCAATAACCTGGTTAAAAAAAAATATATAATTCATTCTCTATCTACTTTGCCACTTCTATTATATTGCAACTTTTTAAAAAGCAGAGAATATGTTCTGGCATCATGCATCCGGTATGTGAACAGACCTTCATGGGCTTCAGATCTCCATCCACCTCTATGGCAGCCATCTTCTGGTACCATGATGCCGCCAGGTTACGTTTTACAGACAGAACCAGGTTGACTGGCTCCAACAGTTTTGAACTAGGCTGATTTGAGTCTTGCTCCATGAAAATTCTGAGGATATCGAACAAAAGGATGCATAAGAGGAAACCTACAAAGTTGTATAATGGACAACTAGAATGCTGGCTTTGAAAATTCATGAAATTAATTCTGTTCAGTTTATTATCAGATCTTTAAATGGACATATGCTGCATATAATTATACTGTGAAAAGTAAGTCTGAGAATCCTAGATAAGCTTCATGGCAGTGGGGTACCTGGACAGCTTTAGCTGAGTGAGCTCGATATCCATATTATCTATGACAGCAGGCAGCGGACAACCTTCCACTGGGAGTAGAGAGAAGCTGTTTCTCACAGTAATGAGACCCAGGTCCGCCTCCACAGCATTATGGGATGTGGAGGACTGAGGGATTATGATAAGGGGGGCCTTCAGTCTAATGTTCATGGCAAGTCTGAAGCTCTTTTGAGCAAAATCCCTCACACTGGAAGCTGCTTTCTCCGCGGCCTGAGCCGTGGCGGCACTGAGAGCCTCTTTAGCTGTCTGGAAGTTATTACTGAAATTCTGGAGAGAGAGAGAGAGAGAGAGAGAAAGTAAAGGTAAGTTAGTGTGCTTGAATTAGCAGAGGCCATGGGTGCAATTCAAACTCACCAGCAATGACATGACAAATTTGTGAAGGTAGACCACTTGAATACAGCCCACGTTGAGTTTCACTTTGCCATCGACATTTGAAGTGTCTGTATACCCAGCCCCCTCAGTGGCTTTGGGTGTTAGACTCATGCTGAAGCTGAACACCTCATCGCCAACGATGGAGATGGCCTAGAGAACCAGAAATAACATAACAGATATTGCAGTTCACTTTACTTTCACTTCAGTTGTATTTTGTTTAAATAAAAATATATAATTGTAAATAAAAGAGTAAATAGTTCAATGAATGGTAAAAGTCTATAAGATTAACTGTCTGGCTAACTTGCCTTCTTGTGAATTGTTTTAGGATCCACATTGATGACGATGAAGTCACGCAGACGTGTGGATATGTGTGTCTGAGTTCCTTGCATTTGTAGGGAACCATCCAAACCTACAGGAGGAGCAGTTTTATAATCAACCACCAAACAAAACCAGCTTTAGAATAAACAAGAAATATATATAAGCAGATGATACACAGAAAACAAATAAACAAGTTGCTTTAATACAACAATAAAAAATTAAAAAAATACAATAATACAACGTGATTATAACATTTTCTGGCAAAAAACTAAAGTTAGTATATAATATTAAATGCATTATATCCTAAATACAGTAATAATGATGTACTAAAAGCTTACATTTTAAAGCCTGTATTAATTTATTATTGTTTTGCAGTAGCAGTAATGTAGTAACTTTATAACATTATATAGCACATACGTGTTTTTAAAAAAAAAATTAAAATGGATTGAAACCTTGAATCTTGATGTCTGCCATGTTGCTCTTCTGGTCACACACCAACACATTAAATGCACCAAGCTGCATATTCACCATCAGGTCAATGATGTCACCATCAGAGGGAGAGCTCAATGCAGCTAAGACAAAAAACAATTATTTATTACTTCATTCTTAAAATGTGTGAAAGAATTCAGTGTTTGTCAGTTTCAGTGTGTTTACTGGATTTAGCTGAGGTAGTTCTCATGTCGTCACTCTTTTTGATCTCTCTCTCAGGCGAGGGCAGACTGCTGGTGGACAGGGCAGCAGACAGGAAGTCCATAGTAGAGAGGAGAGCCTCAGTATGCAACATCAAGTCTAGGGAGGAGAATACCACCTAAAGACACACAAAGGTCTGTCACACCCTAAATTTCCAAAACTGTATATTATTTTACATTATTTACAGATGCTTACATTGATCTTCTGCTCAGTATTCTGGTAAACGCTAGCAAAGTTGGGCCCATTTCGATCAGCCTACAAAGACAGAAATCAAGTTTAAGATCTCCATTCATGCATTCAATGGAGCATGAACCTCTCAACCCCTGCAAATTGTTTGTCTTCCATTATGAAGATTTCAACTAATTCTAGGAATACATTAAAAAATAATCCAATCAATATTGAAAGATCAATTAGCACTGTTTCTGAAAATATTACATAGCCATCTATACATTTACTCATCTATGCATTTCATCAGAACTTGATTATTATGCATTCATGTTTCTGGACTTTTAACAGTATACTCGTGAATGACAGTCTCAATTCAGAGAAATGGCCATCAGGAGCAAAAATAAAAAAGGCACTCCATAAACACTAAATAGCGCAATGGCTAACAGCTGGATTTAATTGTCCAGATGCTTTGATCAAGCTATGAATTCATGTGCTGACTTTAACTAAAACCCAAACACAAAAAATGTTGTCATCATTTACTCACCCTCAAGTTGTTCTAAACCTGTATGAGTTTCTTACTTCTGTTGAACAAAAAAGAAGATATTTTAAAGAATGTTGGTAACCAGACAGTTGACGGCACCCATTGACTTCCATAGTATTTTTTTGCCTACTATGGAAGTCAATGGGTGCCATCAACTTACCAACATTCTTTAAAATATCTTCCTTTTTGTTCAACAGTAGAAAAAAACTCATACAGGTTTGGAACAACATAAGGGTGAGTAAATTATGAGAACATTTTAATTTTGGGGTGAACTACCCCTTAACAATAATGGGCTTGACTATATTTTCAATCATTTGACAATATAGGAGGTTTTTAACAATGTCTGCATATTAGGGAGTTTGATCATTAAAGTTAGAGCTTATAGACTAATGCAGTGATTGAAATTGTGCACTCACATTTGTACATCAGAAAGAATAGATACCTTAAAATATTTGACTTCAAAAAGATCTGCTCCAGACTCTGCTGAAGAACTGATTATACAGAGCGGCTCTCCATTTGAATCTGCAAAAAAAAAGATTTAGTTATATTAAATACTTAAAATATGTGTTTATAGGTTCACAAATATAAATGAATTCTACTAATTTATAAAATTGTGTTGCTTTGCACTGTGAGGTTTTTAAACCAAGCGCTACAAACCAGGGAATTCTAGGCACTTCATGGAAATGGTTTTGATGTATGTTGTGGCCTCCATGTCATATTTTCGAACTTTGGTATCAATTCCAAGCTGAGCTACATGGAGAACCAAAAAGGGAGACTCTTGCCCATTTTTAGACTTTTTCAACTTCAGCATAACCTACAAAAATGGGAAGATACAGGATTCTCAGAAGATAAAAAGGTACAGGATTCTCAGTCCACACCAGATTTCTAGTCAACAAATCTGAAGTTATTACTGCAAGACAACTGAAAATAAGAACTTAAGTGAGGTTAATCACCTCCTTGATTTCAAAATTGAGCAGCACATTGACAACATTCTCAGTAAAAGCACCATTGGTCAATTCAGGTTGAAGCCCTGTCCCCACAGGAAGTGTCACTATCAATCCTTCATCTATAACAGCTTCATCTGTGGAGGAAAAAAGGGTCAAATTAAGTACTCAAAGAAACTTTACAGACTGAAGTTTAGTGACAGATTAAACCTTTAGCAGAAGTGTTTGTTCCCTCCACCGCAGCGGTCCTGCTTCCCTCGCCAATGTTCTCTGCTAGGATTCTCATGAGGACCCCAAAATCCTCCTGGCCAAGAGCCATCTACAGATACCAGAAAAGTACTAATCTTTAGTCTTTAGTTCTCTCCAGGCAATCATCTGTGGCTCCCATTTTAAATTTTAGATTAAACACTTTCACTTTTGAAACATCACAAGAAACTCACGTTCATTGATCTAAGTACTCCTTTGACCTCCACTCCAGGAATTTTGTTGTACCAGTTGGAAGCCAAATTACGCTTGACTAAAAGCTCGAGATTTATGGGCTCCAGAATTTCAATATCTAGATGAGCAGCATCATGCTTCAGAACAGTCCTGGAGAAAGAAGATCAAATATATAAGACTGAAAAAGTTAGGAGCAATCTCTAAATCATCTGAATCAAACACCAAACAGGTTCAGAAAATCAGTGTGGTTATTGTTAATAAACTAAAGCTATTAATTAAAAAGTACTTAGATTTTACTCAAAATGCTGCCTTGCCAACGAACTGAATTAAATCAATTTATTTTGAAGTACTAACATTACTAAAACTAAAACTGAAAAGTAAATAAATCTAGATTAAATTTTTTTTATATACAAACCCACAAAACATAATACTTAATAGCATTACTACCCAAACATAAAACTTAAACTAAAATTAAAACTAAAAATATAAAACTAAAAGCTAATTAAAAAATATATATATAATAATAATAAATAAATAAAAAAATAAGATTTTTTTTTAAATAATAATATATATACACACACACACACACATACACACACATATTATAAATACTATAGTATTATAGTATTTGTAATACTTTAGTAAATACTAATAGTTTGTTAATAATACTAAAATAATTCTGCCACTAAGACTAAAATTACCTGAATATAATGCACTATTCTTTAACTTGATTGTAAAATCTGCTTCAAATCACATAAATTAATTTTGAAGATCTCCAGCTTTCTTTGTTACCTAGATAGTTTGAGCTGCGTGAGTTTTACATCCATGGTCTCCAAAACTGCAGGCAATGGGAAGCCCTCAGCTGCCAGCAGAGAGAAGCTGTTTCCCACAGTAATGAGACCCAGGTCAACCACAAATGCATTATATGATGTGGAGGACTGAGGGATTATGATAAGGGGGGCCTTCAGTCTGATGTCCATGGCAAGTCTGAAGCTCCTCAGAGCAAAATCCCTCACACTGGAAGCTGCTTTCTCCGCGGCCTGAGCCGTGGCGGCACTGAGAGCCTCTTTAGCTGTCTGGAAGTTATCCACAAACATCTATGGAAGACAACCAACAGTTAGTTACAGCTTAGTGTGACTTGACATGGATGTGAGGGAAGGTTTTAATGTGACAGCTTGGGATCCATAGTAGGAAAAGTTCATGCAGGGATGTTCTTGTCTTTTAAAATGCCTGAAAGCCAAATTTACAACAAAAAGTTGCAAATTCAACAGGGGTGGAAAAAGCAGTGCTGGTGTGAAACAGTCTTTTTTTGTGAGATAAAGTAGTAAAGTTGATGATTATATTGTCTTGGTATGACAGGTGAGCTGTTTCTATTAAGCATGTCGAGAATGAAAGTTAGAACCAGTAAAATAAAGGCATCCATATCGTGCGAAATTCCATCTCAGATTTCAGTGATTTCTACTTCAGTGTGCGTTATGAGATACAAGCAGACATGCAAATCCACACATTCGTGATCAAGTCATTTAAATATGCTGGGCCTTACTGCATGTAAAGAACACCATAGCGTGAATATGCATAATTTAATGTCCACTTCTTTAAAAATATCTCACAGTTAGAACAGGAATACCTCACTATTAAAACTAAGTAGTGAATGCTAATATACTTAATTACAAAAAATACAAAACAGCATTAAAGCTGCAGTATGTAATTTATGTAACATTAGCAGCAGCGAACAGAACTGTAAACTGTTACTGACTCAATACTGACTTAAGCCTTGGCATTTCTGACATATTTCCAAAAAATGGAAGATGAAAGAAGGATTTTTTTAGGGGGTACACAATTCAGTTTGATGCCACTAGAGGTGCAGAAATTCCAAACTGCAGTTTTAATGTTTAAACAATCTCAAGTATGGATGCAATCTTTTGAGAGATGCACAAAAAGACAAACCTTTCTTGTGGTATTTTGAACTCCCTTATTTGAAAAGTAAAGCATAACTAAAAATTCATACCCATTATAAAAGAGTTTATTATATATCAGTGGTATATATAAATGTAATGCAAGCACTACTGAAATATTATGAACAATATTAGTAACTGGAAACTGCTTCTGTTTATTTGAAATCTAATTCAATTCTCATGACTAAGCAGCAGAGCTAAAAATTTTCTAAATAGTGTTTTCCAGCTTTCAGAATATATATTTTTCTTTAGTTGTATTCTTTATTTTTTAACCAGTATTAACTGTTAGTATTAACCTGCCACTAGAACAGTGTTTCTCAACCTTTTTGACCCCCCCCTATTGTATTAATCTAAATACTTTTAAGTCATCCAGCTGCTCCCTTGAAAGTTTGCTGAGGCCGCCTAGTTGAGAATCACTGCACTAGAAACAAAACAAAGGCAGTCATAAACATTGCTGTGAATGTTGTTAACCTGGATTAATGTTTCCATCTTACAATCAAATTAAAGGTTTAATTATGTGCACAACAAATTCAGTACAGTTTAGTGGGGTGTAGACATATTTCAATGTGTGCAGAGGTGCATTTGAAGTTAAGCTGCAAAGCAAAAGACTTTAATGCAGCATGCCCAAGGCTGTACCTCATCAGCAGAGTACTGATAGCTAAAAGAGTCCTGAAAAGAGGAAGACACAGTTAACAAAAACTATGAGAGGGGGAAAAGGTGTCGGAGCAAAGAAAAAGAAAAAGAGGGGGGGGCTGGGAGACAAATGTCCAGACAAAATACAAAAAAACACACACAAAAAACAATACAGACACTGAGAAATACTGATTTTCAAAAGCTTTGTCCCTGTTTGTTTAAGCATTAAGTGACTTATCTATTGGTATTAACTTTAGATGACAAGAGTAATACATGTGACAGCATTTGAGCACATATATGAAAGGGAAGTTAATTCTCACCAATAAAGACATAAGGAACTTGTGCAAGTAGACAATCTGGATACAGCCAAGTCTCAAGATAACTTTCCCATCCACTTTGGAGGTGTCAGTGTAGCCTTCGCCTTCAGTGGCCCCAGGGTACAAGGTCATCTTGAAGCTGAACACCTCTTCTCCAACAATTGACACCGCCTGGTGGTATTCACACAAATATGACTGGAGCAAAGAAACTTGGCATCTGCAAATCTTCCAAAAACAATATGACTGATCTCTTACCTTTTTATGGATGGTTTTAGGGTCCACATCAAGAACCACAATGTCACGCAGACGGGCAAAAACATCGGTTTCTTTGGCCTGGACCACCACAGATGCATCAATGCCTGACATAAATGAAAGCACCATATTTGGTTAACTTGCATAAAATGTTCTTATGGAAAAATTTTTTTTTATTAATATATAATGCAATGTAATCATTTTAAGAAAAACTGACTTTGATGTACAGACGCTTTAGTTTTTTCTACCTTGGATCCGTATGTCAGCAATGTTGCTTCTGTCATCGCAGACAGCCACTCTGAAGGAGCCAAGCACAGCAGACAGTTTAAAGTTCACAACACCAGAGTCCTTCGAACCCTTGGACACTAAGAAAACATAGAAACTCCAGTTAAAACACTCAAACAACACACTGTGTGACAATCTGAAACCAGTACTGTCTGCAACATGCTTTAACACAAGCAAAACAGATACTGTTTCAGACTCCTGTTAGTACATGTCATGTCAAGACCAGTGCAAGGGTTAAAAAAAAAAAACATTAGTTACCCATGAAAAAACCTATAAAGCGGAGACAAAGACAACATGGATGCATGAGGAATATTCAGGGACAACCTAATAATTTGACAAGCAAAATGCATTTGTTTTCAGACAAGTATTGTCAATATGTGTGTGTGCCTGCACCTGTCTTCCCTGCTGCCACTCTCTGGTCTCGTCTCTTGGTTTCTCTTTCTTTAGAGGTTGTAAGGTCTTGTGGTATTGCCGAATTCATGTAGTTGATGGTAGACAGCAAAGCTTTAGTGTGCAGCATGAAGTCCAATGAGGAAAACTCCACCTGTAAAATAAAATAAATCAATAACTTAATTTAACTTTTCAATAAAGCTTTTTCAAAAGAAAAATAATTAAGTATTTGTTTCTCAATATAAAAGCAAAAAAAGACTAAAGGTCTGTTCACACCAAAGACTACAACTATAATGATAGTTTTATAAATCATTCTAAATGTAAAAGAATAGCCACACTACAACTGTAACGATAATGGCACAGAGGAACGATATCGTTGGAATATATACATACACATATACATATATATATATACAAGGTCAAGGTCTATTTGACTATATATATATATATATATATATATATATATATATAGTCAAATACATACAATACAAACTTTTTTACTACATTAAATATATTTATTCATTTTATTTTTACTAAATAAATCTTTTTATTTTACTTTTTTATCTTGATAAAATGAATGAATGAATGAATGAATGAATGAATGAATGAATGAATGAATGAATGAATGAATGAATGAATGAATGAATGAATGAATGAATGAATGAATGTTGGCATTCAATTATTTGGAACTGTAAAACTGAAACATACCTTCAGTGTCTGTTCTGTATTATTAAATAAGGTGTTAAAGCTGGGTCCATTCACATCAGCCTAAAGGACACAAAAAGGCCACGCAGACCAGCACAAATCAAACCACTTAGCTAAAACAACCCATTTAAGAGAGTCTTTTATAGAGTGCTTGATAAGCGAGATGCTCATGCTTACTTTGATGTACTCTACTTTCAATAGATCAGAGCCATGCTTGTCTGAAGAGGTAATTAAATGAAGTGGCTGATTTTGCGCATCTGAAAAATATACACACAAGAATGAGAGAGACAGCATCACTGAAACAACATGAAGTACTTCAAACAACTAAACGTTGATCACACGTAATGTACGTGCATGTACCTTTTGTCTCACAGTAATCCAGGCTGATCTTGCGCAGGTAAGATGTGACACTGAGATCGAAGGTTCGCATCTTGCCCTCAGCACCCAGTTGAGACACACTGAGAGCCAAAACAACATCTTCCTGAGTGGCCTGCCGTGTAAGCTCCAACAACACCTACATATACACATATATAGACACATATACATAACTTCACACTGAAACACACAATGGTCAACATAAACATAAACAGGAATCATAAACAAAATAGTTGTAATCAACTAGTGGAATTCAGATTTTTTGATCATGACAGCTTTTATGAAATGTGGGGCTCTTGTGACCACTGGTGAACTGGTATGCCTTTTTAAAAGGAGAATTTTATGGTGTGAAAAAGTAATGTACCTCTTTGACTTCAAACTGAAACTGCACTTCGGTCAGCTCCTCTAAGGTTGATCGGAGAGAGTCTTCATCCACAGACTTCTCACTGATGTCTTCCTCAGATTCTAAACACATAAGCACGATCAGACACACAGACAGATACTTATCTGCATATAAACAGTAAGAAAATCTGTATAATTATATGAACAGAGTCAATTAAAAACAAAAGACTGGTGTGGCATTCATTTAAGAATGTTTTGATTTTTCTAAATGAAAGAAGTGATTTCTTCTGTGTGAAAGTACATGCGAGTATCTGGATGAATTCTGACCTGACGCAACAGTATAGGACAGAACTGTGGGGTCTAAACCCAAGACCTTTGGCCTGGCATCAGACAGCGGCATCCCCAACACCTTCTGAAGAACATCATCATTATTATTATACAAACAAATTATAAGGTGAAAAAATATATTTTCTCAATTTGTTTGCTTCCTATACATGTGCAGAAAGCTCATACTCTCAACAAAAACTAAGGGCCAGATTTACTAAACAGAGCAAATTAGCAATCTCATAAAAGCACCGATAGGAAAGGGAAAGTTCTGCGCGTGATCTAACAATGCGCAAATTAAAGTACACAGATGCAGCTGGATCATTTCCATAATGACCAGCGCAATCTATCAAGTGCATTTTAAATATTGTCCTCCCATAAATTTTGCATCAGAAAGGGAATCCCAAAAACAGTTTGTGCTGGCACAAGCTGTTAGTAAATCTGGCCCTAATGGTGGCAACATTGGGGGGAAATTTGCATAATTGATAAATGAGTTAAAATGGGTATGTTTGGTTGCATCGTAGTCAATTGGTAAAATTTTTGTAAGAATGTATTTCAAGGAGAATGTTTTTGTTTTTTAAATATTTTTTTTATTTTTTATTATACTTTTCCAAACAAATTTTCACTACTGTTCAAAAGTTGTGTGGTCTGTAAGATTTTTGTTTGTTTTTGAATTAAGTCTATTATGTTTTCCAAGCCAAGGTTGCATTTATTCTATAAAAAATACAGTAAAACAGTAATATTGTGAAATATGACAACTTTAAATAACTGTTGTTTATTTTAATACATTTTAATATACTGTTGATTTTAAGATATTTTTGTAAGATTAAAAATAAATTGACAGTAATTTCTTATCAATTTAATTAAAAGTATTCATTTAATTTTATTGCTGAAATTAGTATTAATTTATTTTAAAAATCTTAATGACCCCAAACTCTTGAATAGTTGTGTAGATTTTATATTTATTATTTATATTTATTTTATATTTATCTAGATGATGATATCTAGAACATCCTTCAACATTTATTTTGTGAAGTAAACTAGTAAGGGCTTTTTCTTGCTTGTTGAGGCAGCAAGTCCACTAATAAGATACAGCACATGGCTCATTGGGTAGAGAGACAGTGATGCTGATTGTGGATAATGTCTTTCCTGAGTTGTGTAATCTGTTGAGACTGAAGCTGCACTGTCACGCTCACAGAGCAAATTCAGGAACTAAATATAAAAGCAAGCAACTCTTTGTTTTGGATTAAGACATAGCACATGACTCTGAAAACAATAAGTACACTGCAATTAATTTAAGAGGCTTGAAATATTCAAGGCTTTCAGAAAAACAACAGCAATGGCAATAGTATCAAATACCTGTGGAGTCCTACCAAGAAACTACCATTCATGAGTCATGACTTATTAAGTGTGAGATGAAGCAACACAATAGCCAGTACAGAGAGACTGTACTGCTGTAGACTGTCTTTTTTCATTTGTCGTGTTTTCTGACCTTTTTTGTGGGAGTGCTAGGAGGGGTCGAGGTAGTCTGAGGGAGAGGAATACTGTCCACCAGTTCCAGAACACCCTGGATCTTCTGGTCAGAGATCTTCACATGAAGTAACGGCAGCTCCCCTGATACTTTGAACCTGGAAAGAAACGGATATTAGTGCATGTGTGAGGATTAAAAGAGACACGCGATAGAGAGCGAACGCTAACCTGGGCATACGGGAATCTTTGTCCACCATACATTTAGCGAGCTGAAGCGTGAAGTCCATTGGCTGCAGGATGTGCTGATGGGAGAAGCCTTCAAGACGAGCATTTTTCCATTTCTCTCCTTCAAAAAAGAGCCACCGGGTGAATAAAATAGCTTGTTCAGGCAGTTCAGTTCTTTGCTGTGTTGCATTGTGTTTACCTGATTTGCTATAGAGTATCTGGACACTACGAAGCTCCAATGAATATCTTTCATATGCTCTATCCATGATTTCCTCCAGTGATGAGAAACTTGCAGATATCTGCTGATGGTTGCCCTGATCTACACTGTTCAACTACACACACATGCACACAAATGTACAGTCAGACATTATTAGCAGAAAGATTTCTCTCTTAAATATGCTTTTACTTCGCTCCCTCACCTGTAGGTAACCAAAATCAACAATCATGAGGTCTGATTTGCCATCATAGAACCCAGACTTGGGCAGCAGTAAGTAGGAGGGTTTTAAATCGATCCTCAAGTCCAGCACCTTACGTGTCTCAATGATATGAGACAAACCTGTATTCATTTAAAGACAAAGGGAAAGTATTACTGATGGCTCCTGACATACTCTCTCCCAGTGTGACCATTTCTCTTTGGGTATGATGGGAAATGAGGAGAGTGTTACCGCTGGCTGTCTTCTCTTTGATCTCCTCAAGTTTGCTGAGTGTTGCTGAAGTGATGACCTCCAGGTCAACTCCTTTCCCCGTCTTAAAGAATTCTGCTATGCTGATGACTGTCAGCTATAAAACAGGTAAATGAATGGTATACTCAAAATGTAAAGCTAACCACTTTCTAATTATATTTAGTCTAATTATCTAAATAAATAAATATATATATATATTAATTATATTATTTCATTACATAAAATTAAGCACAAAATATATACATATTTATATGAATAAATACATTATATTTAGTAAAATTATCTAAATCTAAATTTTTAATTGTCATTATGTTGTTTTATTTTATTATATTGTTTTACAATATTAGGCATAAGAATGCATAACAAAATAAATACATATATCTATAAATAAATACATTATGTTGAATTATCTAAATATTTTCAGTTTATTTTATTATTTTAAATTAAGTTAAAAAAAATAAACACACACACACATATATATATACACATACAGTATATATAAGCGGAAAATGCAACTCAATTGGACTGACCAAATGTTGACATATCTTTGTCTACTTTGTAACAATGATATTTGTGCAACTAAATTAAATAAAAGAAAGTAACAGTAGTAATCTGCAACCAAAATCCAAATATCCAATGACTCCAATGTCTGAAATCAAAGGGACAACTATAGTGTGCGTGCACTTGTCTCTTACGGCATCATAGATGATCTCTACAGGCTGTGAATGAACTCTGAGTAGCTGGTCAGCTGTGCTGTCCTGTGGATTGAGCTCAAAGAGCACGCTGAGCAGAGAGGAGTCAGAGCCCCCAACTGACGCTATGAGAGACGGCACTTCTCCCTGCTGCTGCAGACCAGTCACGTACCAGTGTGCCAGTTTAGCCTCCACTCTACACAACACACACATTTCACACTGAACCATATCAAAACCAAACTAACTGAGCTCCTAAAGACACTGTATTCTTTACATAAAGCCCTATATATATTTGATTGCCAATGCAAAGGGTTTCCCTGTATGTATTCGTAATGCATACCTGATGGCCTGTGCTCCTGGTCTCTGTGAGATGGACGTACTGAGGTCAATCATCTGCACTTTGAGGATCTCTGGAACGCCAGGCTCCTCTCTGAATGTTACTGAGGTGCTCAACAGTTTAAAGTTGACTATCACAGCTACATACTGCACATAAGCACATAAATATATTTGAGTATATGTCCAAGCTAAGGAGGATATGCTTAAAATAAGGTATCTGAAACATCTTGTGCAACAAGTTTTATGAAGGTGCGGGCACATTAGTGAAGTTTCGCAGCCAAAAAAAAAACATCCATCGTCAATAGTGTAGCACATAAAAATCACCGTCAAACAGTGTCTGTTGGTCAATGCGCTGAATCCACACGACCAAATTGAATCCACTGCGAAATATGTGTAGGGAAATCTTTCATCCTCAATTGAAAATACTGATCACATGAATTCTTGTTGAAATGGTTAGATTTCACGAAAAAAAGGTTAAATGTGACTGCACCCTCACAGTGTTGTAAATGTATATTTTTTCCACTTACATGTTTTGGTAAGGCAAGGTTATGTGAGCTCCCGCTGTAGCCAATGGCTGTGTAGAGTTTAGTTTTCTCTTCAGGAGTCATGATGGAATCAATACCTGATAATAAATACATGTACATAAATACGCACGTACATAAAAAAAAAGCATTAATTCAAAAGGCAAGTTTAGCAAATATATCAGAGATAAAACACTCACTCTCAGGCTCTTTATCTTCCTCTTCCTCTTTTTTCTTTCCTTCTTTCTTGCCAAAAAAACCGCTGAAGAAACCTCCTCCACTCTGTTTCTGAGGGGTGGCCTTTTTAGCAACCAGCTTCTGTCCTGACCGAACCACCTGTGGAGAGAGAAAGTGAACTTACATTACTACACTGGATTAAAAATATCAAAATATCAGAAGAATTCGGTTTTGGTACATGTTGTCATACCTCCATCTGAACCTGCTGTCTGGCCAATACAATGTTGAACACATCCAGAACTTTCTCCAGCTCCTGAGGGAAACACAATAAATAAATGTGTATACAGTTTGGTCTAAAAGTCTGAGACTGTTAGAGGAAAATAACTGTGTTTTTTTTATTTTTTTTTTTATTACTATTCATAATTTAAAACATATATAATATTTATTTTAAATATTCATTTTTTTTTTCATCAGCATAACAACTTTTATGAAAAGTTATATTGAAAATGAATTTCCGATTTGTTAGTATTTGGTTTCATATGTAGCTAATACCTTGATCTGTTTCTCTGTGTCTTCTCGGACTTTGCCCTGAGTGAGTTTGTCTTTATATGCTGCTTTGTAAGCTTTAAGCGTGTGCCTGTGCTTCTTGATGTTGGCCCAGTCCCACATCTGGTTAAAGTGCTTGATATGCACTTCTAGTATACTGTTGATGCTGTATTTCCACCTGACCAATCAGAAGAGCCATGTAAGAAACAACAAGCTCCAGTTAATCAGCCAATCATCATATGAAGATCAAAAGAACTTACCATTGCCTGGCATTTCTGTGCACTGGAACATCAGGCCTAAATTTTCTGTAGGGGCCGTTCTTCACCATGCAGTCTACAGACTCCAGCAGATCCACCATAGAAAGGTACTAGAATCACAAAAAAAAAAAACTTTGTTGTATCTTGGCTTTGACCCAAGATAATTCACCAGTCCCGATTCAATTATACAACAGAATCATTTATATTTTGAGTAACAATTTGCATGTATTTATGTTATATATCTGTAATTATCTATCTAGAGTGGTCCTGTAAATTTCCCAACAAGCACACTACCATTCAAAAGTTTAGGTTTAATGTTTTTGAAAGAAGTCTCTTAGGTTCACCAAGATTTGATCAAAAATACAGTAAAAACATATTATTATACTACTATCACACTTAAAATAACTGTTTTCTATTTAAATATACAGTATTTAAAAATTCAATTCATTCCTGTGATGGCAAAGCTAAATTGAATTTTCTTATTATTATCAATGTTGTGCTGCCTAATATTTTTGCGGAAACAGCAATACATTTTTATCAAGATTCTTTGAAAGAAAGTTCAAAAGAACAGCATTTTTTTAAACCATGTAAGTCTTTACTGTCACTTTTGCACAATTTTACCTTTTCTTCCATAATGAAAGTATACATTTCTTTAAAAAATGTATAATAATATCTTAAGTGACCCCAAAACTTTTGAATGGTAATTTGAGAGTACGCAATATGACACATGACAATACCTGAGGCTTGGTCATCTCAATTGCAATGTTCTGAACCTCAAGGTGCAGGTTTGCTTTGGGTGATTTTAGCTCAACTTCAGCATTAGGGTTGATGCACATCCTCGCAGAGGCAAAAATGGGTTTGAAAACTGTACGAAGAAACAAATCAGTTCATCATGATGAGTGCCGTGGTTTATGATACTAATACTAAGTTGGTCATAAATCCTTTAACCATTAAAGTAATTTCATTATGTCTAACTGGCAAACGCTCAGTGCATTCATATGTAGGCTATGTTAATTGGAACTGTATTACCATTCTTTCTGACATTTGTGGATTAACTTTAGTACTTGTAATAATGAGGCTGTAGAAGAAATAGTACACATTGTGATTACTGGAGTTTGTGTGCTTTAAGGAGGTGTGTCATGTGTGCAGTTTGAGATCACATAGCCTGTTTAAATAGAAAATCAAAAAGAAACTGTGGCAGGTAACACACACACACCCAGAAAAATCAGCATGAAAACAATAGGATTAGTAACAGTGAAACATGATTTATCCATATTCATTTTTACTATTTACAATTTACCATTTACTTCTTATAAGGCTTTCAACATCCATGTTGTTCTTTTTTGCCTTGTCATGTCTAATATTTATATTCTTTCAACGCCTCTTCAGTTGAGCACAACACCAAAACATACCGGGCAAAGCTAAACTAAACAGCTCAAGGCCATATAATAATACATTTCCCATGAACTTTCTGTGGATAAGATAATAGGGTAACACTTTACAATAAAGTCTCATAATGTATTAACTAACATGAACTAATAATGAGCAATACATTTGATACAGTATTTATAAATTCTTGTTAATGTTAGTTAATACAAAATATATAGTCTTTCATTGTTTGCTCATGTTAGTTCACAGTGCATTAACTAATGTTAAAAAATATTGCATCAAATGTTGAAATGAACATGTACTATGATTAAAAAACTCTATAGAAGTATTGGTCATTCTTTGTTCATGTTAACTAAAGTAGTAAACTAATGTTAACTAATGAAACCCTTTTGTAGTGTTACAGACAATACATACTGTATTGATAGTCTCGCAGTTCCTCATTCTTTGAGCTGATTCCTGCTTTCAGCTTGTCCTGCAAACACAAAAAAACAATATCAAGTGATTTTAGATATGTTTTAGATATATTTTTACAAATTAGCTACAAATGTAAATTGATGAATAAAACTAAGAAACTTGCAGAATCTATTTCTAGGATTGGATAGAAAAAAGAAATCCCAGATTTTTTTAAATGCTGTCTCAGACCTTTGGTCTCGACTGCATACACATGTATGTTGCAGGAGGGGGAAAATAAATATGTATTTTTTTTAAGTCTGAAAAAACCATCCTCACACAATAAGGATGACAGCTAAAATGTTATTTTTGTGCAGCACATTATTTTAGTGTGTACTTAGGCCTCTTACTAACTGAGGATATCCTTTTTACCAGTGAGCATAGCATCCCCCACAGATTATACAAACCACACCCTCAAACACACCATTAGAAACCACCGTCATCACCATTTTGCTTAGTTAACTAGATCAAATCTACTTGGTTTTGAAGCCAGTTTCGTGCCCATTTTAAGACACATACATTTTATATATATTACACAACTATAAATACACCAATATATTAGTAAATGTATTTATTTAGAGGTTATTTAAAGCAATCAGAGCTGAAAACCTCAAAGCAGACTCTTTTGAGATACAAGTTGGACAGCACATTCAGGCCTGGACAGTTAGACAAAGAGCATGTGCATACTAGAGTCAGTTATACTGTTATCTGTTTGAGGCAGTCTGTGTTAAGCTGATTGCAAAAACCACTGAGAGCAAGTTCAAATACTGCTTTTGCCTCTCTGAGAGACTAAGAAAGATTAAGAGATATAAGAGAGAGATGGTGTGAGAGGGAGAGATTAAAAGATAAAAAAGTGCTAGGATCCAAGCAAATTCAACCATCACTGCATTTACTTAGAAGTCACACGCCTTGATTAGAGATGAGTCAAATAATGCCTCCAGCTAAAGAGTCTTCAGACTGACTCACAAACGAACCGTAAGAGCTTTCAGCTGCTGAGTTAATGTCAACATCAAAGATCTTCAGTATAGACATTCATAATAAACTACAATCGACCATTTTTCTTCTTGATATGATCATAAATAAATACTCATCACGCTATTACGCAATAAAAGTTCAAATGTATTTAATATTTTATTATGCGTCTTAACAACTCTTATCAACTTTTATTGTCCTTTCTTTTATAATACCTACAGTACAGCCCCAGTTTTACAATGTAACTGCGTGCTAACCAATATAAATGGCAAGCTTTTCAAAATACCGAATGCAATTCATGCTTCCTGCATGTGCTTCTTCTAAATTAAAAGTTTAGTAGACCCAAAAATGGAAATTCTGTCATCAATTACTCACCCTCATGTCATTCCACTTTTGTTCATCTTCAAAACACAAATGAAGATTTTTTTAATGAAACCCGAGATATTTTTGCCCCTCGATTGAAACTCTAAAAGAACTTCAAAAAGTTAATAAAGATGTTGTAAACAATTCATATGAATCCAGTGGTTTAATCAAAGTCTTCTGAAGAGACACTCACTTTATATGATGAACAGATTTAATGCAGGTTTTTACTCACATATAAATATTATTCAGCACACGTACATCAAGAACATCAAATATGGTAAAAGGGAGTGTAACTGTAACTGTGAAATTGTAAACATGCTTGCGTGACACGATCAAGATCAAATCTCATTGATTATCGTGCATCAAACAAGTACAGTTGAGCTTCCGTTTATCAAATTTAATGTGCTCAATGTATGTGCATTAAGCAATGTTTATACCTGAATAAAAACCTAAATGAAATCTGTTTATCATATTCAGTAATTGTACATCTTCATAAGACTTGGATTAAACCAATATATTTATTAAAAAGATTACTTTTACAATGTCTTTATGAGGTGTCAAATTTTTGGTTGCATGAACTTTCAATGGAGGGACAGAAATCTTTCAAGTTTCATTAAAAATAATCTTCATTTGTGTTTTGAAGATTAATGAAAGTCTTATCAGTTTGGAACAACGTGAGGGTAATTGATGACAGAATTTTTATCAGATTTTAATCTGATTGATCAGATCAGATTTTAAACTGTTCAATATGATGCACCATTTACAATGCCTGACGACAACATAGCAGTCTTCAATACTAGATCAATACTATGAAAATCCTACATAAACACCACCAGAGAGCTTAGCTGTTATGAAATATGAAAGGCACATTACCACTATCTCTTCCCAGGAGCCTCTGTAGAATATTGGGCTGTTCACGTTCCAATAGGCACAAAAACACTCCAGGCGGCCCAGCTTATGTAGAGAATACACGCAGACACACACATAAGACACACAACCACAGTTGTTGTGTGAAATCTTATAATTATGGAATATAAGATATGTACACTGTTGGCTTACTTTATAGATGATCTTGGCAGCTTCATTTAGAATACAAGTCTTCCAGTTCTCATCTGCTGTCTATAAGAGTGAAAAACTGATACTTAAAGACCAGAGTGTGCAAATAACAACTGCTCATCTCAAATGAATTGTAATAGAGCCTGCTTCACTTTGTGACATTTATATGAAAGTATTTTGAGAGAGCACCTGTAGACTGAGTTCTGAAAGAGTCAGGCCCATAGAAAGAGGTTTTTGTGGATCTGACACCTGAAGCACAGCGAGAAAATGCATGACACATAAGTTCAACAAACTTGCACCATTAAATTACACAATTAAAAGCCACATCTGCATTCAAAAATTCACGTAACTGAAGACATGTATGGAGAGTCAACACTTACATCATCCTCATATCTGATGTGAATGCTGGTGATTTTGACCTGGAGGTTTTTGATAACTTGTGTAGCCAGTTTCTCAGTGAACGTGTCTTTCTTTTCCTCCTGAGGCTTCTCTGAAATTAAAAAAAGAATTCAGTAAACATGAATGAAGGGTTTATCTTAACCCCATCCTATTTGTCATTCTAATCCCTTAATCCAACACTTATGTAAACATATTTAATTCAACAAACAGAATAAAGTTTGCTCATATTTGCCACGATGAGTCGATCACAGTCGCTTTGGGCCACCCACCTGCTTTATGTTCATACTTTTTAGATCTCCTAAAGGGTTTTTTATGCTTTTTAAGCTTACGTCCTTTGTCTTAGAGCGCAGCATTGGGGGAGAGAGAAAAGTTGGTGAGGTAGAAAAGAATCATAGTGCAGCAATAAACACTCACCCTTGCAATAAACACACACTTGCATTCAAATGCACAAAAGCACACCAAGCAGTGAGAAGGAAAAAAAAGGATGTCTACACATGTACACCCTCAGTAAACACTCTTAAAATTTTTTTTTTTTTTTAAAGTCTCTTTGAATAGAAGACGGGTGTCTGATTGGCCTGCTATAAGAATGGGTCTGTACGTACCCCGTGGTGGATTCTTATACACATAATTCTCCAGATCAAACACAAACTCTCCAGTCTGAGAGCCTGCGGTCCATCAGATGCAGCACAAAGCAAACACACACAGCTGTTAAGATTAGAGATCTGAATGTACAGACGGACAGATTGGTACATGAATGAATGGATGGATGTTTGGTGTGAATTGATTGAAGGGTTGATGTGATTCAATGAATGTAAGGATGCACCGATATTGAAACTCTATTGATATTCTATCATACTATGGCCACTCACAGATAAATGGACAATATTATAAATCTATATAAAAAACAAAAAACCTTAAAATACACTATCAAAACATAACTTCAAAAGTTTCTTATCTCACCAAGGCTGCATTTATTTGGTCAAAATACAGTAAAAAATGTATATTGTAAAATATTATAACTATGTAAAATAATTGTTTTCTATTTTAATATACTGTATTTTAAAATGTAATTTATTACTGTGATAGCAAGATGATATTTTAAAACAGTTGTGCTGCTTAAAGTCACCATGAATTACTTTTCCTGTAATACTGCAGAAATTATTATAAATAATTTATCTGTACAGTGTGCACATCATTGTTTTTTAAAAACAAGTGCCCTCATATTCTTTAATCAAAATAACTTCTCCCTCTAGCAGCATCATCTCTTCTCTGATGACGAGGGCTGGACAACCCGTCACTCACATGATCACTCCAATAGCAAATCACAACGATGTCATTGGAGAAGCTGTTTCAGTCGAAAATATGTCACAATAGCGAAGAAAAGGCTTCCGTTTCATGCAGAGTATTCATTTCTTTGAAAAAAAAAATCTAATAAAATCTTACTGACCCCAAACTTTTGAACGGTAGTGTAAATACTTTTATTTAGACATCATAACATTTTAATGTTCAATATGAAAGATGGATAAATATTTATTTAGAAATCTGCTATAAAAAAGAACATATAGTTTGAATTAGGAAAAATAAGTGCTAATAATAGGGACCCCTGGGTGCTGGTTAGACAGTCCCAGAAAAAACTATAAGAGAGTTTAAGCACATTTCAGAACAATTAATAACTGTTGATGTTGTTTTGTTTTTTTTATAAATAAACATTGTTATGCACAGACACCTACAGCTTTGATAATGTTATACACACAACAACTCCCTCTACATGTGATCTTAAAGAGAAAGCAATCTTAAAGGTTTGCCATATACTAGTCAAGTCAAGTCAAGTTTATTTGTATAGCGCTTTTCACAATACAGATTGTATCAAAGCAGCTTCACAGTATTAAATTTAAATAATACAACAAAGTTTGTTTCAAGAGGAATTTATTGATTGATAAAATTAAATTAAATATCCCCAAAATATCCCCAACTGAGCAAGCCAAAGGCAACAGTGGCAAGGAACCGAAAAACTCCAAGTGACCTAATAGTGTCCTAAAACTCCATCAGGTGACCTAATGGAGAAAAAAAACCTTGGGAGAATCCAGGCTCAGTCGGGGGCCAGTTCTACTCTGGCATTTATGAGCTAGAGGCCGGATTGTAGTTTGAACTGTGGGATTATATGAATGCCTGGCTGAAGAGATGCGACTTTAATCTAGTTTTAAACTGGGAGAGCGAGTCTGAGCAACGAACAGTATCAGGAAGACTATTCCAGAGTTTTGGAGCCAAATGTGAAAATGCTCTCCCTCCTTTGGTGGTTCTGAATATCCTAGGTATGACCAAAAGCCTTGAATTTAGTGATCTTAAAGAGCGCGATGGATTATAGGGCGATAGAAGATCCGTTAAATAGACTGGAGCTAAGCCGTTTAGGGCTTTATAAGTCAGTAGCAATACCTTGTAATTAATACGGAACTTTATAGGTAACCAATGCAGTGATGATAAAATCGGTGTTATATGATCATATTTTCTTGATCTCGTAAGAACTCTAGCGGCGGCATTTTGGACTAACTGTAGCTTGTTTATTGAGGATGCAGGACAACCAGCTAATAAGGCATTACAGTAATCCAGTCTCGAGGTCATGAATGCATGAACTAACTTTTCTGCATCAGAAACTGATAGCATATTACGTAGCTTAGCAATGTTTCTAAGGTGGAAAAAGGCTGTTTTTGTAACATATGAAATATGATTTTCAAAAGACAGGTTGCAATCGAGTATAACACCCAGGTCTTTTACTGTAGCGGATAAAGTAACAGGACATCCTATGATGTTAAAGTTGTATTGTGCGAGGTTTTGTGGGCGGTTTTTTGAACCGATAAGTATTACCTCTGTCTTGTCTGGATTTAATAAAAGAAAATTACGCGTCATCCAATCTTTTATATCTTTAACACACTCTGTCAATTTGGAAAATTTAGCGTTTTCATCCGGCCTTGATGAAATATATATTTGAGTGTCATCAGCATAACAATGGAAACTAATTCCATGTTTCCTTATAATATTTCCAAGTGGCATCATATATATTGAAAATAACAGAGGGCCTAACACAGATCCCTGCGGCACTCCATAGTTTACTGGAGTTATGATCGATTTTTCTCCATTTAAATAGACAAAATGGTAGCGGTCAGATAGGTATGATTTGAACCAGCTTAGTGCTTTTCCTTGAACACCAGTATAATTTTGTAGTCGATCTAAGAGTATTGTGTGATCTATAGTATCGAACGCAGCACTAAGATCAAGTAAAACTAGTATTGAGATACAGCCTTGGTCAGAAGCTAAAAGTAAATCATTTGTGATTTTAACGAGCGCAGTTTCAGTGCTATGATGCGGTCTGAATCCAGACTGAAACTTTTCATAGATATCATTTTGTTGCAAGAAAGAGCCCAGTTGAGCGGACACCACTTTTTCTAATATTTTAGACATAAATGGAAGATTTGAAATGGGTCTATAATTTGCTAGATTATTATGATCTAATTGTGGTTTCTTAATGAGAGGTTTTATAACTGCCAGTTTAAATGTTCTTGGAACATGACCTAGAGATAAAGACGAGTTAATAATATTGAGGAGAGGCTCTTCCACTACAGGTAACACTTCTTTCAGTAGTTTAGTTGGTATAGGATCTAATAAACATGTTGTTGTTTTAGATGAAGTGATAAGTTTATTTAACTCTTTTTGTTCTATAGTTGAAAAGCACTGTAATTGTTCTTGCGGGGTGATAATTGAAGCTGAATTATAAGGCGCGATTGAAGATTGAACGTTTACAATTGTGGTTCTGATGCTTTCTATTTTCTCAGTGAAGAAGTTCATGAAATCATTACTACTGAACTGTAACGGGATATTTTGTTCGGGTGACGTCTGTTTATTTGTTAGTTTAGCCACGGTGTTAAATAAAAACCTTGGATTATTTTGGTTGTTTTCTATTAGTTTGCGGAGGTGCTCAGCCCTGGCCGCTTTTAGGGCCTTTTTATAACGTGACATACTGTCTTTCCACGCGATTCTAAAGACCTCTAAATTAGTTTGTTTCCATTTACGCTCTAAAATACGGGTTTCTCTCTTTAAAACATGCGTAGTATTGTTATACCATGGTGCTTTATTTTTCTCTCTGACCTTTTTTAATTTAATAGGTGCAACCACATCCAATGTTCTAGAGAGAATGGTGCTCATAGTGGTAGTTAGTTCTTCTAGTTCATCTGTTTGTTTGGTCCCGTCCAGCACAGAGCCCTCTTCATCGCTGGTCCTGTCCAGTTCAAAGCCCTCTTCGCCGCTGGTCCTGCCCAGCTCAGAGCCCTCTTTGCCGCTGGTTCCGTCCAGTTCAGAGTCCTCTTCGCCACTGGTCCTACCCAACTCAAAGCCCTTGCCGCCGCTGGTCCCGTCAAGCTCAGAGCGTGCTGATCCTGATCCAGAGACTGAGCTTCACGTCACTTCTGCCGGTCCTGAGACTGAGCTTCACGTCACTTCTGCCGATCCAGAGACTGAGCTTCACGTCACTTCTGCCGATCCAGAGACTGAGCTTCACGTCACGTCAGCCGATCCAGAGACTGAGCTTCACGTCACGTCCGCCCGTCAAGAGTCTCGTCCCGCCGAGACTGAATCTGTTCCTCTTCCTCTTTCTACGCCTGTGTCTTCGGACAAGATGGCCGAATCCACGCCTGTGTCTTCGGACAAGATGGCCGACTCCACGCCTGTGTCTTCGGACAAGATGGCCGACTCCACGCCTGTGTCTTCGGACAAGATGGCCGACTCCACGCCTGTGTCTTCGGACAAGATGGCCGACTCCACGCCTGTGTCTTCGGACAAGATGGCCGACTCCACGCCTGTGTCTTCGGACAAGATGGCCGACTCCACGCCTGTGTCTTCGGACAAGATGGCCATCGCATCCTCTGAGCCTGTGTCTGTTCCTGTTCCTGAGCCGGTGTCTGTTCCTGTTCCTGAGCCGGTGTCTGTTCCTGCTCCTGAGCCGGTGTCTGTTCCTGCTCCTGAGCCGGTGTCTGTTCCTGAGCCGGTGTCTGTTCCTGAGCCGGTGTCTGTTCCTGAGCCGGTGTCTGTTTCTGTTCCTGAGCCGGTTCCTGTTCCTGAGCCATGGTCGCCTGCACAGCCTGATCCGCCCTGGTCGCCTGCACAGCCTGATCCGCCCTGGTCACCTGCACAGCCTGATCCGCCCTGGCCTCCCGTCTTGCCGCAGTCTCCAGGTCGTTATCCGCTCCACGGGCCTGGCCCACCATCCCGCCCCCGGGTCCGCCTCCGCTCCACCTCCCTCCTGGACAAGTTTAGAGCGTCTGGAAGCCGCTCCTTTGAGGGGGGGCTATGTAACGGTCACCAACTGGAGTGCCCTTGAAAGCCACCAGAGGGCACTCCACACCAGACTATCATGATTCACTCACAACTACATTTCCCATAATTCACTGCCCGGACTCATCATCCCTGATTATCACATTCACCTGTGTCTCATTATATTGTTTAGTTCACCCTATATAAGCCTGGTTCACCTCATTATTCCCTGCGAAGTCTTGTATGTTATTCCACTGCATTTCTGAGCATTTCCTTTGTTGTCGTTATTCCTGGTTCTTGATCTCTGCCCGTGTCCTGGTTTTCCTGTTTTTGCCTCACCCTCTGGATTTGTCGGTTTGTTGGATTGCCTGCCTGTGTATGACCTTTGCCTGGATTTTGACTGCAATTCTGAATAACACTTTAAATAAACTGCATTTGGATCCTCAACCTTCGTGTCTCGGAGCAGTTCGTAACAGGTTCCATGTGATATAATTAAATCGAGTGTATGATTAAGACGATGAGTTGGTCCGGTGACGTTTTGCTTGACCCCAAATGAATTTAATAAATCTGTAAACGCAGCTCCTAACGCATCATTTGGATTATCTACGTGTATGTTAAAATCTCCAACAATTAATGCTTTATGGACATTGACTAATAGGTCTGAGAGAAAATCTGCAAACTCTTTTAGGAAATCAGCGTAAGGCCCTGGCGGTCTATATACGGTAGCCAAGGCTAGAGATAATAGGGATGTTTTTCTAACATCTAAGAGCGTAACATTTAGTACAAGTACTTCAAATGAAATAAACTTATAACCCGTTTTCTGAGTAACATTTAGAATATCTTTATAAATGGTTGCAACACCTCCGCCACGACCAATCAGACGGGGCTCATGCTTATAACAGTATCCAGGAGGAGTAGACTCATTAATACCGAAATAATCATTTGGTTTAAGCCAGGTTTCAGTAAGGCAAAGTACATCGAAGCTATTATCTGTGACTATTTCATTTACAATAACTGCCTTCGGTGTGAGTGATCTAATGTTTAGAAGACCTAGCTTTAGAAATAGTTTTTGTTTACTAATAGCAACATTTTCTGTTTTAATAACAATTAGATTTTTCCTAGATCCTGCATTAGATTTATTATTTGATCTCACTAAACGAGGAATAGACACGGTTTCTATGCAATGTTCTACACTAGTATTTATATCAGTTGAATTGGTGCAGCAGAGACTATGATTTGGACTTTTGGTTACTAGTCAAAGGGTATTTAACATTTTGGAGATGTTATCTGACAGAAGAGCCGCTCCGAATCTGCTTGGGTGTAAGCCATCAGCACAGAAAAGCCTAGGACGCTCCCAAAACAGATTCCAATTATTTACAAAGAGCAGTTTCTGCTCATTGCACCATGACATTAACCATTCATTTAGCGCAAATAATCTGCTGAACTTTTCATGCCCTAGTCGGTACGTGGGAAGCGGTCCTGACACAATGATCGTTGTTTCAGGCGATGTGCTGCGTACCGTATCGAATAGATTCCTGAAGTCTTTCTTCAGAATCTCCGTCTGGCGCAGCCTGATGTCGTTCACTCCCGCGTGCAGGACCACAGTTCCGACGCGCTCGTCACCGTTCAGGATCTCGGGAACGTGAGCAGCGATTTCAGAAACACGAGCACCAGGAAAGCAGTGACTTTGCACCTTACTTTTACCTAAAGTAGCGTGTACGTGCCGAACGATGGAATCGCCGATGATCACAGCATCGTGTTCTGTTTCGCGTAGAGGGGAGAAGCGGTTTTGTGTGGATAACTCGAAAACCGGGAGGGTCGGAGAAAGTCTTGGTCTAAACCTGACTCGCGTCTTCCGCTGCAGAACCACCCAGGCTTCGTGGTGGCGTGTTGGAGCCGGAGTGAACGAGACCATGGCTGATTGCGACCGATGCTGAGGAACGCACGGAGTAGACGTGGTCGGAGTCAGCGGGTTAGTAACGTTAAACACTGATTTGTGTGCATCGGCACGTGATGTTTCAAGAGCCAAACACCGGTCTCTCAGCTCGGCCTGTCTCAATAAAAGGTTGTGGATCTGTTTCTCAACAGCTTCCAGCTCAGACTGCAGTGCGTGCAGCTCAAATGTGTCCTCACCTGCACCAAACGGTAGACTACTTACATCTGATATATTCGCCATTTTAACACATATAATAATATAACAGTATATAATATCATATACTACTGCTATCCCTTTAAGTTGGTGCTAGATGATGATATAAACCTCAAAACAGCCAGAAGCAATTAAGATTTATTGAGCAACCTTAAATAAATGGATGAATGAATGAATGATGAATGAGATTGAAAAAGACTGAATAGACTGAAGACCATGAATGGATGGATGGGGGTAAATTAATTGATGAACATCCGTTAATAAAGTTATACGTCCAACACTTGTGTATAAATTGCACAGAGACCATAAGAAGAGAGCTAGCAAAAATTTACTATGCACAAGATCAAGAAATTATTACATCCGGTGTAAACAAACAGACAAGTGGTTTCTCACCTCTGCGAGCGACCAGCTGAAGGGTCTCCTCAATGCGCTGAAGCTCCTTCTGTTTGGCCTCCTGAAGGTAACGCTCTTCTTTAACTGCATCATACTTAATCGCTTCAAACACACAACACACACAGTTAGAGGCAAACGAACATCACAGACAATATTAATATCATTCACACCTCAGAAGTCTTTCATTTATTACTAAACAGTTTTTACAACTGCCACTTAACATTGTCTGTCTTCAGATACGCACAGATGTACACGTGGAAAAAAACAAGTATAGATTCACACACTGTGAGCGGTCAACCATGTAATAACAGAAAAGTAATTTACAATGACCACCTCTCTCTCTTTGCACTGTGACTCATAAGTAGCTGAAGTCCAATGCTGCTCATTCAAGCAGACTTAAGATTTATATTGCGGCTCTATTCTCTACTTTGGCAACCACTCGTAAAGCTCTATCAGGAAAGACTGGTTTTAGACGAATCGATGAGAAACAAATAGCTTGTACATGCTGACACTGTTTATCCTTCTTCATTAGAGTAATGACAGAAACAATTGCAAAGTAGCCCTAGAAAATGGCAGATAAAAAAATGTAAATGCCATAGCTCATTTTTGTTCTAGAGAGACCAAAAGGGTTTGAGGAGTTCCTGAGGCAATTCAGTCCATTAGAGAGATAGTGTATTCATTCTGTTATCTCATTGTGAAGCGATCAAACTTCACAGCACATCTTTCCACAATGTTGTTTAGAGTATGTAGCTTAAACATATACTCCCAAAGAGAAAAGCTTGTGTATATCTTAAAAAACCAACAACGTTTGATTAGCATTTAGAACTTGACTGTCTTCATTCCCAGAGACAGAGATAGACTTTCATGCTTTAAAAAGAATTTGATTACTGCGTTTTACTTACATGCATTACACACAATTGATCGGTTTATAAGATAAAGCAGACACAAAAGAAATATGGGGGGGGACGGTAAAATTTTTGAACACTTGATTAAGAGACTTTCAATACATGCTATCAAAGGCTCACCAAAACAAACACTTGTATTTATATGATTAGACATTGTAACCGCAGGTAAAAAAATAAAGTTTGCCACAATAATCAGAGAGTCAGATACACTCAAGAGCAGCTTATTGGTCCGGGTCCCAAACCACCACCCTGCTACCCACCTTCTACACCTGGCTTACCATTGTAAGGTGAGGAAAATAACTTAGACTCAGCTGTAACATGTAAAAGACAATGTCAGTTGAAGCAGCTCAGTAGAAATAGAAGATATACTGTATCAAAGAAATTCAGTTATTCAGTATGTTTGTAACTGCTGCTTTACTAGGCATAAAAAAAACATCCACAGTTTTTAAATGAGTCTTAGATAATAAAATGGTTCAAGAGTTACTGAGTTTTTAGGCATTGTTCATTGTCAATGCATAACACCCCAAATGATTTCATTGCAAATATCAAAAGTATAAGTATACAGTATTTTGTGTCTAGTGTCTAGTTTTCATTAATACAATCTTCACTAATAATTTAAGTTTCTTTGTGCAGTGAAAAGTAGTGTATAATGCAAGACGCTTGGTGAATTCAGAACCATAAACTAGAAAACTACTTCTATAATAGAAAGATATTGTAAAAGTAGTAAGAGCATTATACTAGTATGTGGTTCCGAATTCAGTAACTGTATACACCCTCTGTTAAAAGGCAGGAAACCATCTAGGTTATAAATAAATCATGCAATTATTCTTAAGAGGAGATGTTATAACAAGAAAAGAAAGAATTATGCAAATGACTGCAGTAAAGTGCCATGAAATAAACAGCATGATGCTTCAGCCTAGATATATAGAACATTTAAACTTCCACTTTAAGAGATGTGTTGCATTAAGAACATTTTAAGTAAAACAAAAAACTATAAGCACTTACTTGCACCAGGAACCACCAGAAGGTACAGTCCATCTAATGTGGCCACCACTGCTTCATTGTAAAGGTTTTTCCAAGGGATCTTCAGAGTCAGTTTACCTAAAGAGCAGACATTTTCAATTCAATGTCTCAGTTAAAAGTAAGGGCCTGTTTACACCTTGTCACCTAGCTATCCGATCATGAAAAGACCAGGAGTAAATCCCCTCTGAAACGCCTTCAAGATGGATTTAAATCCGATCACTCAAGCCACTTCATGACTCAGGATGTGGTTTGAGACGCATTTCAAACAAAACTGGACAAGTGTAAATGCATCTAGGTGTTGAAACCACATACTGTATGTAAATTTTACTCCTCCAAAAACATTAAAAAATTTACATGTGAGAGCATGTTATAATATAGGCTATATGACATGTTAGTCAGATATGACAAGGGCTACTGCAAAACGCATCACCGCAGATGAGTAGCTAAGTATCTCTTCAGCAAGCCAACGCACAAACTGACACAAATTAAAGTGAAAGTAAGGCGTCACAGACTCAACACACAATCATCTTCATTAAAAGTACCAGTGCTGATGCTGCTCTTTCTCCTATTGCAGTCTTTGATCTTCAAATTGGCTGATGATAAATAAAATGCAGTAGCAGCTCATATCTGTTGCTTTTGCAAATAGCGTAGGGATCGAAGATCAGATTTATATTTGTTTTGCAGAGACACATTTATGTGGCCAAGTGTAAAGGGTGAAATTTTTACAAATCAGATAGCTATCCGATCAGTAAAAACACGTGACGTGAAGTGAGCAGATGTAAACGGGCCTTATGACACATATTAAACAATATAAACATGGTTATTAGGCAGAATCAGAGTCAGTTAAAAATAACAAGAGCAGTTGAACATTGTGGAACAACATCATTCCTTCTCGAAAAATGTAAATATGTAAGTTGTTGGATTATTGGGTGACATATGTCTAGAAATCTTTTGATCAAGGATATATAATAAGCAGAATAAAAGCAGCTCTTTTTATTTAAGATTTTCTTAAATGTAGTAAATATGCAGAGAATTTCACTTAAATTCTCAGACTAGCATGTCGTCCTTGTTAACCAATTACTTTTTACAACTTGACATCTAGGCACACTGTCCAGCAGATGTTTAAAGTCATCTGACAGGATCATGTGATAACATGAACTGATGACTGTTTTAACAAGCTCCTTCTTATTGGCAAGGCATCTGTGCTGCAATGTTTGCTGAATTAGAAGTAGCCTATCTGTTAAAACTGATTCAACTCAACAGACAAATCTGTTGAAGAAAAAAAACTGTGAAAGCAGACCACAAACTTTAAACGTTCACTTTTATTTGACTTTTATTGCAAAGTTCAATCTTGAGTAGCACAATATGGGAAGTGCAATTCATCATACCGAACACTGAAACTTTTTTTCTACTTCAATCTCCTTGGTTACAGGTTGTCAACACATAAGGCAGAATATTAGGAAGTACAAATTTCATACTTTTTTCATAACAAAACACATGCTACAGCACAATATCCCTAATAAAGAAAAAGTTGGATACTCACCAATCTGACCAGCCTTCACTTTAAAAGGGACATCAAACTCGCTCTAAAGAACAAAGATACAATGGGCAAATGGGTTTGAATGCATATTTCAAGCAAACAATATTAAAACACCATTTTGTGCACATATACAAATAAAAACTCTAGTTATTATAATTTAGTTGTGGAAACATCAGCAAATCTCATTGTGTTAACACTCTTGATTCAGCAGAAGCCACAGGCGCTTAAGAGGTGACCACAGTGTTACATACACAAACACGCTCTCTCTTATCAAGATAAATATGGTTCTTTCATGTTTTTTACTATATCCTTTAAGTTTTGAGACATGACATTGTTAATAAATAACATATAAATTTACATTAAAATTATATCTAACAAGTAATTAAACTTGGTGAATGAGGTTAACATTGTCGAGAATACAAACTTACCAAAGCATTTTCTTTCACCCTCAGATTTTCCAACACCACATTTCCTAAAATTAAAATAAAAAGAGAAAAATTACTTATTGTACATTTTATATATTTAGGTATTCAATGGCATGTGTATTGCAGACTGTATTTGTATTATGTGGCCTGTGTTACATTTTTGACAATGCAATTTGACTTTTATGGAACAATACAGTATATCCATCCACCGAAATACCAGAACCTCGTCATTCTGCCAGTGTCAAAGATAAGAAACACTACCACGAAACACATAAATAAATGAATCCAGATATGATTGGCCACTTTTGACATTGACGATAATTGAACTGGCATCACAGAAAAGAAATAAATGTCAACCAGAGCAGCCTATCTGGTGCTGGGATAAAGATGTCACCTTATCAAACGGCATGCAGACAAAATAACAGGGCATCCATCCTGATCTGGCCAAGGATTGTGGAGTCTCCTCCACAGTCCCCTGTGGAGTCTCTCACACCTATGAAAGCTGACTATTTAACATAGTAAAACGGTTCCCTCCTCTCCTTCTCTCATTTTAACAACAGCTGACAATTTTAAACTTGCAATAAAATGAAAGTAACAACAGATATACTTCTACTATTTCCATATTGGGGCGTAAATCAGATTCTAACGGATTATCGGAAAAGTAAAAAACGTAGGGCGGGGACTCTTCTATGCATTGGTTGTTGGTTTAATTTTTTGCACTCAAAAACTGTGGCAGATGAACGTCGGCTTGCAGGGGCGGCAGTTTAAGCAGACTAAATGGTTGGAGAAATCCTGCATACATCACCAGAGAGAACTCTTCCGGAAGATCCAGTAATGAAATTGATAAAAAATTGCCAGGTGATTTTTATTTATTTTTAAATAGAAGATATACATGTAACTGAAAGAATCTAGTTGAAGTCGTTCCGGCAGTGACACATCCAGTAACGCGACTATAATAACACAGCAGAATGACAAAAATTTGATATATGACTCCTTTCAAAGCATATACTAAAAGATTAACTCAACTGAACGAACACACATATTTGCACAAAACCTACAGTCCATTCACAATACATTGTCCACAAAAAGAAAGATTAAGCACAGATGGGAATGTTATAGGAATTGAGAGGGTCATGTTTCCATGACCTCGCCCCACCAATAATATTTCTAATTAATTCTTATTTTGAATAATTATTGCACATTGATTTGATTGATTATAGCAAATGTTACACTTGAACCACAGCTGCAATATTTGAAAATTTGGATAAATAAATAAAATTAGGTCATTATTGTTATTATTATTTTAACATATACTTGTATATACTTGTACAGTAAATTGTGTACATAATGTACAAAAGTGTACATGCTAAAACTCTAAAGTGGAATCATTAGTATTGTAATGATAGGAGTGATTTGGGTCATAGAGCCATTGATGTGTATCTGTAGTGAAATGTAGTGCTCAAGGTTTTTCCAAATAGATATTTGGAATTTAACTTTTCCAAGATATTTTGAATGTGTTCCTACAATGTAACACTCTGAATTGAATACTGAATTCCACTCAGTATGAATTTTGCAGAGTAAGTGTAAAGCAGCCCATTCAAAATGAAAAGAACAAAAGTTTTTCGGAAAATGATTTACGTTTAGACGTATTAATTATTATCTATGAAGGTGCACTTCAAACCATTTTCTGTGTCTTATCTATAAGACAATTGTACGTGTGTGTGTGTGTGCGTGTGCGTGTGTGTGTGTGTGTGTGTGTGTGTGTGTGTGTGTGTGTGTGTGTGTGTGTGTGTGTTTGACGCGCGCGCGAGTATACATACATGTGAAATTAACAGGCTTAAATAATGTTTATGACTGTGATACATACTACATAATAGGGCGGAAACTCTATAAATGATATAAGTAAACCGTATAAATAATGGTTGTTTTCATCTCCTCCGTCCAAACAATTTGACAGACTGCCAATTCTTACAGAACAGAAACCAATCAAACATTAATGACATTAATGGACACTGCAGTACATGTACACCTAGCTTGCACTACATATCGGAATAGGACGTTTTGCAACAGAAAACAAACCAGAGGAAAAGACGAGCGTTCGTTGTTGACGAGCTGTTTGACGAATGCACGCTTACCTCCCCATATGCCAATCTTAAGCTGTGACTTGTCCAGGTTTTCCACATAATCTCCAATAAACCTGTTCAAGAGATCACTGACTAAAGACTCAAACACCATGGTGAGTCGAGAACGACAGCGACACTGTCGCAGACAACACGCTAAAATGCCACAATACGCATTTGATAAGGTTACTTCCCTCCTTGTGTGACAGGCGTTTACACCAAGATCGACTCATTCGGTGATCCACTCACACTGTCTGCATCTGGTGGGGTCGCGCGATTACATTATAAACAGGCCGGCTAGTTGATTGTAGAACAATGTTTGCAAAGTGAAAGTGTACTGGTGGCTAATGTTCATTTGTATACCAAATGAGAGACGCCTAAAGAAGATTAGCAAGATATACAATTACTGTTTACTTTAATTTGTCTCTGTGGGACATTCATATTATTCAATTGACCTAAATGTAAATGTATTCTGAAATATGAAAACATGTAGGCTAATCATTAACTATTTCCATTTTCTGACTGAATTAATAGGAAATACTTTGATATAGCCTGCATATATAGTTAATTTGTTAGCTGAAATAAAGATGGAGGGTCGGCGGCCTGACTGTAGCCTAACTGTGATGGCATTTTCCCACCTCACATGCATCCATCAAAACCCCTTTGTCCCATGGCTGTGGTTTTCCTTAGGGAAGTTTCCAGGCTCTTCAGACAGATTGGTCCACGTGGTCCTCTGGGAATCTGGTTGGAAGTTGATCTTATGATGTTTGAGCACATAGAGGCTTTTTGTCTTTGTGCTAAATCGTTTAACCCCAAACATGTTGTCTAAGATCTCAAACCTGCACATATACTGAAAGTTACACTGAAAGACACTGTAAGCTGTTGTTGTCTGTAAACCAGACTTCAGACTTGGTATCCATATTGCATGCACAGATGTTCAATGACAAAATATAATTTAGGCACAAAACTTAATAATTAATCATCCGATTAACAAATGCATGAATAACTATTCCTATTGTAAGATAAAAATTCATTAGGGTATGCAGAACGCTGGCAAACAATGCACGAAAAACTACTAATGAACAGCTTCTCACACATTTAATTTCATTATCAGGTAATAAAGTCAAATGTAAGTTATAGTTTTACCTGATAATGAAACATTTTCTCATGTTTAGCTATATGTAGGTAATGTCTCTGTGCCTTGCCCTGTTCTTTTCTGCTCCACTGTTTTGTTTTGTTTTGTTTTGTTTGTATGTTTTGTTTAGCTCCCCCCCCCCCCCCCCCCCACACACACACACACACACACACACACACACAAGCCACATGAATGCTACAATGAAAATAATCTGTGTGGGGCTTTGAATGACAAATAACAAATCCACACCTTTAATTAAATTAATTCTCCCCCACAATTAAGTTCATTGTAATGGAAATAACAGTTGGTGCTTCCTTATTCAAGAAAAAGATGAGAGCAACAGCCCCATCTACGGGTGAATGGATGTAAGAACCTTTTCGGTCAAGTTTGAAAAATAAAAACATTAATCGAGGGGTTTAGTCTGTACATTTTCAGACACATTTAAAATTTTACCTTTTTATTCTAAAATATCGATGCCATAAAGTAAGAGAATGACTACTTACAATAGGGTTGGACATTCATTTGAGTACAATTCTGACTGGAGAATTATTTAAAGTTGTCATAAAATCACATCATCATTTTACAAACATACTCCTTATGTTGTTGTTGTTTTTTGTTGTTGTTTTTTTACTGGCTACACAATTTTTGACAGTCATATTAAACAAAGTCATCTTAAAGTTATTCCAAGTTTAGGAAGGTGAAGTCATAGATGTACCTGTTTCCTGCAAAACAGTTATCAAAATTGCATAAGGGGTCATATAGCTGTTCTCTAAGTCTAAACCAGGCATCTGCACCTAAATATTCCTAAATTTGAATGTTTGATTATTGAGAAATAACATTATTTCCTGTGTTAAATTCATACTAGTCATCATTTCAGAATTGTGGTATAGAAAGACCATGAAGCTGCCTGCACAGCCTGACCCAATGCATGGTAACATAAGAAAAACAAAAACCCTGACAGGACCATGCTGTAATACAACACTTTGATCCATAGAGAGCAGCATTTAGGCACTTTGAGACACAAACTAAAATGGTCTAATGGTCTGGGATTCAAAGTACATTTTATAGAGATAAGGATCAGCAGAAATTCCTACAAGGTTGTCATTATTGTTTTGAAAGCCACATATTTCATGATAGAGGGTGATAGGGTGTTCAAAAGGGTGATAGTGAGGAATTTTGAGTTTTTAGGGCAGGATAGGTGTTCTCCATAGAATGTGTGGAATGCTGTTGTGGGCTCACCCCTGTTTGAGCTTTTTTTGGGTCAACACTTCTGTAACACATTCCAGGTGACTGACCACACAATCCATGACTGCTTGAGGCTAGATCCTCTAAAACTGAGCAGATGATTTACAACTGTACATCAAAAACAGAGAGTAGGCCTATACAGTGAGAAAGAGAAAGACAAGTTTTTCTCTGTGATGCTGGAAATTTGTAATTGTATGGGATTTAACCATATGAAAAAAGGGAGTCAAATTGCCCCGGCATGATATTATTTATTAAAAATAAATCATAAATAATTTATGTAATCAGTGAATTTTTTTTTATATATGTATATGTATATGTATATATATATATATATATATATATATATATATATATATATATATATATATATATATATATATATTCCATGAATTATAAAAAAATTAAAAAACGTGCTGCTGAGCCTCATCAATGTCATTTTCTTGGCCATAGGATGGGGTAAAATAACTTTTTTTATCACTAGACAAATTACAAATTGAGCAAGAATGCTTAAAGGGGGGTGGTGGCGCAATGGATAAGACACATGCCTTTGGTGTGAGAGACCCGGGTTCGAATCCACTGTGAGACACCAATGTGTCCCTGAGCAAGACACTTAACCCCTAGTTGCTCCAGCGGCGTGCGACCTCTGACATATATAGCAATTGTAAGTCGCTTTGTATAAAAGCGTCAGCTAAATGAATAAATGTAAATGTAAAGGGGGTCAAATTGACCTGTATTCATTTCCTATGGAATTTTGACTCAACAGTATTTTTGGATACATTTTTGTCAGTAATAATATTTATTTTCTTGAAACTTTATGGATTACTTAAAAAAATGCTCTGAGCCAAGAATTTGCCTCAGATACCAATCCTGTGTCTGAATATGAATAGCCTATCTCCTTACTAGGGTAGGCTATAGCAGCTGAAAAGCTGTATTTGAAATGAGTATTTCTGAATTCACAGTATTCGTAAAACAGTATAGGCAAAAAAAGTACCTGAACTACTGCTTCTGCTATGATTCTCAAGTTCACATCCAATGGACACTTTACACATGACCATGGGAAATGAGTAGGGAAACAATACAACTCATTCTATAGCTCATGATCACAATGCTAACATGGCAGCGGATGTAGCATCAGATATGCATTCATATTACAAACATTCATGCTTGATAATACTTTATTCATACTGCAGGCCTACACATGAATACTTTTTTAACAGTCACGATTCTCACGAAGTTCTCAAATGAAGAGTCTACTCAGACAGTATGCAATTTCAGATGCATAAGTAAAGAAAAGCTACAAGGACAGCTGATGGCAAAAACAAAGGAAGCGGTGCAAAGTCTACCCAAAAGTTATGCTTAGAAAGGTGAAAATATAATGTGAAATGATCTGCCTCCGTATGCAAAGATCTTTTTCACATGGTCTTTGAGAAATGTGGCGAGTGAAGGTTCAGAGTAGAATATACTTTATATATATTAGTTTATAGTTTGTTTATACATTTGTGCATTCTAGGGTTAAATAATAATATTAGGGTTATCAAGAAATAAACTGGCGAGACTATGATGGCTATTTTTGCCAGGCTTGTTTGTGTGTGTGTGTAATATTATTATTTATTAGACTATATAACTATTATATCAATATTGGTTGGTAGTTTATGTTTATTGGTTGGTAGTTTATATCCCACCTATATATTGAATTAATATTATATATCAAAATATTATTATGTAATAATAATTTACCATAAAAAACAGCCTACTAAAGCGCAAAAGAAGGCCGACTACAAATCAGGACTACATTCCCCTTAATTCCGGTCTGCATGACGCATTTCCTCTATTCCCACCTCGGCTGGGCTCGGTAAATTCCGTAAATCGAAAAGGGATTTACTCCAAAGAGGCAGGACAAGACCGTAGTTTACTCTGCATCGAGCGGCTGAGAGCTTGCAATGAAACTGCGGTAAACAAACTCACCGGTAAGACCCAGTGTGCTCAGATTTCAGTGTGCGGCGGATTGTGCACAGAAAGATCCGCGATCGCTGTGCGTTATGTATTAATACGGCAAGACTGATCTCACATGCAGTGTTGAATGGATTGGGATTTGGAGGTGCGTGGAAATAAGCAGTGTGTGCTGGAAAGAGACGTGCTTAGAGTCCTTATCTCATCTGACATGATACACATGCTTCACCAGTTGCTAATGAGGAGAATTAATTCATGCGCACATTAATCGATGGGAACATTGTGGGTATCTGCATTGTAATTGGTAAGTTTAACTAGGTTACTTAAAGTAAACGTTTGTCTCATTAATACAGAAGAGTGATGATGATTGATATTTGCATTGAGGCAAATGTTTGCTCGTGCTTTCACGAGACGGAGGGAGACTATGGATGAATCAAAACGGCTGTAATATAAGAAATGATCTTTTTTATTTCAAACTTGGCGAGACTTGCATGTTTTTTCTAAATATATAATGCTTAACTTTTGTGGATTGCAACTATAGACACCTACCGTCATATTCAGCACATAATGTGTTTGATCAAAGTTTACTTTAATAGTTCATTTCAGATTAAAATAGTGGTCGTTTTTTTAGTAGAATTTAATAGCCAATTTTACCTGCTTTATCAGGGCAGAAGTTACCTTCTTTAGAAGAATTAATTTACACTGTGGTTATATCAAAACAGTAAGCATGCTCGAGGACTGATTCCTAATTCAAAAGTAGCCTAGCTATTACTTCCAGACTCTCTCTCAATCCGCGTTACTAACCCTTTCCGCAAATGTCAATACTCTGACATTGTTAAAATGATTTAAACACTCTTAACTACACCAATCCAGCCTTAGCAGTGGGATGAAATGCTTTTGTGGTTGTCCAGACACATGCAGCCCATGCTGACGCCACACCCCTCTGTGTCATCACATTTAAACATCCCCTCAGACGTTTGCAAATTTATACTTGTGGATTCGCCATTGTTCTTTAAAGATGTATTGTTTGGTTTTCATTACATTACTCACTCTGCTTTTTATCTAATTAACTGTTATTTGCCGAATTGCATAGGCTGTTCACTACAACAAGTTTAGCAAACATATGTTTATTGGTTTTGAGAACATAATCAAGTAGTAGGGGAGACCCAGGACAAGGTTATCTCAGGTTTTGATTACACAAATATGTCATCTCTAGCATTAGTTTTGCATGTTGGCTTACAACACCTTGTTCAACGCTGTTGTTATATTTAGCAATTTTAGACCATTACGTTTTTTTGTGGCTGAAACATATACACCTAATATTGTATATTATCTATTTCATGAGGTGTTTTTAATGTTAATATAGCTGAAATTCCTATTATTACGCTATTTATTGTCAGGTTCCCATTCTGACAACATAGTCATATCTGACATATAGTCGTACAACGTGTCCCAACATTATGCTACTTTTGTACTTTTATTCTTTGTCATATTTTCTTGTCATTTTAAAAACTGAAGAGAAAAAAAAAACGTATGAAAGGAGATGCCATACAAAGATGAGTATCTTTCTTTTTCGTGAACTTTTTTATTGGCATGGTTTTTCAAAGTATGCTAAATGAGAGTTGCTTTGCATAGGTTAATCATCTGTTTTGTTACTATATGAAGGTATGCAAGTACATTGTTCTTTTTGCTTAGGCACTTCTCTTCAGCTTCATCTTGTTTGTCATTGTCGGGGTCAAGAACTAACTTTTTCCAATAGTGCTTTTTTAGTGACAGTCCGGTAAAGACGGTTTCTCTTACATCATGAGCAGGACTCGTGTATCCAGCACATTCCTAAGGTTTTTAAGCACTTTTATGAGTCAGTGTAACTCATCCTCCTCTCTCTCTCCTTCTAAGAGCTTGTAATCTCTTTTTGAGACGCATGGAATTGCAAGACTGTGGGTTTTATTTTTGTTTTTACCTTTTATCAGCATTGTAGACCTACTTTGCTTTTAAAGTCTTAAGTTCATCTTGCAGTATTCAATGACCTGAAGGAGACAGACAGGTCTGCTTACTGTGTATGTGGTGATGGACTGCTGATGCTGATGAATCCAGTAGCTTAGGAAAAGGCATCTAGCAGAGTACTGTCTGCTGTCCCTTTGATAAACTGCATGCTGCTTTTTATCACCACTGTCACTTTTATTGGTAGCTTGCCCATGGGTCATACCTCATTGGCAAGGTTCCTGTTATTTAGCTTGAGTGTACACTGTATAGGTGACAGGCTCATTGACTTGTGCTAGCGACTCATCACTTGTCGCTTTCTTCACTCCAACAATGTCCCACATATTCTCTTTTAAAATACCATTTAAATGGAAGGCCAGAGTCAGCTGAGTGTAAACGTTAATTTTATACACACCATGTTGAACGTGACTGTAAATAAAGAAAAGGGTTCCCTTATGCCATGGATCAGTTGGTTTCTTTAGGGAGAATTAGGCATATGTCATATGGGACCAATGAGTAAAATGTGCCATCTTATAATAGAACCTCAAACAGTCCATTTATTTGTTTTCTTTTCTTTGAATTATGAATGGTCACTTATCACATAATGTCATTTTTGTTTATTTTGCCAGGCACTTATGGTTCAGATAAGCCTGCTGCTACTATGAACAATATTGCATGAGAAATGAGGTCTGTCTGCTAATCATACCCTTCATTATATTGATGTTGACCCAGCTATATGTCAGCCAGCATAGGTTATGAATGTGCTTGTTTAGAAAAATAGTTTTCATCGCTAATTTGCCACTTATTGTCATCACTTACACTATCGTTAAAAGTGTGGGATCAGTAAGATTATTTAAAAAATCTTTTACAAAGAAGTTTCTTTAATAAAAGTACAGTAGAACTGTAATATTGAGAAATATTATCATCATTATTATTATTACAATTTAAAATAACTGTTTTTGATTTTTTATACATTTTAAAATGTATTTTATTACTGTGTTGGCAAAGCTGAGTCATTACTCAGTCTTCAGTGACACGATCCTTCAGAAATCATTCTAATATGCTGCTTTGGTGCTCTAGAAACATTACTTATTATTATCAATGTTGAAAACAGTTGAAACCACAATTATTTTTTCAGGATTCTTGTGATCAGTGTTAACTCATCCTCGATAAAAGTGTTAATTCTTAATTCTCAATCTTACTGACCCCAAACTTTTAAACAGTAGTGTATTTATTTAGCACATTTCACTATATAGGCTACTGTATGCCTTTGGACCACCGGCAATCTTGGTATTTTGAAGGGCATTTTTGTTTATTTAATGTAACAGGAATTGTAGCAAACGGATGTAGGCCTATGTGAGGGCATTCAAATGAGCCTCTGAACACCTGCCATGTTCTGCCCAAATCTAGTTTTACCTTGGACAAGTGTTGCATTTTTCATTCTACATTCCAGAGAACCACTAGAAACTGTTTTTGAGTCAGTATAGAGGTTTTTACAAATGTTAAAATTCCTGTCATTCTGACATTCCACATTATCAGACAACTTAGATCTTTTACAAGCCCTCATGTCATTCCAAACTTGTATGATTGTCTTTCTTACATTGAACACAAAATGAGAAGCTTAGTAAAATGTTCACACAACGTGAATGAGCAGCTGCTGTCATCAAGCTCCATATGTGTTAAAAAATCACTATAAAATGACAAGATTTGTGGATAGAGTGTAAGTTTGTAAATTTACGTCCCATTCCACTGAAAATCCACCCCTCTGCAATGGTTTTAAAAAGTGTTTGAACATTCTGATCAACTATTTTTGTGTTCATAGAAGGAATAAAGTGGTTTGGAACAACATGTGAGTGAGTAACAAAACTATTCTTGAAGAATTTGTATTCACACACAAAGTTGAGGTGGCAGTCTGACTGAAACTTCTCCTCAAATGCAGCCGTTATAATTAGCAGGGGTGTCGTTGGGTATGCGGGTGTCACATCCTTTTGCTCCAGTGAGTTCTGAGCACGACTGCCAATAGAAACTGATAAAACACTACACCTCCACACACTACACTGTCATCATTCTCTTTTTTTGAACTCTACTTTCCTTATTTTGCCACTCACTTCTTTCGGCACCTTCATCTTGAATGAAAATGCCTGGTTGTTTATTCTGGCTTCAGAAGTTTTGGTAAAGCTTTAGGTTTATTATAAAACCCTCTAATTAAGTTACCTGTTATTGTTACCTGTCATGAGAACCGATTACAATAGACATTTTGTCTAGCTCAGATTTGTGTTCATAGATCTAGTCAGCTTTTATGAGAAAGCTATTCCTGAAAATGAAAATTCTGTTACTTACTCACCCTCATGTCATTCCCAGAAAAAATCTAAATATATTAGCCAATATATTAGCCACTAGCCATTAAAAAAAAAAAAAACATTGATAATAATAATAAATGTTTTTTATGGAGTAAATCAGCTTATTATAATGATTTCTGAAGGTGACACTGAAAACTGGAGTAATGATGCTGTAAATTCAGATTTGCTGTCACAGGAATAATTACATTTTAAAATATATTTAAAATTGTTGAAAAACTGTTATTATAAATTGTAATAATGTTTCATAAAATTACTGTTTTTACTTTGATTTTGATTAAATGCAGTCTTGGTGAGCATAACTTGGAACATACATGGTGAATAACATGCATATTTTAATTGTGTGAAAGTGTTTACCCAACAAAATGTCCGGCTCCATACAGGCAGACACAGGACACCTATTGGAGCCTTGGAGTTTAGTTTGACTCTGGGGGCCTGAGGCTGTTTCTACCCCCACATTCTCTGTGCCGAAAAAGGATCCAGGACAGGTCAGTCTGTTATATTAGGAACTTCTGCTATTGCTGCCTCCCCTTCAGCAGAATGGTTAACTGGCTCATCGTGATCTTTTGTGCTCACTAAGAGTTGGTTGCCAGAATGGGCAGATACAATTACCATCCAAACTGCTATGAGGGTTCAAGCAAGCTGCTCTAATTTGAACACATTCCACTGGAGCAGTAGATGAGTGAGCTAAGAAAGGTGCTGAAAGAAAAATACAGTGGTCTGATGGATTGTTGGACAATGTGTTAGGTAAAGAACATGTCTCAGGTGCTCATTTGAATGAGTAGTTCCGAAGCTAAAACATTGCATGCATCCCATCACTTTGAATGGTGCTTTTCCTGTCAGGGTATTTTTAGGAATTTCGGGGTATTCTTTGCCCTCCGACATGAGGCTCAATATGGTTACATGAAATCAGAGAGTCGAGAAGGGTTTTCTGAGCCAGTCTATAGCTGGCTGGGTGGCGTAGATATCTGGCATTCCCAGATTCCCTGTATTGTAGAGCTGACACAGACTGGACTATATTGTGTATACAATATATGTATATATAATATATATATTGTATACACAATATAGTCTAGTCTGTGTCAGCTCTACAATTCAGGGAATCTGGGAATGCCAGATATCTACGCCACCCAGCCAGCTATAGACTGGCTCAGAAAACCCTTCTCAACTATGTATATAAATAAATCTCTATACATAAATGTATTATTACTTAATAGTAATTGGTTATTTTTTTGTTTGTTTGTTTGTCTGTTTGTTTATTTCAGCTATTTTGGAAAAATAATTGATTCCTCTATTTTAAGATAAGACAATGGATTTGAAAGATAATTTAGAATAATTGTTTTTATTTTAAGATATTGATTATACTTTTGCCATCCACTAGCACAATCTTATAGGGACAGTTTACCATACAAAATACAAATTATTTTATCATTACTTACTATTACTTTCTTTGCTGGAACATAAAAGATATGAATAAAGATATTAAATATAGATAAACATATGTAGAGAAAAAAATCCTGTGGCTTTTTTTTACACAATGAAAGTCGGTGGGGTCCAGTGTTGTTTGGACCTAATTGACTTTCAAAATAATAAAAAATATTTTAATCCACAAAAGAAAAAAATCCTAAATGTCAGCTATCATATTGGCCAGAATTTCAACATTGGTACATCCCGCTATGGGAGCTGTAACTTTGTCTTTTGGTGTTTTTTATGTGTGTGACATTTAAACATCTGTAACAAGAAAGGCTGCATATTTCACAAAGAGTCTAGGGACCTAAAGCATATACGTATAGTAACATGCACAGAGTTTATAGAAGTTGTGAAGAATCACGTGATGTAACTTTGTAAACTGAACTTGCAGAAATGATCTATCTTCACTCACTTGGGTTATTTAGGTACACCGTCAACTCAAGTATTATAAACATGCAAGTTAAGTTACATTTATATAGCTATATATATAGCTTGGCAACACAGTTCTTTAAATGGACCCTGCTGGTCCTAAATGACAGATGGATCTATAGAGTGAACATCTCAAGACCATTTGGGTATTATTAGAGTTAGTATTTTCAGATAATTGTGTTTTTGTGATTTGTCATGACCTTTTTAAATCTTATTTACTGCATAGGAGTATGTTGATATTATTTTGTAAGAGTGTTTCTACCCACAATGTGTTGTTGGAAAATGTGTGATGTGTTTGACACTTATTTGTACATGCAGATAAATGTCATATTTCAACAACGTAGAAAAAAACATTGAAGTTTCAGCATTTAAAGCACTCAGTGTTTCATTGCATGAAGATGAGTCGGGTGGTGTCTCTTAGTCTGTGTCCAATTTTATCTGTCTCTCTTTCTGTCTATCACTCTCAATCTCAGTTTACTACCTTCTTGGCCCCCTCTGTCCTTCTAAAGTTGGAATTTGGCTTGACGTAGAGATGCTAATATTTGTCGACCATCCGTTTAACCTTCACAGGGCTATGTGTTGACAGCATCTGTCTAAATTATGGATTTTGAATGTATGCCTTTATCAAAGGTCAGGGATTGGTAAATCATAAAAAAAAGAAGTATATATTTGTTTTTTTACATATTCTGTTTAAGTCATTTTAAGTCCAAATGGAAAACCGTAACAATAAAAGATGTGACATTTTTGAAGTTCTGCGCAAATACAGGTTCCTAAAAATACACTTTGTTTACACACATTACTGCCCATTAGGACAAGATCATGTTGAAGACTATGAGGGATTTGGAGCCAGATGTTACTTCCTACATGTCCCGTAGATCTATATAAGGAGATTTGTTGTGTTTATGGGTGAGAACAACACCAGTGGGATTTCAGCCAATGTCTAGTGTTGTATAGCCACACTGAGAGGAAAAGCCAAACCTGGGTGTCATCCATGACTGTTACCTCCCCCCTATACTTTATCCCCCTCTCAATGTGGATCACTTTTTGGAAAGGGTGTCATGAGAACTCCAGCTGGATTCGATTACATGCGGAGAGCTCTGCGTTAATCAAATGCTCGAAAATAGCCTTTTATTTGTGTGGTATGCCATCAGAGTTCCCTAATGCTGAAATAAATGGATACAACAGACTAGGACAGGCTATTTAAGCTCCTGACTGGCATGTTTACTGGAAGGCTACGTGGTGTAATCCTCTGAGGTGCATCTCGTAGCACAGGACATAATGTCCATTACCAGATCTGTGTGATCTGTTACAGCTGTTTGCTCTGAGGTCATAGTTGTGGCTCAGAAAATCATATGATCCGTACCTTACTTGTGGGCGGTATTCCAACTGTGGTTCTTCCTGGCAGTGTATAAGTCATTTGTTAAAGTTTGCAGATGATACTCTAGTGGCTGTACTTATACTCTATTTGAGAACAGACTTAAAACTTCAATTTTTTTGTGTTGGTACATACAAAATGAGTAATAGCCTCATTAGCTGGCACTGGCAGTGGTTTTAGTTGCTAATCCCCACAATCTCAGTGACAGTTCAGATTAAGCTGTCTAGCGCTGCTCGTTTTTCACCGGAATAGCTAGCTGCTTTATGAAAGTGTGCAGCATGTAAAATGTTGCCCCAGTCGTGTTAAACGAGCTCTATTGTCAGTGAAAATACAGTCATTAAACCAGCTAATGACTAGCAGGAGGCTGCTGATTGGCTGCTCGGCTGCAGCAGGAGATGCTTTTGCAGATGTTATTGGGGTTGACTGAAGTCTATTTCCATTTGAAAACGGTTTTGCTGTTACTGTTTGCAAAATATGTTGGAGGCATTATTTTTGCTCCATTTCTGGAATGATCGGACTTGCTTTGGAACTATTGAATGGAAATGATCTCTATTTGAATGATGAGGTGTTATATCAGTGTACATATGAATGAGTGAGTGTGTGTGTGTGTGTAATATCTGTGCACGTATATAGAAGTGTGTCCCATCTCAGTGTGCAGCAAACTATAAGTACACCATTGTTAGGTTCATTTCCTTAAAGTGTAAACTTTGGTTCTGTAGGTCCATCAAAATATAGTTTGTTTAAGCATCCCATCTTGGCTTACTGATGGAAGACAGACGGAGTGTTCAGGAAATAAAATCAGTGTATGTCTGTGCAGGGTTCTTTTTTTAATCACACCAATTTAATTGTGTTAAACAGATGTCACACCATGTAGCTGTTCCAGCTGTGTAAAGCCATGTCAATCCCATGATCCACAACATGAGCTGGCTGCCAGTGCAATAGAAATTTCTACATTTGCCTGCCCCCTTTTTGGAATGATGGTTTAATGTGCCCTCCTATATTTAAAATCATTCGTACACCCCTGTGCCCAGGCTAGACTCTATATTCCTGCTGTGAGTTAATCTAGCCTGGAAGCATATTGAGTTTTGCTGATCCAGCAGGAATGTTGCTTGTCTTTAAGGGCCAGGCTTGCTAACAGCTAACCGGTCTGTGAAAACACAGACTTTACATTTGGCCAGAAACCCAAGGATTTCAGAATTAGCTCATTTTGTTGCTCAGTTTCCTTAAATGATGTTTTGAACTTAAATGGATAGTTGTCCCAAAAATGAAAATGTATGTCATTCCAAAACCCATAAGACTTTTGTTCATATTCTACAAATGAAGATACTGTTAATGGAGTGGTTCCCCAACTTTTTAGAGTGGCATTTAACATCCTTTATGTACCCTCTTCCTCTTCCACTCTTCCACTTAGCCTGAAGTCACACCTTTTCTGTTAAGGGACTATGTTTGCCCACATCAAATTGATTTTCAGGTGCATTTTTTTTAAAACCTTTAATTAAAGCAAAGTTTTTCTAACCGTATTAAATGTACCCATGTGTCAAATTCTTTAAATTCCATTAATATAACTATTCATATATTAAATAAAGCAATAAATTAAACAAAATCCGTAATTTCAATCAAATGAAAAATTATCAACAGAAGCCGTCTTTGCACTGCAGTGGTACAAGCTGCATCTAGATGTATGTACACTGTTTGATCTTGCTCAGATGTAGCATGAATGCAATTACAATGGCATAAATAATGTTATGAAACAGTTTTAAATAAAAAATGTTCAATAGAGAAATATGAAATGATGGTCAAAGCGAAGTGATTCTTTAAAATATTAAACTAAAACCGGCAGTAGGTGGTGGCAAGTCGCCGTCTTAATGAGTGAGTCATTGAGTCATTCATTCATCCTTTCATTAACTAAGTAAGTGGCTGTATTTTTGAATGGTTCATTGAATCATTGACTCTCCCAATTCGTTCAAAGCCCCAGATTCATTCACTGACCAAACACTGCTGTGTGTTGTTTGGAGACACAAAATGTGTTTCAGCCCTCACAGCCATTCCTCCATACTAAAGCCCAATTTATACTTCTGTGCTGAACTCACGCCGTAGCTACTTCGTAGGCTGTGTGTAGCACGCGTAGCAACACGTGTGCACCTCTCCAAAAATATAACAACGCGTCAATTATACGCGGGCCGCAAGCGCTGTGATTGGTCTGCTAGAACCCCTCCCTCGGGTTTCACATGATCCCTCTGCATGTGTAATTGCACGTCAACACGGACAGTGACGCAGAAGTATAAATGAAATCCGATGCCTAGACTACAACACAGAGACTATGGCGTTGGTCCAACTCCGAAGTATAAATCAGCTTTAACACATAACAGGTGTCTTAACCCCACTTAATAAATGACACTCCCCTTTTAGCATTGGTCACATTACTTTTCCGTTACATGGCTCCTACACTATTATTTAATTGCAAAATAGAGCAAACAATACTCTATGTACATCACTTATTACAATTTTGTTTGTTTAACTGTTAAATTAATGTCACGTTTGCAATCGTGTGGATATTTGGGGAAAAATTGCATTACACTCGTATAATATATTATCAACTTAAAAAGCGAACTTACACTGTTTTATAGTATCAAAGCAAGTTTGAGTCTTAAATGGATCTCTATAGTGTGTCTATATTTGTTTTTCATGCTAGTAAGTGCTAAAACCCCACTTTTCCTGTTTTTACACTGGGGCCTTGTGCCTGTTAGAAATACTTGCTCGGTTTGAATGATATTTTATAGTGGGGTAGAATTAAATGAAAGGCGAAACTCAGCATTTTGTTCGCATACCCCCCCGTCACCTCACGTAGCCCAGTTTGGAAATCGGAGAGATCTCTCCCTCCATTGAAGCGTAACATTTTTAGTGTAATGGATTTTCAAAGAGTTTATAAATTCTAAGCGCAATCCATATGACTCAAGCTCTTTGATCCAAGTCTTCTGAAGAGACACACTTTATGCACAGATTTAATTTAGGATTTTATTCGCATATAAACATTGTTCAGCGCACATACATGGAGTACATCAAAAATGGTGAAAAGCTCAACCATACTTGCTTGAAGCACAAGATCCAATGAGGTTTGTTGTCGTTCATATAGAAGTTTTAATTTCTGAAATTTGCAGTATGTTTTCAGAGTACATTGAACTCTTATCTCGAAAGATAGGGACAATTTGATTTCTCATTCCTTTAATGACCAATTTCTGTATTATTGAATCTAAAATATATACTGTAAATAGTCTCTGCTTTAATGTAGGTTGTGCATGGACTGAATTTTACTTGGAATCAATCTGTTGTCCTGTTTGAACATGCTGCATGTACAGGGGGTTGTTCATTCTGTCTTTCAGTGAATGTGAGTCATTGGGAAGCTGTCTGACACACTGTTGCCATCATGGTCATGTGAACTTCACCGCCTACACATGCAAGTCATGCCAGTGATGGCCATGTCTGCTGTTCATCAGACAGGCCTTCTCGATCATCATGCTTTACCAGTCACTCGTTTTTTTTCTCTATCCATCTCTCCAACTTGTCCCTTATTTTCCGTAGTGCTCTTGGCAGCAAAAGGAACATCTGAATATTTGTAATTGTGATTTAATTAAAATGGCTATTGTACTTTTTCAGTATTTATTATGGTGCTGTGGTGGTTATTTATTATCTACTTTTTGTGACTCAAAATTTATTTGAGAAGTTATTAGATTTCCAGCTTTGTATAAATGATAAAGTGCTCATTAGTCTGTATAGATTTAAAGGAATAGTTCACTAAAAAGAATTAAATTGTGTCATGCACCCTTGTTGTTCCAAACCTCTATGACTTTTTTCCATGAAACACAAAGGAGAGTTGTTGAAGAATGTTCTGGCAATTTTCTATGAAATTCTCCCATTCCATTTTCCTACGAAATGGATAGTCATTTCTTACCTATTGTGACGCATATCCGAGTGAAACGACTTCTCAAACGAAAACATTTTAGGACTTGATTTTGTGCATCCAGAATTTATTGGATATTTGGATTGTTGTGCTTTGCTATTGCTGTGATCTCATTTGAGTGACAGGTTGTCACTTTTTGCCTATTGTTTTTCAAATACGGTGTATTCTGACATACTACACCCTTGGCATGCTGTTTTTCACATACTATATATATTAGGGAAGTAGGCATATTCGGACGTGAGGAGAATGTAGCCTACTCTCTAAAAAAAAGCTGTATTGCTTCAACCTATGTTTTGGTCAAATATGGACAAACCCAACTGTTGGGTTTAAGATTGAATAAAAAAATTTTGTTTGTCCGTATTTGACCCAAACATTGGGATGAAACAACCCAGGAATTTATTTATTTATTTTTTGAAATGTGTGAGTTTGCCATGATTAATCAGTGTATTTAATGATCTGTACTGGACTCTTGTTGACCTCTGTAGTGGTCGAATGGCAACAGCTGCTATGCAGATGTTTCTACCACTCACTGAGGTCACTTACCACACACACAATGCAACTCAATACAGCAGCAGCTCTATGACCCTCGTCAAGTCAAGTCAAGTCAAGTTTATTTGTATAGCGCTTTTCACAATACAGATTGTATCAAAGCAGCTTCACAGTATTAAAAGCTCGTCTGCTATCTGGGCTAGTCACACCAGTGGTGAAGTGTGTATAGTGGTTGATGACTTATAGACAACGTCATACAGTAATTTCATATGCTACTGTCTTCAGATTTAGAAGACCTTATTGTCTGATTCTTGATATTGTTTCCCCTGAAGCTGTTAATGTTATTTTTGCTAATGTTAGATGTTGTAGTCGAGATATGTGTTAAAATGCTGTTATATGCTCTAACTTGATTTACTTACTCCTTTAATGTCACCTTTTAGTTAATAAGCTAATTTGGTAATTTGGGAGTTTAGTATGAGCTCTTGTCTTTTAAGTGTGTTTAGAGGCTTCTGGCCTTGAGTCAGCTCTGCAGTCATGAGATCATTAGTAGATAGACCTGGGTTAATTACTGCGGCTTTAACTCATCCCTCATGAGGCTATAACACACACACCATCACTGGTAGGATTTCCATCTTAAATTAGCTGCTTTTTTCTTTCCGAACTGGCCCATCTGTTATGTCTTCCACCTAACATGGCTAATGGGAATAACATTTTGACTGAATAATCTGTCATTGATAAACTGGTAAACTTTGTGATGGAATAAGATCTTTAAAGCTAGATTGTGGATAAACCTTCTCAGGTCCAATTCAATATCCATTACTGTGGTTTCATTTGAAATGTCTTTTTGATTAGCATTTTTAAAGTTGTATGCCCTCTAATTGCTTGACTGACCATCAGTCTTTCTTTCTTACTGTCTCCATAGATCTGCAGTGCTTTAGAGTTGCATACGCCTCAAATTTACGGTAAGACCAAGCTCTCTGTACCTGTTTCAAAATATTTTCCCCCTGGTTGTGCTGCTTTTAATTGTCTTTCATTGCTGTAGAAAAGACCCCATTAGTAGGGTTCAGGTACCCCTTCATCAACACAAAACCAAAAATATTTATTTATTTTTATTGGATATCATTATGCATTAGCATTATTAAAATGTGCATCACCCACTATAGTTATTCACATTTAAACTAAAAGCAATCAATACTTTGGGTGAAACACTGACTCAACCACTAATTTCTTTTCAAACTGAAGTGGTTTCTGTCACTTTATAATTTAATATAGTTTGTAAGTTTGATTGGCCAAAACATTTGGTGGAGAGAAAATAACAGCACTGCTTCACAACACAAGCTTTCCTGTTTACTGAACCTAAAACTAAATCGTTTTTGCAAACTTAAAGGTATAGCGGAGGATCTTTCCAAATTTTAGATAAGACCCGCCCTCTCCACTTTTTGAAAAGTTTGATTGATTCACCAGAATGATTGACAATTAGGAGGACCACTAGTTTAGACTACCCACCAGGAAGTAAAACATCCTCTGCTATACCTTTAAATAAATAATAAATGAATAAATATTAGATAAAAAATTTAAACTTAATTACTACTAGTAATAACTAGAAAATTAAAAATAAGTTACTAAAATTAGTCAGTAGTAAAAAATTATTAAAGCTGAATAGAAATGTATAGAAAAATGACAAACTTCAACAAACATTAAACCGAGAACTGAAAATATAAAAAAGCGAATTAAAAAATATTAATAAATACTGTACTACTATACAAATAATACTAAACGGACACTGTTGTGCAAAGGTACTAATGCGATGATTGGTAATTTCTTTTTTATAGGTTTAAGTTAATTGAAATCTCTCAAAGTAATCAGTTTTATGCACATTTATATACTATTTGAGGAGTTAACACTAACTTTGTGTAGGGTGGAATTTAGTGCCGTAATCATATTTCAGTAGCCCACAGTTACTATAGTAACACTGGTGACAGACATGAGTCACCTCTAGAAGTGTGTCTATAAGTGTATGACTCTATGGGAGAATATAGCTGCCGAGTCTTGCTGATATGAGGCAGTGGAAATAAAAGGTTGTGTTAATTGAATGGCTGCATGTGTGCGTTTCATTACTGTAAGAACTTGAGTGAGTAATCAGACTTCAGTCAGTCTGCTAACCTGAATGTAGCATGTGATCCTGTTAAATGTCTAAAAATGGAAGAGCATTCTCTAGAGTGTTATGATGTCCCGGGCTCTCTAGAGCCACCGGTGGGCTGGTCTAGTCAGTGCTTGTGGATCTATATGCTTGCAAACATAGAATGCAGAAGACTGTGCTGCGCATATGCAAATGAGAAGTTACGCCCGATCAGACAGGAATTTTGTGTTGTTCACAACATGGGCTGATTTTCTGTACAGGGGTTTGGTGTTCTACTGAATTGAGGTGATGCATTTAAAGGAAAAGTGCTCATTTCTGCACCACTAACAACACCAGATGGAATTACAAAAAGTAATTTGATCCCCAAACAGCTTTTCAAAACGCTACTCCTCCACCCCATCTCCTACAAAAAAAAGAACAGTGCAACCAGTGTAGTCTGATTCACAAGCAAATGACTCTTGTGAACATGTTGTTTTAATGAATGCTTCTAAAAGATTCACAAACTTCAGTAGTTTACATTTTGAATCAGTCTGATGAATCTTTTACTGAATGAACTAACTGAATCACTCAGAGCAGTTACTGAATCAACATTTGACTGGTGGCTCAATACTTTTAGTGACGTCTGTCTCAAAATGAAGCAAGTTGTTTTATTCTTAATAGTCATGACACAATGTCTGATTCAACTCTGCGTATATTGAGTTTCCAACAATGCATTTCCTGATCTATATATGTCTGTCTAAAATGGCTTGGAGCTCTCCAGCTTGTCCCTGACATACTAGGTCAGATCGCTGCCAAACCCATGCCAGTGTTCAGTGTGCCAACTGTGCACAAGGGCATCCTCCATCCCCACAGACACACATACAGACTAAAGGTTAGCTAAATGCTGAGAGATATTCTGAATTTAAGATAATAGTTCTGGTTCTGTATTGGATGTTGATTTAATGCTAATTTTGAAAGGAATTAACGGTTATAATTCTTTTGTGCTCTAGTCAAAGTGATTTGAACCTTCAAAGTGAAACGCTGTCCTCTGTCTAGTATTATGTTGTGTCTTCTTTTTTTCTGTTTGTGTGTGTTTGTTTAAACTAGACAGGGTTTCATTAATGCACAGTTTGGATAGTGCTGAAAGCGTAAAGACAGCTGACTGGGAGCTCAGGTGCTAACAGTAAAGTGTGTGTGTGAGACGGGGAGAGAATGGACAGAATCCAGATACCTTTCTAATAACAGACATAATGTCAAAAAGAAAAATTAGTTTTAGGTACAGATTATATGTGTTTTAGAGGGCCAAAACTATTAAAAAGTGTAAGAATGTAATTGGTTAAAATGGGGGGAAATTCAAATAAATGAATTAGCATTAAAGGTGCTCTAAGCGATTTCACGTGTTTTTTAGGCCGATTTTTTTTTTTTTTGGTCACATACAGCAAACATCTCCTCACTATCCGCTAGCTGCCTGTCCGCTAACACACTGTAAAAAAACGTGATCTCTGTAGACAGCCCAGGCTCCAAAAAACGGCAAGAACAACAAACTGGCCCAGCCTGGACCACGAAACATAACAAACAGTGTTCCAGCCAATAACCGACAAGAATGATTTGAGGGTGGGGTTTGGGGGGGAAAGAGAAGCATGAAGAGGGAAGTTAGCTAGAGGAGAGATGTCCTAGACAACAACAATGACTACGACTGACGTTTGAATTATATTCTCTTGAATTTTGTTATGGCCGACACGCGACCAAAGAGACGACGTTCCGATGAACAAAAGGCAAAGAAGAGGGAAAAGGAGAAGGAACGGGCGAAGTCCCGAATTTACATCGTGAAAAGCCTTCGACTCGTTCGTGACGGTTTCAGGAAGCATGGAAGGGAGGGGGAGGGGACGGGATGAGGAGGAGGGAGAGTCGAGCTTGACAATACTTCGAACGTCAACAAGCAGTGACGTCACCCAACATCGCTTAGAGCATCTTTAATTAACAATGAACATGTTTGACAATATTTGCATTTACATCTTTTATGAGAGTCAGAATGTTGATGAAAGTCCTAAAATCAGCATCATTCAAATGCACACGTTCTCTCTTCTGTTCTCCGTCCCTCTCATCTCCTTCCATCTCTCCACAGGTGCAGAGTTTTTGTAATACTTGAGCTGGCAGGATGGTGGCGCTGTCTTTGAAGATCTGTGTGAGACAGTGTAATGTGGTGAAGACGATGCAGTTTGAGCCATCAACGGCAGTGTACGATGCATGCCGGGTCATCCGAGAGAGGGTTCAGGAAGCCCAAACAGGACAGGGTGAGACATGCTTGCTTTCTTTGTTCCTTGTATAGTAAGATTTTCTAGTTGCTAATGTTGTATACTTTTTTCAAATGCAAGCTCTAATACAGTGCCTGTTGTTTCTCAGCTTCAGAATATGGGCTGTTTCTGTCAGATGAAGACCCCAGGAAAGGCATCTGGCTGGAAGGGGGCCGGACACTGGATTATTACATGCTGAGAAATGGGGTAAGTTCTTTGATCTTCTGTCTCTCTCTCTATTTTACAAGCTGTTGTCAAATGTTCTGTGACATGTCTTTGGACTCTTGTCTTGTTTTTGTGACGTGTCTTCGCAACAGATTTTGAGTGTGTGTGTGTGTTGAAAGATGAGAAGAGGTCTTAACTCTGCTCTTAGCTATTTTTATAGTCTCTGTGTATGTGTGATTTAAGGACATCGGTCACTTCAGCATGTGGTTTTTGTTTGTATTTGTTTACGCTTGTAAGTCTCTGTGATTGTGTGAAGAAGTGTCGCATAGAAAGACAAAACTGAATTCTTGTTCCCCCAGGAGGAAATAAAAATGTGTGTGCAGTGTAAATTGAGAAGTGTTAAATGAAGATTTCATCAGTAGTGTTTCATCTTTTGTCAGAAGTTGACATCAAAAGACCTCTTCTTCTCCCTCATACATGCACACACAGATGTTCAGCTCTCACAACCACGTCTTGCTTGTCTAATTTGTTGTATTTTGCACAAAGAACACTTTTTAATTTTTCCTTTTTCTCTTGTTTCTCTCGCGAACTCATTCACATTCATTACAGTGTTTGCAAGGCAGCACCTAATTTATATTCCTCAAACATTCTGGTTAGGGTTTGTTCTTTTTGCAATTCTGCAAATGCAACACGAACCGCTTTGGATACAGAACCTTGTTTTGTAGATAATCTCAGTCTTAGGTTAAAGATCGTTAAAATTTTTACCAGCATCATTGATGTTATCATAATATTAACATACTGAATTGTCATTGATCTTTTTTCTTACATCTATTTTGCTTGCTCATTTTTATTGTCTTCCTTGCATATATTTATCCATAAATAGTAATTTTTTGCCTTTAGGCTGCACAAATTTGATTCTTGTGTGCTGCTGGCTGAAAACAAGACGTGTGGTGAATTTCATGCATACAGCAAAACAACTCTGATGCAGAATTTCATTCAGAATCAAAACATCTTTCCTTAAACTTTAAAACTATTTGTTTACTGAGCTCGGGAAATCTAGTTTCTCTCTCTCGGTCTCTTAGGACATACTGGAGTATAAGAAAAAACAGAGACCTCAGAAGATTAAAATGCTGGATGGCGCTGTGAAGACCATCATGGTTGATGATTCCAAAACTGTGGGAGAGCTGCTTGTCACCATCTGCAGTAGAATAGGTCAGTGATGCTCTTATACAGGTTACTATCTGATATAACTGTATCATATACAGTTATTCTCTTATATGGGTTATTTTGAGGGGGAACTTGTGGTTCCGTAGGTCACATAAGACACAACTGAAGGGGGGGAAAAAGGTTTAACTTGGTAGTAAATGATTAAAAAAAGATGTGTTCGTATAATGGTTTAGTTTTTATTTAAAGTTCAAGGCAACCTGTGTTTAAACAGTGATTTGCGCACAAATTCAACTCCATTGGACTGACCAAATATTTACATGTTAATGCATGATCTGCCATCGCTTTTAAGACAAATGCTTTATACATTACTGTTAAAAAAAAAATGTATTTGAGAAATTAATACTTTTTGAACGGTTTCCACAAAACTAATAAACAACTGTTCTCAACATTGATAATCAGAAATGCTTCTTGAGCAGCAAATCGGCATATTTGAATGATTTCTGAAGGATCATGTGACACTGAAGACTGGAGTAATGATAGTGAAAATTCAGCTTTGTCATCACAGGAATGAATTACATTTTTAAATATTCTCAGAGAGAAAACAGTCATTTTAAATGTTTATATTTCACAATAGTACTGTTTTTACTGTATTACTGATCAAATAAATGATGCCTTGGTGAGTAATATAAGAGACTTCTAACACTAAAAATGTATACCATCACCAAACTTGAGTAAAACAAATCAGTAATTTTTCTATGTATACTTCTGCCGTTATATACACACAACACAGGCCATAACAAGTCTATAACTATGTCTCATTTCTCCTTCCAGGAATCACTAACTATGAAGAGTACTCTCTCATCCAGGAGGTGGTAGAGGAGAAGAAAGATGAAGGGACGGGCACACTGAAGAAAGACAGGACTTTACTGAGGGAGGAGAGGAAGATGGAGAAGCTCAAAGCTAAACTGCACACAGATGATGACTGTAGGTAACACATCATCACCCACCATATGCAGATAGACATACTGAACTGCTAAATAGGCCACAATAAGTCAATAAAGTTTAGGTTTAAAATTCTTTCAGGGTTATCTTTGCTTCCCTTTAGTCTTTTATTATATTTTCTTATTCTTTTTATTTCTAAGATTAACTAAGATTAAAAGTATTAATTTATATATATATATATATATATATATATATATATATATATATATATATATATATATATATATATATATATATATATATATATATAATACTTTTACTCAGCAAGGATGCCTAAAATTGACAAAAATATTAAGCAGTGCAACTATTTTCCACATTGATGATAATCAGAAATTTTTCTTGAGCACCCAATCAGCATATTAGAATGATTTCTGAAGGATCATGACTCTGAAGACTGGAGTAATGGTTTATTGAATATCTAGCTTTGTCATCACAGGAATAAATTACATTTTTAAATATATTAAATAAAAAAAGAGTGATCTTAAATTGTAATAATACTTCACGATATTATTTATTTGTCTTTATTTTTTATCCAAAAAATGCAGCCTTGGTGAGAATGACCCCAAACCTTTGAACTGTAGTGTATCTTCTGTTAATAACTCTGTAAAAACAGTTTGATATATGAAAAAATATATAAATAGCTTATTTCTGTTTCTCTCACAGTGAATTGGTTGGATCATGGGCGTACGTTTAGAGAACAGGGAGTCGAGGAGTGTGAAACGCTACTGTTGAGACGAAAGTTCTTCTACTCCGATCAAAACGTGGACTCGCGAGATCCTGTGCAGCTCAATCTGCTCTATGTACAGGTTAGACACGCCTCTTCTCTCTTATTGTATCTTATAATGATATGAGGTAAAAGCCATGATCGGTATCCAACAGCCTTATGTTGACCTAAATGATCTGATTCCACGGTTCTCTACTTGTCCGTTCAATATATATACAGATTGAAATGCTGTAAATCTCTTATCGACATATGACCCTAAAAGCCTCTGAGTGCTGCACTACATGCTGTTATACACATTGTATTGATCTGTAAAGTAGTGCAGTCCCTATTACCTTTTTATAAGTTCTCCTTCTGTCAGGGACTCGGTTGCTGATCTGGATCATTTCTGCTGTTTGATTTCTAAAGGCTTTGATAACAAATGTGTCATCCTGCATGTGTTTCCCCAGGCGCGTGACGACATCCTGAATGGTTCTCATCCCGTGTCATTTGACAAGGCTTGTGAATTTGGTGGAATTCAAACACAGATCCAGTTCGGGCCTCATATAGAACATAAACACAAGTCTGGATTTCTGGAGTAAGACCAAATCCCAGTACTTTCAGTTATAGTACACAGTGTTTACTGCCCCTCTGCTTCATAATCAAGGGTGCTGCATTATTAAAAGCCATGAAATGATGTGTAAAATCTAGATATTGTAATGACCATATGGTCCATTCAGGTAATGAGCTTAACACACTCGAATGAAATGTGCTTAGATGCATTTAAATATTGTATGTGTATCATATAACTGTAATGCCAGTTTCAGTTTAATGTATTGTTGCTTATCTTCTCACTTTGAATGTGAATTTCATTTCGTTCAGCTTGAAGGAGTTTCTGCCTAAGGAATACATCAAACAGAGAGGAGCAGAGAAGAAGATCTTTCAGGTGGGCCAGTTTATCCTGCACTTGGTTATACACTTGTCTGTTTATCTTGAATTTCACTATTTGTAAGCAGAGATGAATAAGATAAATGAATTAATTAGGTGAATAAACGCTTTGTGAATTTAACAGGAACATAAGGCTTGTGGAGAAATGACAGAGATTGAAGCCAAAGTGAAATATGTGAAGCTTGCGAGATCACTCAGAACATATGGAGTGTCTTTCTTCTTGGTGAAGGTAAAATGCATGTGTGTTTGTGTTGTACTTGGTTATATAAACTGTTTATTACAGTGGAATGTCTAGACTTCCCAGATGATGATGATAAAAATAATAATAATAGCTTAAATCTTATTTATAATTGGTTGTGTGTTGTGTTGTGTGTTTGTATGTGTTGTGCGTGTACAACCAAAAATTGCTTTAAATTCTCGTGTGTAAGAAGGTTATTGAAGGTCCCACCCCCGAGTTGATTAGTATAGTAGGTTGCACCTGTGATGGGCAATCAAATTTCTTGGCCAGGGCCACCCAAATGGACATGCACCTATTGCATAGAGGGTATGCATTGATGTCACTTTCCTGCCGGAACACCGGCCTCATCCGGACTGAGTGGCAAAAGAGCCTGCTGCGTGACTGGATTTAATAGGGGAAACTGCGAGTAAAACAAACTATTATCAGTTTAAAGGTTGGACTCGATTATAGTGTTCCTTACAACTTACCAAAGACCCAGTGATCCATGGATATTAACATGCAGCCAGGAATTGTGTTTTCTGACATTGCCTGATTTTGACGCCGGGGAAACTCATAAAGCTAATTTTCCTTTGACCGTTTTATATAAATAGCTACAATATACGTAAGTCTTAATCCGGGTGATCACTTATATCAATGTTATACATAAGGGATAATGTACATCCAGCCGGTTGTTCTCTCAAAATTAAGAGCTTCGCGTCGGGGTCCTCATCAACCTGTCGGGGATTTATTTTGAAAGAACAAGCGGCTGGATGTACATTATCCCGCTTATTACACGGCTACTTGCCACATCAGTAAATAATTAGACACGAAATATTGATCTTTAAACGCAAAGCTTACGCGGAGAGAGCAGTTGCTGGCACGGCAAGTTTAAACTAGACGGACATTTAAGAGATACGGTATACAGTCATACCACTTATTACACAGCATTTCGCCACATTAATAATTATGGAGATAAGAGATATTGATTTCAGATTAAACCGTTTTAAAATTGTACCTGTTTGTATCTTATAATCCAACAGTGTACAAAACAATAGTCACAAAATGGCAGCAGCTGCATTTGTATGAAACGAGAGAGCGAGTCCATTTTACTGGATGGCATAATTAAATAACTATACACCAAATATTGATTCGACTGAGTTTTAATATTTTATTAGCTCACCAAATGCAAAACTTCCACAAAGAAAAATCGTTCCTAGCAAGCGTAAGTTATAACGCTGCGGACTTCAGTAACCCGGATGAGCCTGAGTTATCTGTTTTCAGCGGTTGTTATCTGGGAAAAACTTACCGCTGGATGGCACGATTGACCAATCAGAATCAAGTATTCCACAGATCGGTGTAATAAATATCATCATATCGTCCAGCCTTAAAACTTAAAACTTTTTTTTTTTTTTGTGTGTGTTTATTTAAAAACGTCAGATTTCTTGTCAAATCTAGTTGTACAGGCAATCGCAAAGCTCTTTCCCGTTTTAGATTTGTTTTGTGTGTTTTTCGCAGCATTCACGCTGAAAACAAATGCTGCCGCTCTGTCTTTTTGCCACTTAGTGGGCGTAACCGCAGTCACTCCGGCCGACAGTCACGTGCATACCCTCTATTTTGCGTTTGCTTCCAATCACATTTCTGAATCGGCTCACATATTGTAAAGGTGTTTTTGAGATCAGCAATCCTGAGTCACAATGTCAGTGTTCTTTCATTCCCAGATATTTTCTTCGATGTACATGTTGCCAATCAATTGTTCTCATAAGAGAGGAATTCCACCTCCAGAATTCTTCCATCTCTTCCACCCCCCATTCCTGGCCGGTGGTGGTCTGCATGACTCATGGACTGATTACAATTCAGCTCTGCTTGAGTTGTAAAGTTAAGGTGGAGCAGATGTGCTGGTGCCTGAAATGAAGATCTCAAGTTACTGATTTTAGTTTTGTTCCGGCTTTTATTTATCCCTTATGACCAATATAATTATTGTCTGTATTCATAAACTCAAACTGTTTGCAGTTTGGCTATTTATTTATTTTTTGGCCTTTAGTGGTAAATGCATCTTTGCAAAAAAGCTAAAGTGAGACATATTGGCACAACTCGGAAACTCAGACAGGCAAGCAGAGCTCAGCTCATCCATCTGCTGACAGCTCTGAGAGAGAGAGAAAGTATAGAAACAAAAGAAAAACGGTAAGCTTTAGAGAATCTGAGAGGATACTGGAAGAGTGTTATGTGGAATAAGTGTTAAATAAAAATTGTCAGCTGTTAAATACACCAGCAGGATTTTGGTAGATCATTTGCATTTTTCTGAACATAGTGAACTTGTGTGAATTTTATTTTATTGATTTTTGTTTCTTAGGAAAAAATGAAGAGTAAAAATAAGCTGGTCCCTAGGCTGCTGGGTATAACCAAAGAATCTGTGATGCGAGTGGATGAGAAAACCAAAGACGTGGTTCAAGAGTGGCCACTTACTACAGTGAAGAGATGGGCCGCCTCACCTAAGAGCTTTACACTGGTACTTATATAACAGACATTGACTTCCAGATGGCTCAAGGGCTACTGGAAGTGCCTTTTTCTTATATTCACAACTGTTGAAAAGTTAAGTTTTTGAAGTTTCTTATACTCACATAGGCTGCATTTATTTGATGGAAAAAATACAATGAAAACCGTAATATTGTGAAATATTATTGTAACTTAAAATGTCCATTTCAAAATAATTGAAATGTAATTTATTCCTGTGATTTAGCATCATTAATCCAGTCTTCAGTGTCACATGATCCTTCTGAAATCATTCTAATTTGTTGCTCAAAAACCATTTCTTCTTATCACAGTTAAAAACAGTTGTGCTGCTTAATATTTTTGTGGAAACTATGTTACGATTTGTTTCCAGGATTCTTTTATTGATTTATTTAAATTATAAAGAAAAGCATTTATGTAAAATATAATACTTTTGTAACATTATAAATGTCTTTTCTGTAACTTTTGATCAATTTAACATTGTCTTGCTGATTAAAAGTATTAATTCCATTAAAAAAATACTGACCCCAAAGTTTTGAACGCACACGCATGCACACGCACACACACGCACTTTATACCCATTATTTATTCTCATTCTCATTAAAATCTGACAACCTGTGTTTTTCTCCATATGAAGGATTTCGGGGAGTATCAGGAGAGCTACTACTCTGTTCAGACCACAGAGGGGGAGCAGATATCGCAACTCATAGCTGGCTACATCGATATCATTCTCAAGAAGGCCTGTATTAACTCCTTTATCTGCCTTTCCTTCATGAAATAGTCAACAATCAGTTGTCCTGTTCTTTTCCTGATAGATAATCTCCTGGATTATGAGGGGTTTTTGTATTACAGATTAAAGGAGCTGTATGTAAGAAATGTATTTCAATTAATCATAAAATGGCCCTGATATGTCACTAGACATTAAGAAATCATGTTCATTTCAAATACTTCTATTACTGACAACAGTAGTCTGGCCAGGATATTGTCATTTAAAAAGTGAAGTTGCAGCCCTCAACTGATGTTGATGTTGTCATCTTGTGTTTTGGCCTGAAGCTCCACCCTCCACCTATCTACCAATCACGAAGTCAGTAGTGTTTCGGCATCCGGGTTGCCAGCTCTGCTCTAGTTACCACAGCTGCAGCTACAAACATGTCGGATAAAAAATGCCAGCCTCTCTGGCAACCTGGAGTCAGGAGGGAGGGGGAGGGGATACACCGCTCTACAGTAATTTGAAAGTGATTGCAGTACCAGTTTTGGCCACAATCTTACATACGGCTCCTTTAACAGTGTTCAGATTACAGTATACACAATGTTACAGTAAATACCAGATTAAACCTGAGTTTTATGTGTAAATGTGTTTATTTTTGAATGTTTGGCCCTACAGAAACAAAGCAAGGACCGTTTTGGTTTAGAGGGAGATGAAGAGGCCACCATGTTGGAGGAATCAGTTAATCCGAAAAAGTAAGACGTGCACATTTTGAGTCAGAAGTGATAAGAACCATATTTCCTTTCAAGGTTTTGTAATTTTCTGCCAGTTGTCTTTGGAAATACTTTTGTAATCAGACCAGTGCAGCATAACAGGAAAATCACAGTGGAAAAACCTTATCTCAGTTTCTACTTATCTAGATTGAGCTGAGGTTACCTGTTCCACACACAGTAATATATTCAGCCTGTTTTTAAAGAGTGCCGGCGGAGTCTCCTCTTCTTGAATAACCCCTGTAGTACTAATACAAAATGAAAAATGTACTTGAACTTTTGTACCTTTCTGTGTCACTTCATTTATATATTTTTTTCTCTCTATCTTTCACAGATCTACTATATTGCAGCAGCAGTTTAACCGTGCCGGACGGGTAGAGCATGGCTCAGTGGCATTGCCTGGGATCTTGAGGTCAGGTTCTGTCGGCCCAGAAGAGCTAAACATGGGTACCATGCCCTCTCCACAACAACAGATCACTACTGGACAGATGCATCTTGGACATATGCCACCACTGGTGAGTCTACATATGCAAATGCTCACATTCATAGAACACTTGGTTAATTCAGCAAAGTTAATAAATTGTCCATTATTGGCAATAGGCAACCTTGCTGTCTAGATATCAGCATCAGTCCCTTCATAACACATATTGGTTGATCATCAATTAACAGCTGTCATAGTTAGATATATAGATATATTAGTGGATGAATGTGTAATTATTGCCATCCTTAATGTGGCGATCAGAGCGCAGCCCAACAGGCTCTTGTGGGAACCATTAGCACCAGTATGCAAGCGGTGCAACAGGCACAGGAGGACCTGGAGGAGGTGGAAGAGCTGCCACCACTTGGAGATGATATGGTGAGAAAATGCATACGTTACACTTCACATTTACTCTCCTGTACCTATTACCAATATTTTATTTTGAGTTTAAATGTAGTGAATGCACACAACTTGTATTTTTCTTTATTTCAGGCTTCTAAAATGTGGATTCAGAACAAGGTGGATGAGTCCAAGCATGATATTCACTCTCAGGTGGACGCCATTGCTGCTGGAACTGCCTCTGTGGTTAATCTTACTGCTGGTAAAACCTTGGCTGTATTAAATCTGATTAAATTAGTAAGATGTTTCACAACATTTACTATCCAGCTGTACTGTAAAGACAAATGAAAAACCTGACAGACCCTTCAAAATGAAAAGCCTTACTCCTTTACATTTTGAATATACATCTGCAGCTTCCTATTCCATTTCCCAGGTGATCCGACGGAAACAGATTATACAGCGGTAGGCTGTGCGATTACCACCATCTCCTCTAATCTGACGGAGATGTCCAAAGGTGTGAAGCTGCTGGCAGCTTTGATGGAGGATGAGGTGGGCAGTGGGCATGACCTCATGAGGGCTGCCAGGACCCTCACTGGAGCTGTATCTGACCTGCTCAATGCTGTGGAGCCTGCATCAGGAGAGGTGCGAGCAAAGGATGTCCTGCAGATAATCACTATCTGTCATTTTGGTGGATTGTGCTGTACATTTTCTGTACAGTTTTGTTTTTCCAAACATTATATGCAGATGTATGCCATTTCTGTATGGTTTCGTCTTGAGATACAGAAGAAGAATAAATGTCATTTTGATACATTTGACCAATTCAACTGCCTTTGCACGACCATAAAGATTTTGAGTGACATGACTATGTTTAATAGTGTGTGTGCATGTGTTTCCTCATGCAGCCACGACAGACGGTTCTGACTGCAGCCGGCAGCATCGGTCAAGCCAGTGGAGATCTGCTTAGACAGATTGGAGAGAATGAAACGGACGAGCGCTTCCAGGTACACAGATGTCTTATGAATTCATGATGTACATTTGTGTGTTTGAGTGTTGATCACTCTGTATGTGTGCTTGTGTTTCAGGATGTTCTGATGAACCTAGCTAAAGCTGTGGCTAATGCAGCAGCCATGATGGTTCTGAAGGCCAAGAACGTGGCGCAGTTTTCTGAAGACAGTGTCCTGCAGAACAGGGTTATTGCAGCTGCGACCCAGTGTGCCCTCTCCACTTCTCAACTAGTGGCCTGTGCCAAGGTGGAGTTCACCTACGTGTGCTTCTAATTCAGATTGATTCAAAGAAATAAAACTGTGGATAACCGTTTTTTGTTCATGTGTTTGTGTATCAGGTTGTGAGCCCCACTATCAGCTCCCCTGTGTGTCAAGAGCAGCTGATTGAAGCAGGGAAGCTGGTGGATCGTTCAGTAGAAGGTTGTGTGAAGGCCTGCCTGTCAGCTACCAGTGATGGAGAGCTTCTCAAGGCCGTCAGCGCAGCAGCTGGTATCGTCACACAGGCTCTTAGTGACCTACTCACGCATGTGAGGAACTACGCCACTCGTGGGGAGCCCATTGGACGCTACGACCAGGCCACGGACACCATCATGACGGTTACAGACAATATTTTCTGCTCCATGGGTGATGCTGGTAAAATAAATACATCATATACATCACCGTTCAAAAGTTTGGGGGTTGGCAAAGCTGAATTTTCAGCAGCCATTACTCCAGTCTTCAGTGTCACATGATCCTTAAAAAAAAAAAAAACCTTACTGACTCCCCACTTTTGAACAGTAGTTTACCTTGTATATTTTATTTGCTTAGTTGTTCTAGGCTGTGTAATAATAAAGATTCACCAATCTGTTCCGTAGGTGAGATGGTCCGACAGGCACGGGTTCTTGCCCAGGCGACATCTGACCTGGTGAACGCCATGAGATCAGATGCTGAGGTGGAGGTGGATGTGAACAACTCCAAGAAGCTTCTTGCTGCTGCCAAACTGCTTGCGGATGCCACCGCTCGAATGGTTGAGGCTGCTAAGGTGGGTTTAGCAAACCTTGGCTCGCATTAGAAACATATGACTACATTTAAGTAAAATATATTTTTCTAATCTCTTATGCCATTGGTTCTCAACCTTTTTAACTCGAAGAACGTATTTATGCTGTAATTGAGACAACTGCTTGCTTTAACCCTTTTTTATTGAAATAGGTAGTATCGAAAGAAATATTATATAAATTAATCTCAATTAATTTTTCACTCCAGATGTTTTAAGAACTGTATATTTTTCAATAAAAACAATAAAAAAGTGTTTTTTTACACTTCAGATTAAATTTAATTAGCTTGTACACTACTGTTCAAAAGTTTTGAGTCAGTAAGATTTTTTCTTTTTGAAAAATTAATACTTATTTTCAGCAAGTGACAGTAAAGACATTTTACATTGTTACATCAAAATTAATAAAAACAAAAACGAATGCTGTTCTTTTTTTAAACTCTTTATCAAAGAATCCTGAAATAATTCTTTAGCAGAAAATCAGCATATTATAATGATTTCTGAAGGATCATGTGACACTGAAGACTGTAGTAATGATGCTGAAAATTCAGCTTTGCCATCACAGGAATAAATTACACTTTAAAATATTATTTAAAAAAACTGTGTAATATTTCACTATATTAGTGTGTTACTGTATTTTCATCAAATAAATGTAGCCTTGGTGACCATAATAGACTTATACATTTAAAAAAAAAAACACATCTTACTGACCACAAACTTTTGAGCAGTAGCATATTAATAATTATTAAAGGAACACTCCACCGATTTTTGAAATAGGGCTTATTCACCTTCTTTCCTACATTTAGATAGGTGGGCAAATGCATTTTTGTCTCAGTGCATGCATTGTTTTAGTTTGACAGGGTCACCGCTAGCTTAGCTTAGCTCAATGAATGGAATCCTTTGTTGCCAGCTAGCATGTCCTTAGTAAAAGTGATTAAAAAAATACTAAAAAGCCCACCTAATTACTTCTTGTGGCCTGCGTATTCACAACGAGTACAAATAGCGATGCAGATTAACACTTGGCGATTTCCTAGGCAGATATTGACTTGTGACTATATTAGGGGGAAGCACTGCTACTTGGGCGCAGAGATATCACGCAACACATGAAATGTGAATATGTGGTATTATGTGAATGTGAATACAGGTATAACATGGGTCGATCTATACATGCGTCATGTTTAAAATAATCACTTACTCTCTGGACAGCTGTCCATTTGGTCCATTCGGCGTGGGGCGTTTTTTCCAGTTCACTTTATCACACCGGCTCTCATCCTCACGTCCTCAGGCTGTTGAGCGATCTCAACCTCCTCCTCCTGTCGTTCTATTTCCAAAGCACGCAGCTCATCTTCTGAAAACTCTGGTTCATATAGAGGTATGGTTCTGGATCTTGACTGTCTGAGAAGTCACCCTCTTCGTCTCTCACAAAATCAGCCATGTTCATCGCCATTCATGTACTGTAGGAAAAATAGCCAGCTACTATTCACGCCAGTATGTTGATGGATGTCGTGGGATTTCATGTGTTGCGTGATATCTCTGCGCCCAAGTAGCAGTGCTTCGCCTGTGCTTCCCTCTAGTATAGTCCCAAGTCTATATCTGCCTAGGAAATCGCCTAGTGTTAATCTGCATCGCTATTTGTACTTGTTGTGAATACGCAGGCCACAAGAAGTAATTAGGTTTTATTTTATTTTTATTTTTTTATCACTTTTACTCAGGACATGCTAGCTGGCAACAAAGGATTCCATTCATTAAGCTAAACTAGCGCCGACCCTGTCAAACTAAAACAATGCATGCACTGAGACAAAAATGCATTTGCCCACCTATCTAAATGTAGGAAAGAAGGTGAATAAGCCCTATCTAAAATAAAACGGTGGAGTGTTCCTTTAACTGAAATACTTGTAAGGCATCCTGCGGCCCCCTTGGAAGTTTGCTGTGAACTTCTGTTTGAGAACCACTGTTTTATACCAATTAAGGAGATAAGAATTCGTAGGATTTTTCTTGATAGCTACGATTATTGTAAGTATTTAATAATTTGGACACATTTTCTGCACTAATATAGCATTTTCCTAAAGTAATTTTTTGCATCTTCGGTTTATCATGTCTCTGGTTAATAAAGCGGTGACCTAATATATATCCAATAGACTTGTTACACGTCTGTGTGTGTGTGTGTGTGTTAAGGGAGCTGCTGCATACCCTGAGAATGAAGACCAGCAGCAGAAGTTGCGGGAGGCTGCGGAGGGGCTGCGTGTGGCCACCAACGCGGCTGCACAGAACGCCATCAAGAAAAAACTCATAACAAGACTGGAGGTCAGTGACTGATGGTTATGATTGAGAAAAGTCATTCAATTTAGACAGGATTATATGTGATCTACGCAAGGGAGTGTTTGACGTAAATCCAACCGTTTGAATGAATCCCTGAACTATGTGTCTGTTTTCTATCTTTCCAGAATGCTGCTAAACAAGCTGCTGCCGCTGCCACTCAAACTATAGCGGCATCCCAGAATGCAGCAGCCTCTAACAAGAATAGTGCTGCCCACCAACAACTTGTTCAGAGCTGCAGGGTTTGTAGAAGTATTAGTTTGTGAATATCTAAAGTGTTATTAATGAAAGTATTCCTAATGTTTATACCACTGTATTCTCTATATGTCAACGTGTAGGCTGTAGCTGACCATATTCCCCAGCTGGTGCAGGGAGTGAGGGGCAGTCAGGGTCAGCCAGAGGATGGTAGTGCCCAGCTTGCCCTCATCATTGCCAGCCAGAACTTCCTTCAGGTAACCATCTACCCTTTCACTGATACTAATCACCTTTCACTCATCAGATAACATCACTCTACTTTAAAAGTGCTCTTTTAAAAAGCTTCTCCTTCAATACTAAAATGTCTTATTCCATGTCTTTGCTTTCCAGCCTGGAAGTAAGATGGTTTCTTCAGCAAAGTCGTCTGTGCCAACTGTTTCAGATCAGGCGGCAGCCATGCAGCTTGGGCAGTGTGCAAAGAACCTGGCCACCAGCCTGGCTGAACTCCGCACTGCTGCACAGACGGTACTTAATCTGTCTTCTCCACACATGCATTTAATGAGTAAGATGCCGCGTTCTGTTTACCTTGAAAGTCGGATGTCAGCGCTGGAAATGATGTCACACCCTAGTTGTGACGGCGTTCCAATACACAGTTGGACAACCAAGATGGACGTGTGCACCACTGAGTTTGAGACAAACAGAAGTGCTAATAAACAATATATTACTGTTGTTTCACTTCTGTTGATGTGCTGAGTGAGCAGCCATATTGGATTCTGAAGTCAGGGTTGTTTGTGGTTCCTCTGAGCTTCCAAATTGGAACCCTAACTTGGGGGGCAATTCCAGTTAAACATTTCTACTGGGAGCTTGGAATTTCTGACTTCCAAGTACAAAAGGAACACACCATAAGATCCACATATTTTAAGTACTAAAGGGATATGCAAATGAAAATTCTCGTTCCAAACCTTAATGACTGACTGACTTCTGTGGAACATAAAAAATATATTTTGAAGAATGTTGGTAACCGAACCGTTTCGGTACTAAAATTCTTAAAAAATCTCCTTTTTAGTTCTGCAGAAGAAAGAAATTAGTGTTTGGAATGACATCAGGGTGAGTAAATGATGCTATGAGCTATCCATTAATTAAATCCTGCCATGTGATATCTAGGCTCATGAAGCGTGCGGCCCCATGGAGATAGACTCTGCCCTTATAGCGGTGCAGACGCTTAAGAATGAACTCCAGGATGCAAAACTGGCAACTTCTGAAGGACAGCTGAAACCATTACCTGGAGAATCAGTGAGTTGATCAGTGATACTATGATTCTATTACACTACCTCTGAACACTATCTTCTCAGCACAGACTTATTGATTAATTGTGTGAATTATGCATCCATTTTGGGATGCAATTTGTTTGTTTTAGTTGGAAAAGTGTACTCAGGATCTGGGTGGTACATCTAAGGGCGTTGGTTCATCAATGGCCCAACTGCTTACCTGTGCAGCACAGGGAAATGAGCATTACACAGGTAATACACTCACTAGCATAGGAAACACATTTATTTGGCTAAATGGAGACTTACCTTAGAGCTCTGTTGTTTTAAGTAACTAATCCCAACCATAACCCTATAGAAAGTACATGTAGTTAATTAATAACACTCTGTACTTATTTGGGTAATTACACTGTAACAACGTCACCTTAAAATAGTGTAACCTTTTATCTTTTTTTATATTTGAGGAGTTTTGTAAAATTAAGATAGCTTACAGGGGCTGTTTTTTCTAAGTGAGCTCAAAAAAATATACATTCTTGTTCACACACACAGACTCTCACACACACACACACACACATGAATTGTATGTGTTCGCAGGTGTTGCTGCTAGCGAAACTGCCCAGGCTCTCAAGACATTAGCACAGGCTGCGAGGGGTGTTGCTGCCACCACATCAGACCCTGCTGGAGCCGTAGCCATGTTGGATTCTGCTTGTGAGGTTATGGAAGGGTCGGCTAAATTGATTTCTGAAGCCAAGGAGGCGCTGGTTGCTCCTGGTGATGCAGAGATACAACAGAGGCTAGCACAGGTGAGGGAGGAAGAGATGTAAATGTAATATGAATAATACAAAAAGAAGGCATTTAATAATTGATCAGATATCCAATCTTGCTAAATAAAAGTATTCATTTTCTTTCCAAAAAAATTATCTTACTGACCACAAACATAAAAATGTAACACAAAAATATTTTACTGACTTTATTGTTGTGTATGTCTCTGTTTTGTGTACTAGGTAGCAAAGGCTGTGTCTCACTCACTGAACGCATGTGTGAACTGTCTACCTGGACAAAAAGATGTTGATATGGCTCTGAAAAGCATTGGTGAAGCCAGCAAAAAACTGCTTGTAGAGACGGTGAGCAACAAACAAGAAAATCTTTTTATTTCCTCCAAAAAATATTGTAGCTTGAAGATTGCTAGAGCTATTCCTTAATATACTCTCTCTGCCCTCAACATAGTGCATGCAGTTATTAAATGCACATGGCCCTAATGTGTCTCTGGAGTGTTTTGTGACCTTTTTTAATTTATTTATTGCAGCTCCCTCCTTGCAGTAAGACCTTCCAGGAGGCTCAGAGTGACCTGAACCAGACCGCAGCCGATCTGAACCAGTCCGCAGGTGATGTGGTCCATGCCTCTAGAGGGACCACTGTCAAGCTTGCAGATGCTTCTGGGAAGTTCAGTGAGGACTTTGATGAGTTTCTGGATGCTGGCATTGAGATGGCTGGCCATACACAGGTACGATGTGTGGGTGGAGCAGGACAGAACGTGAGAAGGTGGATCGGTCTTCCTTTTCCTAAAATAAGAAGTAATTCTTGGTTGTTTTTAGGGTAAGGATGATCAGATACAGGTGATTGGGAATTTGAAGAACATCTCAATGGCCTCCAGTAAGCTGCTGTTGGCTGCCAAGTCTTTATCTGTGGACCCTGGAGCAGGAAATGCAAAGAACCTGCTCGCTGCTGCTGCCAGGTACTTCACGCCATGTTTATTCATTCATGTTATATGTTATACATTCATGTTATATATGCTCTTGTTTCTATTTTTAACCTCACTCCCCTGCATGTTTATTCAGAATGGTGACTGACAGCATCAATCAGCTGATTACCCTGTGTACCCAGAATGCCCCAGGACAGAGGGAATGTGACAATGCTCTAAGAGAGCTTGAGGTAATATATATAAACAATGCACGGTACTAATTTATTTGTCTTACTATTGAAAAAAAATGGGATATTGTCTCTTTTTGTGGGTTACAGGCTGTTAGGGGACTGCTGGATAACCCGAATGAGCCAGTCAATGATCTCTCCTACTTTGACTGCATTGAAAGTGTCATGGAGAACTCTAAGGTAACCGCAACATGATTATATTGGAGGTAGTGATGCACGAATTGCAGTTTGGGATTGGGTGGGTCAAGTAATAAAAAAATAACATTCCAAAAATTGCGGGTGGACGAGAGATAAATCGTTAAAGACATTTCACGGTAAAATGCAACGAACGTGCGTCGTTTTTACTTTTATTTTCAAGAACAACATATACAGTATATCTCTTCAGGGAAAACATGCCTAGAGCACCTCTTAGTGGTCATTATATCAAACACAAAGGAACCTACATGAGACATTGCTTAATAACTTGACAGCTTTAACTCAAAATAAACACAAGCTTAAGATAAATTATTCTGATAAGAGTGTTTTCCAACATAAGGATGGAAGCAATTTTCCTTTTTTTTTTTTTTTTTTTTTTGGTCAAATTCATGCTCACCATGTTCACGTCACCAAAAGCAACAGAATGAGCTTCATTTTATTTATCATCAGCTAATTTCAAGATCAAAGACCACAATGGGGGAGAGAGCGGCATCAGCACTTGTAATATAATTTAGTCTCGCTTTTTTTAATGAAGACAACTGTGTGTTGAGCTTCAGGATGCAACGCTGAACATTTAAGTCTGCCTTAAGAGATACTGAGCTACTCGAAACACATGAAGCAACCAGCTTTGAACATGCATCACCGTCATTGTGATTTGTGTGGAATGTTTAATGGGACTTTATATAGCCTACTTGATATCTATACCATTAGCTTTGCTTTTTCTCAAAGCTAAGCGCTAAAAAAAAGCAGAACTAGCTGTAAGCTGTCAGTCAGTAACTCTTGTGTGCATGTGATGCACAGCGCTAGTGCTTTCAGAGCTGCATAATTTAAGAGACTTGCATAATTTAAATCTCACAATTTATACATATTTGTAGTTCCTTAATAAAACAAACTGGTTTACTACGATGAATTATTACCTCAAAATGTAGATCTGTATGCAGGTGCGATTATACTTTATCTAAATTAAATACATGCATACATAAATATCTCGCTTTTGCTCACGTGCCACTAATTACCCCTACGTGTGGCATATAGGTTGCCAACCCCTGCAGATATCTAAATCAGAGAAAATCATAGGTGCGGGTGGGTGTCAGGTGGATAATTTGTTTTTAAAAAGCGGATTCGGGTGACGTTAGAGCTGATCCATGCATCTCTAAGTGGACTTCAATTCCAAAAAAGCGCAGATGATCTATTGACATCTTGCAAATTAAAGAACTCGGATGCAGCCGGACCATTCAGTAATGATCAACGTAAATAATGGGAGGTAAAAAATGGTGCAAATACCAGTAAATTGACTAGTGCAAACCTTGGTAAATCACCTTGCATGATTAATTGAATACTCTACAACCATACATTTTGTGTCTAAAAGGGAAACTCTTTCAAATGCATATTCAAAATTCAAATTTTTCACTGTGTGTCTTCAGGAAATCCTGACGGTAGTTTTTAAATGCCAAAAGAGGGTTTTCACTGGCGCAAGCTGTTAGTAAATCTGGCCCTAAATGCGCAAAATTCCTGTTAAGATGCTGAACTGCAAGCATTCATATAGCCTGTTGATATTGGTAAATGTTAATGCACATCACTAAATGATGACTGATCTGTAATCCACGTCTTTCTGTTAGATACTCGGTGAGTCTATGGCCGGTATCTCACATAACTGTAAGACAGGAGATGTTCCAGCGTTTGGAGACTGTGTTGGTGGAGCCTCTAAAGCTCTGTGTGGACTGACCGAAGCAGCTGGTCAGGTAACAAATACTACCAGCTTCATTCTCAACCATTGAACATTTTTACCTCTGAACACTTTTACTTTGTGTATGTGCCGTTAATACTTGTTTTTTGGTTTGTCTCTAGGCTTCTTACTTAGTGGGTGTGTCTGACCCCAACAGCCAAGCCGGACATCCAGGCTTAGTGGATCCTATCCAGTTCGCTCGTGCTAATCAGGCAATCCAGATGGCTTGCCAAAATCTTGTTGACCCAGACAGTAGTCCTTCACAGGTAGCTTCGCTCTGTCAGATCTTGGGCATGTAGTGTTTCTTTCTGCAACATCTTAATCTGCAATTTTAAGGCCAAAATGTTCAAATGTGCGTGTTGCAGGTGCTCTCAGCTGCCACCATTGTTGCCAAGCACACCTCAGCGCTGTGTAATGCTTGTCGACTGGCTTCATCTAAGACTGCCAACCCTGTGGCTAAAAGACACTTTGTGCAGTCAGCCAAAGAAGTGGCCAACAGCACAGCCAGCCTGGTCAAAACAATCAAGGTTAGACCACTCCTCTTTATAAATGATTCCAACTTTTATCCACTCCAATGACAGCAAATGATTGCTTTCTAGCATCATTTATTTTCCCTCTTCTCTCCCACCATAGGCATTAGATGGGGATTTCTCTGAGGAAAACCGTGAGAAATGTCGTGTTGCAACAGCGCCGCTCATTGAAGCTGTTGACAATCTGACTACGTTTGCTTCCAATCCGGAGTTTGCTAGTGTACCTGCACAGATAAGTAAAGAGGTATGAGTTTCTTCTTCATTGAAATGTTATTCACAATTGAGTCATTCTTGTTGTTAATGATATTTATATTTTTATACTCACAATTTAGGGTTCTGCTGCACAGGGGCCAATCATCCAATCAGCACACTCCATGCTTGGCAGCTCCACCCACCTTTTGAAGACAGCACGGTCATTAGTTATGAACCCTAAAGATCCACCCACGTGGTCATTACTGGCAAGCCATTCACGCACTGTGTCAGACTCCATCAAGAGCCTCATCACTGCTATCAGGTAACACATATATACTCACTTTTGTTGTTAGTATGAGACATGCAATAGAAATACATTTAAATAATTTGTGTTTATGTGATTTGGTATTACAGGGATAAAGCCCCTGGCCAAAAGGAATGTGACTCAGCCATTGATAATATCAATAAATGCATCCGAGATATTGAGCAGGCCTCTCTTGCAGCTGTCAGCCAGAATCTTCCTCCTAGAGATGAAGTTTCATCTGAGGTAAATGTGTTTCTACAGTAGCTACTCAGAATAGTGTTTATTTCTAGCTTCATGGCTGTTATCACAACTCTATTGAGCAGTATATCAATTAGGGATGGGTTGCGATGGTCAACTAGTGGTCTCTTTTTATATATATTTTTAAACACACACACACACACACACACACACACACACACACACACACACACACACACACACACACACACACACACACACACACACACACACACACACACACACACACACACACACACATATGTATATATATGTGTGTATTTATATATGTATAAATATAAATATATATGTGTATATATATGTGTGTGTGTGGGGCCATGTTAAAGAAGGCTTGAAAGAAGAAATAAAAGTGAGTTTTCTATCTAGGGGTCCTTAAAGGGATACTTTAGCATTAAGCTTTGTATTAGTAGAAAACCTGTAGTATTTTCGAATTACCGTGCTTTCCACCCTCATATCCCCCTGAGACGAGAGATTTATGTATTTTTTTTGTCTGGAAAAAAATCCTCCGATGACGCAAAAATCGTCATTTTGCGTCATCTGAGGATTTTTTGGCCAGAGGCTAAAGACTACAGCCAGTAGGAGGGGCTGTCCCGCATGTTTTCAACCCGCCCATAGGAGGTGGGATCTCACTCACAGAATGTACACACAGTATCAGCCATCTTTTTTTGGAAGCTAAGCTAGCAGGCTCTTGTTCTGTGGAGAAAGCTGAGTAGTAGGGGTTACCATACTCTTTTTCCCGGACATGTCCGGCCGTCGAGATCGTCCAAAATGTCCGGGATTCGGCTTTTGCTTTCTGCAGTCGCCATTCATTATTTACATGCACACCTTTTGTTTCAATCTAACTGAATTCATTCCGATTGGTGATTCTGAATGTAGTGTTTACATGAACGCAAAACAAGTGATGTGCGTTTTAACCATAGACAGTATATAAACTGGACACAGCGACCCCATAGGTTTCAACGGAGAAAAGTGAAGTCAATTAGAAGCTCTCACTTCCTGATGGTCAAGCGTACTGCGCAGACTCAAAGCTTGACGACGTGCATGTGACGTGAGCAACCCGTCTGTCTTCTAGTAGCTGTGCCAAGAGAAATCTGAATCATTCCCTTCCGAAACTTGCAGAGACGGAGAGTGTGAGTAGGAGGTGTCCATGAGCTAGGAGCAGGAGCAACTTTTGCTAAGTATTCTGATTAATTACTTTGTCATTTTGCCTCCACATCCCTCCGATTGCGCGTGAGCTTCTCCTCCTGTCCATATGGTAATTTCTCTACAGTGTGACAGAGAGTCGCGTGGTTATGACGCAATCGTTAGCCTATTTTTACAAAAACTACATCTACGGGGCCATAATGTAAGATACAAGGTAATGGAGCCTTTTATACATTTTCGTGTTTCTTTAGAAACAAATAATGGGCAAATGGAGTCTTTAAACGCCTCAGATGTAAAGTTATTCGCTGTCAAAGTGACGCCAAAATGAATGGGAGTCAATGGAATGCTAACAGCAGGTGATGGTCTGCTAATCAATGGCGGCGCCCGGGGAAGCTTCAATATTTTATGAAACCCTGTCCCCCTGGTTTTAACATTGCTAAGAAAATTCCCGCTCCTCCGTGAGAGAGAGCCTACGAGACCGATGTTTACTGTGTCTCACACGCTCATCAGTAATCACGCCACCGGCCTCGCGCCGTTCTCCCGCGCCCCTCAGCCTCGTCCTGCTCGCCACAGTAAACATAATGAATGGCGACTGTAGAACGCAAAAGCCGAATCCCAGACATTTTGGGCGATCTCAAAATCCTGTGTAGACTCACTAGTAGCCTAGCCTTGTTGTTTTAATCTGCGCTCTCTTACCGGTAGGCGTGGCTTGGGAGTGGCCTCCTAGGGCAGTGAAGCAAGTGCATTCTGGGAGTTGTTGTCTTTCATCCACATGAGCCAAAAATACATTTTCTGGCTTTTCTCAGTCTAGAAAGCTCCAAATTCAAAAATAATTTCACATTTCTTCTACATAAATGACCCATTTTAAATACACATTCATCTTTCCAGAGGTGAAGTATCCCTTTAACACATGTTGTATTGTATCAGGCTTTGCAGGAGCAGTTAACATCATCTGTTCAGGAGGTGGGTCACCTGATTGAGCCGATTTCCACAGCAGCAAAAGGAGAAGCAGCACAGCTAGGACATAAGGTAAATAAAATTATGAAGCCTTTCCAGTCTAAAATTAGTTTTCATATAGTTTTCAACTCTAATGCATGCCCATGAGTATGAACTCAAACCTTTCTCTGTTCCTCAGGTCTCTCAGTTGGTCAGTTACTTCACCCCGCTGGTCTCAGCCTCGATGGGCATGGCCTCCAAAATCTTTGATCATCAGCAGCAGATGAATCTTCTGGATCAGACTAAGACTCTTACTGAGTCTGCTCTACAAATGCTGTATGCTGCCAAGGAGGGTGGTGGAAACCCTAAGGTACATGTCATCCATTCAAATGTGATGCGATATGAAATGATATGTGATACCTCCATGTAAATTTTTAATCTTTGAACAGTTTCATTAACCCATTTTTCTTTAGGCGTTTCATACCCATGATGCCATAGCAGAAGCTGCACAGCTGATGAGGGAAGCTGTTGATGACCTCTTGCTGACCCTGAATGAAGCTGCTAGTGAGGTTGGCATGGTCAGTGGCATGGTGGATTCGATTGCTGATGCTATGGGGAAGGTAACAACCCACATACATTTGCATTATAAACAGCCTTAATATACTTAATAATTACTTTTAAATGAAAACTATTTGATATTTTAAAGGGCACCTATTATGCAAAATGTATTTTTACATGGTGTTTGAGCATAAATGTGTTGGCAGTGTGTACTGTGTACACAACCACCCTATAAAGATAAAAATCCACCAAGTGTTTTTTCTTTCTTTTTTTTTTTATCCCCATAAATCATAAGCACTGTCTCAGAACAAGCGGTTTGCAGATTTTGGGCAAAGTGACGTCACTTTGCACAGGTCCCTCCCACGACTGTTGACGGACACTGCCGTATTAGCATAGACCCGCCCTGTGTGAGCTGGAGACAGTCTGCCCTTGTTTTGGCGCTAGAGAAGCTGTAGACAAGAATGTGTCCTAAGTGACTCTGTTGTTTTGTTGTTGGATGTAAGAATGAATATAGCAGTCTTCATTTAAACCACCGAAAACGCAGTGGATTACTTTTGTTTTTATGAAGGGAATGCGCCCCCCCCCCCCCCCCAATCTACCTAAATGCGTTATGTTTGCGCAAATCATTTTACATTAGACTGCTTTTTGAACGAGGATCAGTACAAAGCAGGCTTTGCTAAAAAGTTGTTACTCGAGGATGGATCTGAGTGATAGGCCTAACTTTACTGGTCACGGTAGTAATGAAAGGGAGAGTGCGCACTTTATTACAGAGTTTATTATCAGAGTTGTTTTACGGATATAAAGTTTACCAGTTTATTAAACCCTCACTGAAAAGGTCTGTATATTGTTTACTGTTAGTTGTAATAAGTGTTTTTGTGTAATTTGATGTGTATGTTGATGATAATGCAAGGGAGAGAGAGAGTTTATGGATAAGACTTTAATGCACACTCTTATGGTGATTTTCTGAAGTAAAACGGACGCTTCATCTTTTGTTTGAAGTACAATAAACTTCATAAAACTCATCAGTTAATTTTAACATGCTGTAATCTTGTAAAAAGGGGCATAATAGGCCTCTTTAAGTGTTTACAATTATTTAAAACTTATTATTTAAATGATCTTGTGATCCTGTAGTTAGGTGAAGGTTCTCCACCAGAACCAGAAGGTTCATTTGTGGAATATCAGACCACCATGGTGAGATACTCCAAAGCTATTGCTGTCAGTGCGCAGGAGATGGTGAGCAATCGTAATGTTCTACATTTAATGCGTTTTATGCTGTATATCTACAAAACACAGTATAACATAAACATTTATGCATAGACTTATGTGTCCAATTTCATTGTATCGCTTTATTCTCTCCCTCAGATCACTAAATCAGTGAGTGCTCCAGAGGATCTGGGCAGTTTGGCCTCACAGGTCACTGCAGACTACAGTCAGCTTGCAGTTCAAGGACGTCTAGCTGCTGCTACTGCGGAACCAGAGGAGGTCATTGACATACAGATGCACGGTCGGTCACTCTTTGTGTATCTCTCACTCACACGCTGACCCCTGTTTTGGTGATTTTTAGATCGGGTTCCAGATAAAGACACGTGTGCAGGAACTGGGGCACGGCTGCATTGTTCTCGTTCAGAAGGCTGGAGCGCTGCAGATCAGTCCATCTGACTCGTTCACAAAGAGAGAACTTATTGAGTGTGTACGAGCCGTCACTGAGAAGGTGCCGGAACAACACAGAGCAAATACAGATGCATTACTTACAACTATCTTTCAAAGAATTTATGTTGTTCTCTGTTGAAATTACAGTTTCTCCATATTGTAGAATTGATTTTAATGTGTGTTTGTTTTTTGTAGGTGTCTATGGTGTTGTCTGCATTGCAAGCCGGTAATAAGGGCACTCAAGCCTGTATCACTGCAGCCAGTGCTGTATCGGGCATCATCGCTGACCTGGACACCACCATCATGTTTGCTTCTGCTGGTACACTCAATGCTGAGAATGATTCAGACTCCTTCGCTGATCACAGGTATCACACAAATATATAATACAACGGAGTAATTTACAGTCCACAGCTATTGGTGATACACTGAAATATAAAGTTATTGGGCGAAACCAAACATTTTGGACACATTGGGTCAAAAAATTAAATCTGAAAGCAGAATATTAATACTTTAAATTAGACTTTTTTGCAATGGAATTGTGACCCTTTTTCGGCTATAATTTTTAGAAGGACAAAATTTCGGTGCATCTCTATCGGTCATTATTATACAAAATAAAGCTAACGGGGTGGTCTTGTATCATCCTGAAGGAATTTATTTTGCAGTTATTACCAGGTTACTAACCAATATCACGCTTAATTACACTGCTGCTTACCAAATTATTAAATAAGTGGACATTAAATATAGAATATATTTTGAATTGAACTTATTTTATTTTAGATATTGAATTTATTAAAGGGATAGTTCAATGTAAATTCTGTGATCATTTACTCACCCTCAAGTTGTTCCAAACCTGTATGAATTTCTTTCTTCTGCTGAACACAAAAGAAGATATTTTGAAGAATGTCAGTGACCAAACAGTTGATGGGTCCCATTGACTTTCATAGTATTTTTTCCCATACTATGGAAGTCAACGGGGCCCATAAACGGTTTGTTACCCATATTCCTTAATGTGTGGTTTCTTTAATATATTGAATTTTATTTTATGAATTGAATTTATTTGAATATTACATTTTTTGTATTCTGTGAGAGGAAACACCAGAGGGATACTACCATGGATGGATAAATATTAAACAACACAGGAGATAGAACAGTCAAAAATATTTGAACCCAGAGCGCCACAATTGACCGATCAAGAAGGCAGCATATGCAATCATTAATATGCAAGAAGGCAGCATACAATCACATATGTACATAAGCATTATTATCAAACTTTTATCACCTCTCTCTCTCTCTCTCTCTCTCTCTCTCTCTCTCTCTCTCTCTCTCTCTCTCTCTCTCTCTCTCTCTCTCTCTCTGTTTTTAGGGAGAATATTCTGAAGACAGCTAAAGCACTGGTGGAGGACACTAAGAACCTTGTTTCTGGTGCAGCATCAAGTCAAGAGAAGCTGGCCCAGGCTGCCCAATCTTCTGCCAAGACCATCACACAACTTACAGATGTGGTGAAATTGGGAGCTGCCAGCATAGGCCCAGATGACCCAGAAACACAGGTGAGAGACAGTGATGAAAGTGATGAGGACAGAACAGAAGTCCAACACAGAGATTTAGCAGCAGCCAGTCGTAAGTCATCTTCCTGGAATATGCATGTGTTATTTTCATTCATCTCCTTGTAGGTGGTGTTGATCAATGCAGTGAAGGATGTTGCTAAAGCTTTGGCTGAGCTCATTAGTGCCACCAAGTGTGCAGCAGGAAAAGCTGCCGACGACCCCTCAATGTACCAGCTCAAGAGTGCAGCCAAGGTAGGACTGTGAAAAACACTCAGGCCTCGTTTCTGCGTAACACAAATATTATTCTCCCTTTTGCGAATTTTCCTTCATACCTCAAGAACACAGAACTTGGTTAGAAACAGTCCAGCTAGACAATTAGCTGTTATAAATTTGTCTCTGAAACTGTAATCTCCCAGTTGTCCCTCAGAAATCTGGCCGCAGGGGTGGAAATGTCTCCTAACTCAGATATCAGTAGAAGTGTTCTGGTGAGAAACTCATTTCAGTGTGTGCCATTAATCAGATTAATTATGAATGAAGAAATTAATCTGTGTTCTTCTCCATCCGCTACTGCACACTTAGTCCAACTATTGTGCCATAAATTAAACTACATGCTCTATTAATGGCATAGTTCTGCATGAGTTTGGAGTCAATAATTTTTAGAATTCAAAGAAATCATGGTTTAATCAATTTAACCTTGGATCCTTTAATTAGAATTAAGCAAGTGTGTAAAGTTCTAGGGTATACATTGCTATTTTTGTCTTTTTATTTTAATTTAAAAGTTGTAGTTTATAAATAGCTGGTTTCCAAAGGAACTATTTTGCAATAGTGAATTTTTACATCAGATGTTTTCCTGTAAAAGTGCAAATAATGTTCACAAAGAATGTGATGTTCTTGAATCTAAAATGTAAGTGACTTGTGTGTGTTTGTCTCATCTTCTGTGTTCAGATTATGGTAACTAATGTAACATCCTTACTAAAAACGGTGAAGGCAGTGGAGGATGAGGCTTCAAGAGGAACCAGAGCTCTGGAATCCACTATCGAGTGCATTAAACAGGAACTCACAGTAAGATGGCAAATGCAGAAAACATTGTGTACTAATTGTCTATTTTTTTATGTTCCTTTTTTCTTTCCTTTTATTTTTCCAGCCCATACCGTTTTTTAAAAGTTAAGGCCCTGATATACAAAGTTATTTTTTGTTCTTAATTTAGGGGTAAAAAAAGTTTGAAATACCTTTGCAGCTGAATACCATTAGCAATCATCCCCGACGCCACCCATGCTTCTTAGAGTGCCGTTTAGATGACACTGGTGAGAAAACAGCAGTAAAGAAAGCATCTAATCATGGTGATGTGCATATGTTTGCACAAGCTCTGCAATATGGCACTTCAGTCAAGTCACGTCACCTTTATTTATATACCACTTTTTGCAATATATTGCTTTAAAACAAGCAGCTTTGCAGTATTAAACATGAATAAACACTGTCAGTATCGCTTTCAATTAGAATTACTTCAATATCTACTATAAAATAACTCTCCAGTTTGTTCTTGTCTCACTCGTGTCTGACCTCGACAGGACTGAACAAAAGAAATTAACTGGAGAAAATGTCCACATCAAAGAAGGTGGAGCCTCATAGCACAACCTACATATTACGTAATCACCACAAACCAATGCTGCTTACCAATTGGAGTGAACTTAGCTTGTCAAAAGCAAACTTTTCCAGATGTTTCGAACTCCAAACGAACTTGGTTTTGGCTTGGTTTTGTTCGAAATAATAATAATAATTAATAATATGTTTAATTTATATAGCGCCTTTCCCAAGCTCAAGGACGCTTCACAATAACAGTAAAGAACAAACAATCAGTTCATACATAAATGGACAATAGACATTTGCCCAGTCCAAGAAATGAGCGATTGCAGTTGCATATATTGTTTTGTTTAGTTTAGTTTAGTTTAGTTTAGTTTAGTTTAGTTTAGTTTAGTTTAGTTTAGTTTAGTTCCACAATTTCACACATTACATTTGTTGCTACATCAGAAACAGTTGTTGGGGGTAGCATATTACAAAAGTAACAAGTTACAAAATATATTACTTTTTCAGCAGCCAAGGACTACAACACATTACCCACACAAAATATGGTAATATATCAGTCATCACAATTCAAGTAACTCGAGTTACAAACAAATAAGATGCAGCATGCCAACTCAAGCTGGATACTGGTGTACAAGATCTGCAGGGGCCTATAGCCAACGTCAAAACTAAACACGAGAGAATGGGGAAAAGGAAATCTTTGACTGCACCCCGGCTCGGTGGCATCACTACCATTTCAGTCCATATCTTGTCAAAGGTGTTAAGCAATTGAAAGCAGTTACTCAGCTACATTTTCGAAGCAGTATAAATTATGCAGAACAAAACACATTACATTTTAATGCTGCAGCTACTACTATAGTACACACCACAGTTCAAAGTAACCTGCCTAACAACTGATCAGGATAAACAATTGTATTCTATTGTGAAAAATGGACTCCCAAAAAGCAACAGCTTATAGGGGTCCACCCCACCCACCTGGCAAGGATTATGTGAGCGGTCCAACTTTAGATGCCAGGACAACCATTCTTTAAATTGTAGGTATTTAGAATACAGTTACCTTAAACAGACAAAATTGACAGTCACTGTACCTTTGTACCTCAATTTGAATTGATCCTTGTACCAAAAGAAAGGGGTTTAACTCTCAGCCGCAAATCCCTCGGGTTTATATATATATATATATATATATATATATATATATATATATATATATATATATACATACATACACACACTCACCTAAAGGATTATTAGGAACACCTGTTCAATTTCTCATTAATGCAATTATCTAATCAACCAATCACATGGCAGTTGCTTCAATGCATTTAGGGGTGTGGTCCTGGTCAAGACAATCTCCTGAACTCCAAACTGAATGTCAGAATGGGAAAGAAAGGTGATTTAAGCAATTTTGAGCGTGGCATGGTTGTTGGTGCCAGACGGGCCGGTCTGAGTATTTCACAATCTGCTCAGTTACTGGGATTTTCACGCACAACCATTTCTAGGGTTTACAAAGAATGGTGTGAAAAGGGAAAAACATCCAGTATGCGGCAGTCCTGTGGGCGAAAATCCCTGGTTGATGCTAGAGGTCAGAGGAGAATGGGCCGACTGATTCAAACTGATAGAAGAGCAACTTTGACTGAAATAACCACTCGTTACAACCGAGGTATGCAGCAAAGCATTTGTGAAGCTACAACACGCACAACCTTGAGGCGGATGGGCTACAACAGCAGAAGACCCCACCGGGTACCACTCATCTCCACTACAAATAGGAAAAAGAGGCTATAATTTGCACGAGCTCACCAATATTGGACAGTTGAAGACTGGAAAAATGTTGCCTGGTCTGATGAGTCTCGATTTCTGTTGAGACATTCAGATGGTAGAGTCAGAATTTGGCGTAAACAGAATGAGAACATGGATCCATCATGCCTTGTTACCACTGTGCAGCACCTTGTTGAATCAATGCCACGTAGAATTAAGGCAGTTCTGAAGGCGAAAGGGGGTCAAACACAGTATTAGTATGGTGTTCCTAATAATCCTTTAGGTGAGTGTGTGTGCGTGTGTGTGTGTGTGTGTGTATATGTGTGTATATCTATATCTATATATATATATATATATATATATATATATATATATCTATATATATATATATATATGTATGTATGTATATATATGAGAGTGAGAGAGTGAGAGTGTTGGTAATCCAGATAAAAGAACATTACAGTAGTCGAGGCGAGATGTGATAAACGCATGTACCAGCGATTCAGCGTCTTTTGGGCTGACATAGGGACGGGGTTTGGCAATTTGGTGGAGTTGAAAAAATGCAGCTTTAGAGAGTTGACTAATATAAGCGTCGAAGGTCAGTGAAGGGTCAAGAGTGATACCCACGTTTTTGACAGTGGCAGATGGAATAATTGATGTAGCTTCAAGGTCAAGTGTGGGAGTATTAGTTATATTTTTTGTTAGAGATGGTGGATCAGTAATTAAGATTTCTGTTTTAGTCAGATTCAAACTGAGAAAATTGTAGTTAAGCCAGGTCTTTTAATTCATTAATACATGATGATAGTGATGTAGTCTGGTGAATAGAGTCCGGTCGGCAAGCAGTATATATCTGAATATCGTCGGCATAACAGTGGTATTGAAAACCATGGTGGTGAATAATTTGTCAGAGAGGCAAAATGTGAATAATAATAGTAATGGGCCGAGAACTGATCCCTGTGGAACACCTTATTTGAGAAGGACAGTGGGAGATTTATAATTGTGCATGGTGATATGGTATTTTCTATTTGTCATTTTGACCTATTTTTATTTAAGTGCTAATTACAAATCTTACACAAACATAGACGAGCATGGTTACAAAGCTAAATTTGAAACATCCCATTTGACAATTATGTTGTCATTGTATTCAGATGTTCCAGTCTAAAGAAGCCCCTGAGAAGTCAACTACTCCAGAAGAGTTCATTCGCATGACGAAGGGCATCACCACTGCAACTGCTAAAGCTGTTGCAGCAGGAAATTCTGCCAGACAGGAAGATGTCATCTCCACGGCGAACCTCAGCCGCAAGGTCATAACCGATATGCTGACCACATGCAAGGTGTGTTTTCTGCAAGTGTCCATCTATGCTTTATTATCTGTGGGTTAGCGAAGGTGGTTTTGGTGTGTGTAATGGACTCAGTATTTTCCACCTCAGCAAGCGGCATATCACGAGGAAGTGAGTGACGACGTCAGGAGAAGAGCGCTGTTATACGGCACTGAATGTACCAATGGATATATAGATCTCCTAGAACTTGTCCTACAGGTACAAACACACACTCGTTCATACACAAAATGCATCTGTACAGTTCTTTGCTGCTTCAGGATTATGCTCTTTTGAAGGTTTCTAAATTTTGTTTTGGCGGTCTCCTACAATGGGTTTACATGCATCCAAGGTCAAAAACACTTGAATTTTATCTTAATATACATTGCAACATCGATGTACAGTGCCTTGCGAAAGTATTTGTAGCCCATTTTATGTTGCAGACTAATGCTAAACTGCTTTAAATAACTTTTTAACCCCATCAATCTACACTCCATACACCATAATAACAAAGCAAACAACAGATTTGTTATGTCAATTTATTACAAATAAAAAAACTCAAATAATTACATTGTCCCAGAAAAGGATATGAATAATTATGCACCCGTACCCTTTTCTGGGAGGCTCAAGAGCACTCCAATTTCACTTGTAGATGTTACTACACTTTCAGTGGAGTTAACTTGTGGCAAAATCAATTGAATGGGTATGATTTGGAAAGGCACACATCTCTCAATAAAAGGTTTAACAGCTGAAAATGCATATCAGAGAAAAGACCAAGCCATGAGGTCAAAGGAACTGCCCATAGGGCTCAGAGACAAGGTTGTGTCAAAACACAGATCTTGGATAGACTACAAAAACCATTCTGCTGCATTAAAGGCTCACAGAGGCATTTAGCCTCCATAATCCTTAATGGAAAAGTTTGGAACAACCAGGACTCTTCCTAGAGCTGGCCTCCTAGCCAAACTGAGCAAATGATGAAGAAGGGCTTTGGTTAGAGTGTTGAGCAAGAAGCTGATGGTCACTCTAGTTGAGCTCCATGATCATATATGCAGATGGGAGAAACTTGCAGAAGGACAAATATCACTGCAACACTCCACCGATCTGGGCTTTATGGCAGTGTGGCCAGACTAAAACCTCTCCTCAGTGAAGACGCATGAAAACTAACTTGGAATTAGCAAAAAAAAAAAGCTCTTAAATGAGACTCTCAGACTGTGAGATACAGGAATATCTGATCTGATGAATCTCAGTTCCAAACGTCATGTGTGGAAGAAACCAGGCACTGCTCATCACCTTCACAATATCATCCCAACAGTAAAGTGTGGTGGTAGCAGCATCATGCTGTGGGGGTGATCTTCTGTGGTAGGGACTGGGTGACTCGTCAGGTTAGGAGGAAAGCTCAAAGCAGCAGCATATAGAGTTAGCCTTAATGAAAACCTAGTCCAGAGCATTCAGAACCTCAGACTGGGCAGACGGTTCACGTTTCAACTGGACAGTGACCCTAAATACACAGCTAATACAATGCAAGAGTGGCTTATAAACAACTCTGTGAATGTCCTTGAGTGGCCCAGCCAGAGCCTGGGCTTGAACCCATTAGAACGTCTATGAAGAAACCTGAAAATGTTTGTCCACCGACGGTCCCCATCCAACCTGACTGTCAGAGCATGAGAGGATCTGAGAAGAATGGCAGAAAATACCCAAATGCAGATGTGCAAAGCTTGTCACATCATACCCAAAAAGACTTGAGGCTGTAAAAGTGCTTCAACTAAGGACTGAGTTAAGGGTATAAATACTTATGCAATGAACTTATTTCAGTTGTACAACAACGTTGTCACATCAGTTTTTTTGCTTTGTCATTATATATAGATTGTATAGATTGATGTGAAAAAAGTAATTTTAAGTAGTTTAAGGTAGCAACATAAAATGTGGGAAAAAAATGAAGGGGTACGAATAGTTTCGCAAGGCACTGTATATTATGTGAGCTGTGAGCTTTTCTCACGCTGTCTCCTATCCGAGAGCCTACTCTGCTCTAATTGGTCGGACGGCCCAGTCTGTTTTGATTGGTCTACCGCTTATAGTGCTTGTTGGAAACAAAACGTCCACTACCATAATGTGAATTTCCACTCCGGGGGTTTTCTCTGCACTTTTATACACAAGGATGCGGACAGTAACGATGGCCTCTGTTTAACTGTCAATTCAAGCCTGAGTCCTCATCCTTTGGAAGTGCATGCAATGTGGAAAACAGCGTATTTTTGACATGTTGGCAAAACGAACCAAACTCTTCCAGGCCTCAGCTATAACTAACTACAGTGTTTGAGGGCGGGTCAAATTAGACATTTTTCGCAGGCTGCCAATGAAGACCATAGGCTGGAATTATGCAAATTTATTAAAAACCTATGAAGGTTTGTGCAGGAAAAAAGACTGGAATTACTGACGACTCATTTCAAGTTTTTCAGAATCAGTCCATTCTTTTGGGGCGATAATAACTCAATTTATCATGCAACTTTGCCAGCCTTTTACATTCACAAACAGCTATATAACACACTACATGAAAAGTAATATCTGAAAAAAAGCATAATAGAGGGAGTTTAACCAGAACTGTTTATGTGCATAAATATTTGTTTCAGGTCTTACAAAAGCCAACAGGTGACCAGAAACAGAAGTTGGCGATGTTCTCTAAAAAGGTTGCTGCAGCTGTTACTGAACTGATTCAAACAGCAGAGGCTATGAAAGGTAACCTCACTCACAGACACACACCTTCATTAAGACATATACACACTCGCTCAGTGTAATCTGTGGATTTATTGTGCTGAGTAAAGTTTCCTGTCTTTCCCGTCTCGCTCAAGATGGGGGTGAGTACCATGAGACTCCAGTACAAATGTTATTCCATCTTTGCAGACTCCATTTAGAACACTTACTTATTTAACCACATTTGTGTCTTGTTCATTTGTTTTGATTCATTTCATTTGTGTGCAACACTGTGGCAAAATGAATTACACTCTGGCATGTTAGTTTGAAAAGGCATCATCCATTGCCCATGCAACTGACACACACGTTTAGTTATTGCAGCATGCCGTCTATGTGTTGAATCTAGGCCTGCCAAACAGTTTATCAGTTTGTGTATTGTGTGTTTAGGCACTGAGTGGGTCGACCCTGAGGATCCTACTGTGATCGCTGAAACTGAGTTATTGGGAGCTGCTGCCTCAATTGAAGCAGCGGCCAAGAAACTTGAGCAGCTCAAACCAAGAGCCAAACCAAGGGTAATGCACATGCTTAATGCACTGTTTAAAGACTCACCAAGGCTGCATTTATGATTTTTGGAATGTGTGACACTGAAGACTGGAGTAATGGCTGAAAATTCAGCTTTGCCATTACATGAATAAATTACATTTTGAAATATATTATAATAGAAAACAGCTTTTTTAAGTGTAAATATGTGTAATATTTCACAATGTTACTATTTTTACTGTATTTTTGATCAAATAAATGCAGCCCTGGTGAGCATAAGAGATTCTTAAAGGACAAGTTCGGTATTTTACACTTAAAGCCCTGTTTACAGATCGTTTCTGATGAAATAGAACAGTTAAGATTAAAATTTGGACACATGCTGCTGTCCCGAGAATTTTAGGTTTCCTTCGCTCTCCCCCCCACCCCCAGAATGGCTGCATATGGGCACTGGAACAATCCGTTTTTAGGAAGGATTGTTCCAGTGCCCATATGCAGCCATTCTGGGGGTGGGGGGGGAAAGCGAAGGAAACCTAAAATTCTCGGGACAGCAGCATGTGTCCAAATTTTAATCTTAACTGTTCTATTTCATCAGAAACAAGCTGTAAACAGGACTTTTATCTAAATCTTAATTATTCTAGTCTTTTGACTGGTAGTATATTAATGTAATATTTATTAATAATACATCATGCATATTTGTATTTTATAATACATTTAAAAATGTTTGCATGTATTTGTTGTGTACTGGAATTCAAAATGCCACAAGAAGTTCCTTGTGTGTCTTTGAACACTTGCCCAGTAAAACTATATATATAATGAACCCTTAACATCCTAAACTCAAACCTTTTATACAGTTACAATTTACTACTCCTCATGTAAATGAAGTGGTTACTGTTTTAACAGCTGTGCCCTGTATGTTAATAAAGTTCAGACACCCTATTGTCTGAGATGGCTCTCAGATTCCCACACATGTTTCTATTCTAAAATGATGACTATTTGCTTAGGATGTGGTGCACTTAAATGGGGCATAAACAATAAAATTGTGGACTTTGTTGTTCTCTATGATTATAAGCCATTTTTGGGGAATGAGCATGATCAACCTCCTATCTTGGAGTGGAATCTGGGTCGGGGCAGACTATAATTTCTTACAGGAGCTAATTCCTTATAAACTCTTAAAGAAACTACATTGCTGATAATTTTTTGTTCAGAAGACCCCTTTTTGTTATTGTTGGTCCACCCATCAAATTAAATGTAACAACTGAACTTTTCCTATTTTTTCTTTGCAGCAAGCTGATGAGAGTTTAAACTTTGAAGAGCAGATACTTGAGGCAGCCAAATCTATCGCTGCAGCCACCAGCGCCCTTGTAAAATCAGCTTCAGCAGCTCAGAGAGAACTCGTAGCCCAAGGCAAGGTAAGAAAACATAGCATGAACCAAAAAAAGCTTCACTAGTCCGTATAATGTTCGCATGAAACGGACATTGCAATAGTCTTTTCTTCCCTATTGTGACGTATATCCTTCTTGAATGAGAAAAAAGTGTAGGGCGTGACTTGATTTTGTCCATGGGGAATTAATTGGATCGTTGTGATTTGCTGTTGCTGTGATCTCGTGTGAGAGATAGGTTGTCCCGCTCTCGTCATCAGAGAAGAGAAAGGATCATGCTGCAAGAGGGAGGGGAAGCTGTTTTGATTCAATATTACGAGGGCACATGAATTTTGAAAAAATTATGATGTACATGAATACATTGACTTCATAGCCTTAAAAGCAACTGTTTCTTCCATTTTTCATTGACTAATTGCCATCTTTTTTCCTTTGTGAAGGTGGGTACCATCCCTGCTAATGCTGTGGATGATGGACAGTGGTCTCAAGGGCTGATATCTGCTGTAAGTCCTTAAGCATTTAACAGTGACAATAAAATGTCATCATGTTGTATCCCTGTATGACTGCTTTGTTTCCTCACTGTTACAGGCACGCATGGTTGCCGCAGCCACCAGTAACCTCTGTGAGGCAGCAAACGCATCAGTCCAAGGCCATGCCAGTGAAGAAAAGCTCATCTCTTCTGCCAAACAAGTGGCTGCTTCCACTGCACAGCTGTTGGTGGCGTGCAAGGTTAAAGCTGACCAGGATTCAGAGGCTATGAGGAGGCTACAGGTATATACGGTTACATAAAAAAAAAAGATTGAATTAATTCTGATATTCAAATAGTAACTGCACTGTAAAGACCCCGATATACTCACGGTGAAGTTCTTTCGTCGGTGACAACGATTACTGTCAGCTAACATCCGATGCTGAGAGCGGCATTTAGGTGAATATGTAAATAGGTGCTGTGCGCTTTCCTCTCAACAACAAAATAAACACACAACAAAAATGTGAAAACAGCAAGCATTTTTTAACAAAGCATAAGAAAAGCATCTGATCATCATAGCAACGTGGATATGTTTGCACAAGCTCTGTAATTCGTCACTTAATGCTGGGTACACACCAAAAGATAATCGGCTGATTTCCTCCCTTCCGACAATCCTAGCTAATCAGCTTGTTGATTTGTGGCAACAGCACGAATGTTTATACAACGTGTTCTGTGAAAATCATTCCAAACACTATCATCGCAGTTTCTTCCTGCATATCGTCCGTAATGCTTATTCAGAAGTCTCGCGAGATTTCCTGTGTTCACAGTCGAGACTTGTGGTCTATCACATTTTGAAAATCTTATAAGATGTAAAAAATCTTTTGGTGTGTACCCAGCATAAGTAAAGTCACGTCATGTTTATTTATATATCACTTTATACAAAAGATTGCTTAAAATCAAGCAGCTTTAATGTATTAAACATGAAAATCAAGCAGCTCTCCTGTATGTAAATTTTTTTCCCTTGCAGACGAAAAGTTTTGCTTTGGCAAGATGTTTCGAACTCCCAAAACGAACTCTAAACGAACTTCGTTTTGGCCTGATTTTGTTCGAAATGACGTCCCAGCAGTTCATTCTTCGATTTCGCTTGCTGTATGTCGGGGCCTTAAATGTTCACATATAAACCTAGCCTTACCGTACTATCTTCATTTACTATGTATTTCATAGACATATTTCTTGAACTTGTGTTATCTGCAGGCTGCAGGCAATGCTGTGAAACGTGCCTCTGACAGTCTGGTTCGAGCTGCCCAGAAAGCTGCTTTCAACAAGTCTGATGATGACAATGTGGTGGTCAAGACCAGGTTTGTCGGAGGAATTGCTCAGGTAAGATTTATAGGCTGAATTCTGTCTATGCTTTATTTAATAATAATTGGTTAATAATGTACTATTTTTTTATAATCTACATTAATAATATATTTGATGATTATTGTTGTTGTTAATAATACAAATAAACAAATATTTATGTATAAAATGGTAACACTTTACAATAAGGTTCATTAGTTAACTACCTTAGTTAACATGAACTAAGAATGAACAATACTTCTATAGCATTTATTAATCTTAGTTAATATTAATTTCAACATTTACTAATACATTATTAAAATCTAAGGTTGTATTTGTTAACATTAGTTAATGCACTGTGAACTTACATGAACAAACAATGAACCGCTGTATTTTTATTACCAAAGATGAACTAATACAGTAACAAATGTATTGCTCATTGTTAGTTAAGACAGTAACTAATGTTAACTAATGAACCTTATTGTAAAGTGTTACCTATAAAATTAAATGTGCATAAATATGTACACTCGGAATGCACATACGTTTTTTTATTGTTGTAGTTATTTATGATAACATTTTTATCTAAATTAATGTAGAAAATGAAATGTGTGTAAATGTGCAATTTAATACAAAACCACTGAATGTCTAAAATGCATCTTTACCAATAATTTTTTTCTTGATGCCCATGTTTTTGTTGTTAAGTTAAATAGATAAAGTTAAGTAAATAAATACATTTATGTAGACGACAAAATGTGTCTAAATGAGTAATGTAATGCAAACCCACTCTGAATAAGTTTTTTGGCACATTCCCTGTCTTTTGTGTGTGTGTGTATGTTATTCAATTTATGCTGCCCCATATTAAGCTTTATTCAGTTCTTGTTTTAATTGTCTGTTTGGCCCAGATTATTGCTGCTCAGGAGGAGATGTTGAGGAAGGAGAGGGAGCTGGAAGAGGCCCGTAAGAAGCTGGCACAGATCAGACAACAACAGTACAAGTTCCTGCCAAGTGAACTCAGAGAAGATGAGGACTAAACATATATGTTGGCTTCCTCGTGATCAAGTTGTCCACCATTTGATTTTTGCGTTCAGAGCGCAGATGGTTTTCACTTCAACCTATAGTGCAGTCCATACAACACCTACGAAACTGTTGAAGGGTTATTGAATTAGTTGACTGGATTGTGTTTAAAAAAAAATATATATTCAAACTCTTGAAGAACTATACAAACAACAACCATCTCATCTCCTTTACCGTGAATGTGTTCATGCCTCCACCACACCCTCATGAAGAAGCTTTGGATTTCTGGCATGATTCTGAACTTGTCAGTGTGTGTGCATGTTCGTGCCGAACAGCGGGATTACACATGTGGGATTGGAGTGTTGAAGATTAACTAATGAGATGGGCCTGTTTGAGCTCAGTCATTAAAATAAAGCATTTTCAGGGTTTCAAACAAGGTACAGACTTTGACATTTACATCAAGTTTAAAGTCGAGCAGAAAGGAAACCTGATTGTTAGAGAACAGCCTTTTAAACTCCAGTTGAATGTTTAACACTTGTACATTTGTAATGGTGAGATACGTTTTTTTATGCTTCACTTTCATTGCTTCGAAGTTCACAAAGTATACAAATAAAAGATATTTATGTAGCGAAATGTGCGTACATGTGCAATGTGAAACAAAATCACTCAGAATGAAAGGTCTAAAATAGAGCTTCTCAAATGATTTTTTTCTTGCTGACCATACGCTTTTTGAGAATGCAATGACCGGATGTAGTGATTCATGGATTATAAATGGAGACTCAAAAGAGTAAGACCATATTAACCTCAAAATAGTACTGTGGAAAATCCACCTCTAACTCCTTAAAACCTTTTTAAAATATGACCTTAAACCATATCAGTTTTTTTTTTTTTTTTACATGAATGAACCCTAAATACTGAATGTATGTGTTAAAATGTAATGGAATTGAATTTCTCATATTTGTTGTCTGCAGGCATGAGGATGTATGTTTAAAAGGCTGATTGAATGTTTCTTTTCACTTTTGGTAGAGCCAGACATACTGTAACTTCAACATTTATGCACATTTTTAATTTTCTAGTCCTGAAATGATTGGCCACTGCAGTATTTTATAGTGCTGTGTGTAGCTACTTTGAGTTATTTTTTCTTTTCATCATATCCCTTATGTTCTAAATCATTTGATGCTGGTATGACTTTCTGATTTTTAGCCTTATCTTCTGGTGTGTCACTTTTATGCTTGTATGATGGTCATATGCAATCCTGGAAATCACATTCGGTTCTCAGTGCTTCATTGCTTTGCTACTACAGCCCTCCTTTCACTGGCTTTATGTGCATTTAGTTTCAGTGCCTTAGTTTATCAGTCAAATGAACGTATCAGTTCTCTGACTGCAGGAGACAAGATCAGGTGTGTACATTCTGGCTTGCATTCACCGTAGTGTGTCTGTCAAAGCTGAGTTGCTGCTTATCTGTTACTACTTATGTGCTCTCTGATGCTCAGAGCTGGAAGAGTACGAGTTGAAGTTTGGTAATTACTGCAACAAGTCATTGTCGGTCATAACGTGGCCTGAGCAACTCACTTTAAGCAGTTCCTCCCTTTAGCTAGTTCTGTCTGGAAAGTGTCTGTCTGCTTCATGTGGCTGTAAATGTATATGGCTTATATATGAATATGTGTCTATGTTAAGACAGCACATGTTTGTCCTGCATTTCTTGTGCATGCTTCATGTCATCTAATGGCAGAGTTGAAGAATGATCAATGTTGCCATCTCATGCATTGACTATAGAAGAGTCTAAAATATTGAGAAATTACTGAATGTGACTTCACATTTTGAAAAATTAATTGGCTTGTTTATTTTTGGGTGTCTTTGAATAATTGCTTGTAGCATTGCCGTAAAAGCGTAGACCTGAAGTTACATGTAAAGCATCTGTCTATAATGAAGAACATTTTAACTTAAAATAAAGGGTTTCAAAGTATAGTTCTCTTTATATGATGTTCATCTTCATATGGAATGCTTTTCTTATACCTTGCCTGAGAGTGAATTGGCAATGGAACCACAGTATAAGTTGCTGGTTGTGCACTGAACCGTGTTAGAGAGTTAACAATCACAATTCTTATTTTATAAGGTTTCTTCTTATATGGTATATTGGAGAATGAACTCTCACAAACCTTTTAATTTATTCTATCATTTATTATATTTAAAAAACATGGGCTTTGCATGGGCTTCAGCTGCCTGTCACTTTTAATCACTTGTGTATTTAATGTGTACAGTAATAATAATGTATTAATACTTCATTTTATAATATAAGTAGTAATAATACTGATAGTTGTAGTAATTATTAATTGTATTCCATATACATTTAACATATAAAAAACATGCACTGAAAACACGTCAAATTTATGTAAAGATTTTGTATACATTTTTTTTTTAAGTAAATTTGACATAAGGAATTAAGTTAACTCTACTTAACTTAGTTAAGTAAAATGAACAAAGAAAATAACTAACTTGGCCAGTAAAAGTTTGAGTAATTTCTACTTAGTTGGATTTTACTTTGCAAAACTTTTTACTCAAACAATATAACTCTGAATTAAACCACGCTTTTAAAGTGTATGCTTTACTTAGGAACATCTAAGTTATATAAAACAATAGATATTGTGTAGACACCATTTCTACGTAATTGACAAAATGTGATACCTGAACACAGAGACCTCTGCTTGATACACAATACACAATGACAGTATCATTTGATGGATCGTTTTTGAGTATACAGTATGAATGTGTCATTTTGAGTATAGCAAATAAACTCCAGATGTCACAAAATGGCAAGTCACTAAACATGACAACAAAAGCAAAGATAAAACCATGTAAATACAGCAGGAAAACAGAGAAAAATCAACCTTGTTAATTAGTCATGCCCCAGTGCATGATGGGAACACCAGTATCAAAAAACAAACAAAAATGTTGAGTAGGTTTTACTTCATTTTTAATTTTTTTTTTTACAATTTAAGTTCTACAAGTTTGAATTGAGTACTAATGTAGAATTTACTTGAATTCTTGACTTAACTATTTCATGTAGAAATTACATTTGTTTGATATTCTGTAGTATTTACTTTACCACAGAATCATTTTTATCAGACAGGCAATAAAGGGAAACAAAAAGTACTATAAAATAGTTGGCAGCTGAGAGACAGTGTGTTCAAAATGTTCATCACAAAAGGGTAAATACAAAAGTTTAGTATTTGTGACCAATCTTCCTTTGAGAAAAATATAAATATTTTGCTATCTTGCATGAACTATGCTTGAGTTTGGATTAATGTTCTATGCAGTCATCTGTAAATATGTATAGTCTCAATTTAGAAAGTTATAAATCTTTTGCAAGATGCCTAATCGAAGCAAGTTTACCTTCTATGTACCTTCTCACCCTTCTCCCCAAATAGTAAGGCTTTGTGAGATTTATATATACATTTAAAAAAAGGTACTTACTTCGCATCTGTGATTTGTTAAATCGACTGACACAAACATTGTCTCGTTCTTTTAAAGCATGTATCAGTATCCTGTTTCTACCGGTTTTGCTGTTATTCTGAGATATTCTTTATGATTGTGAACTGAGATAATGTAATCTCAACTCTGTATGGCAGTACTGCACTAAGTTCAGGCTGGCTGCCCCTTTAAGCCATTGGTCTTCGGCATGGGGTAGGGCTGAGGTGGTATGTCTTAGTCAGCATGAGGGTATGGGGCTATATTGGGTGGGATCACATACTCAGAGAGGTGCTAATTTTAGTCCCCTGTGGGGAGATGATCATAGCAGATATGCATGTTTAAAGATTTACAGTTAGTACAATTGGAGTTTCAATTGGTTTGGCAAGTAGAACTGGTAAATGCTCTCAGGCAGACGTTTCAAGCATCATGATTTTAGTGGGAGAGAGGGAAAGATGGTGAGAAGTGAACCCATTGTGTATAGTTATGTTTTATTTCTCAACCTTATGGAGTTCATGGCTATTTAATTCTATTCCATCATAACAGCACCTCTCTAGCAATACTTTAATCTTAGATCTCAGTTAACAGAATATAATTCTAAATTTTTAAAGTGTCAATTTTACTAGTTTTCATTAGCAAAATTTAATTAGCTGCTTTCTGTAAATCAATTTCAGACTAAATTTCTAAAAATTAACCTTCACTGAAAGGTTCTTCGAAAAACTAAGACTGGTTATTTTATGGCCTTGCTGTGAAAACTCACATTTGGAACATTTTAAGAGTGTGTATTACCGCAAATTACATCATTCAAATGATACAAAATAGTATCAAAGTTAGCAGCATCCAGAAAATCTTGAAGTTAAATCAAAGGCATTTAGCAGGCTGAAGTGCCAGGCGTAAATGTACCGTTGAAAGGCTTTCCCCATGAGGAAGCTTTGCACGTCTGCTTGAATGTTTCTGGCTATAACTTGTTAGTCTGATCTTTCTGGAAGACTAAAAGCGGTGAGGAAAAAATAAATAAAGCCAGACTAGTTGATTTTAATCTATCTTAAGGCATACAGAAACAATTCTAAGTGTATGTTTTTCCATCAGCATCTATGCACAAAAAAAAGGTTGCTTTAACGCAATGTAAGACCATGAAGGCAAAGAAAGTGTCCATGTTACATATTTCATGACAGCACTAAACATGCACATAAAAGCGGTTCCGTTCAAATTAAGTGCATGTAGTTCATTAGTAGTTCAGTACATTTGTAATAAGCGGCTACACAATGATATAAACACTGTTGTGTGATCCATGATTAAGATTAGTTTAAGCTTGGTAGTAAGCTTGTCTTACAACAGCTAAGAAGAGACTGTGGCAGGTGCTTCCTTCAGGAGGGGAAGGGTAAAAATAACCTCCTGGAAAAAGTTCATGGAGTGGGAATGTGAGAGTGTAAGAAATTAGCCTAATGTTAAGTGCAAACACCTCAGCTTTGTAGAAACACTCTAATGATCTTCTTATCCAACAACACCTTTACATTCAAACTGTAATGAAGGTAAAAACTGTATCAAACACAATATAGCTCATTTTCTCTCCTAACTTGCACGTGTACGATATTTGACCCAAGTAACCTCAGTCGTAAGTGACAATTTATTAAATGGTGTAGCAAAGTCCATATAGACGCGTTACATGAGGCTTGTATCTTCGCGGCATGGCCGACAGCTGTAGCTTTGCCACACGGCACGTCGTTGTGATTCCAAGAGATTTGGGGGGCTTTTGCCGCGGCCGATTAAAGCCAGCACGATACTTGAATGAATGCTAGCGTGCTGAGAGATTGCTGTTCAACAGCCACCGTATCTAAAGCTCTTCAGATTATGAACAATGCCTGAGGGACTCGTTGACATGCCTCTCTGTTACGAGGCTGACCCAGAGATAGTAACGCCTTTCCTTAAGATAATCACTTTCATGAGACCCTTGTGTGCTGTATAAAACCAATCGATTTTTTCTTATAAAGACTTTTACTTTTCTTTGTAAAGAGTTTATGAGGGGAAACAATAAACATTTGATGTTGGGGTTCGCATATTCAGCGTTTAGCATGAATTGGACAGCGGGTAAATTGCTTTCCGGACAGTTTTGCTCCTCTTCCCTCGATTTCTCTTCAGGTTCAGGGTGTTAGAAATAGGAACGCGGCCCCCTTGTAAGACGTCTTGGCCCTCAGATCCCATATATAGGCATTTCAATGGTCAAATGTCTGAGGGCAGCGAATCGCCGTCCAGATCCTTAAAAAAAGACGCGAGGCAGGAGGAACCGCTAAGGGTCCTTCCCTAAAAAGTATTGGGTGTCTTGCGAAACTTCTCAGGCTCCCGTGAAGGCACATATTTGACAGGCTACAGCGAGAAGAGCTCGCACTCCAGCTCAGCGTTCGGTTCAGCACAGACGCTCATCGCCTCTCTCAGTTCGGTGTGACCACCCATACACTAACACAGCCATGGATGCCATTAAGAAGAAGATGCAGATGCTCAAGCTCGACAAGGAGAATGCCTTGGACAGAGCAGAGCAGGCTGAGGGCGATAAGAAGGGAGCAGAGGACAGAAGCAAACAGGTTGGACATGGGCATCTGGGTGTCTCTTGTACACCTTTACACAGATCAGACTTTATGAAGTCTGATTTTTGTTTTCTCAACTTATTAGGCTGTAGCATATGCTATTATTATATTTTTAATAAGTTTTCTATATCTAGTTCATAATCTATTTTATTTCTATTTCTCATTCTAATTTTTTTTTTTTTTTATATAATAGATGTCTCATTAATACTTTAGACTGTCTTTTTGTATAGGCCTGCATGGTTAATTGATGTATGGCAGTTGTTCTTGTGCCTATCCATGTCCATTGACACACGTGCTCTTCGTGCAGCTTGAGGATGACCTGGTGGCCCTGCAGAAGAAACTGAAGGGCACTGAGGATGAGTTGGACAAATACTCAGAGGCCCTTAAGGATGCTCAGGAGAAACTGGAGCTGGCTGAGAAGAAAGCTACCGATGTAAGCATGCCGTCTGATGTCACGCGTAACCTGTGCCCACCCCTGCTAGGCAGTCTGTTGAACTTATTATATAGGCTACACGTGATTTCATATTTACCATCTCGTACTTTGGCAATGTTTTACCGACTAAACTTTATCGGAAACCACAAAAATTGTAATTTAAAATGACTCAAGGCCATTCTTAAAAGTTGTTGCTCCACCTGGTAAACGAATGCCATATGTACAGTTGCAGGGGTTGTGTATGCAAACGGGGAGTTAAATTTAGCAGTGCGCTTTATAAGGCAAGCGTCTGGGGGTTCGTCTTGCCCACCTACAATCGTCTTAATAGGGTCCGTGTAGAATTTCACCTCACCCTCGTTGGATACTTAAGACCATCAGCCATCATCCATCTAGATAGTATAATAAACGATACAAATAATTATACTATATAATAAAAGTTATATCTGTTAAATAGTTCTAGGACTAAAAATGAATATCAACCCATTATTCGTTATACAATACAAAACAATAGCCTAATATAATAGGAATATAGATAGATTTAATAAATAAAGACTTGTCCATAGACTTCCAGGGGGTCAATGCCAGAAACGATTTGTGTCAGTAATTTTGTGGGCTCAAATAATCAAATGAGGGTCATTCAATGCTTTTGGCGCCCCTAGCGAAGTTAGCTAACGTTAGCCGTCAGCTCACAAAATACTAAGGACTTACTGTTGCCTATATATTTGTGATGTCTTAAATAAATAAATAATGGCCTCTTATTTTTGTCGATGCAGCGATCGAGCAGCTGTTGCTATAGAAAGTTATAACTTCAAACAAAAGCAACTTAAATGTTCGCGAGCATCTATTTAGCGCTCACTAACTAAATGTAATTTTTCTAAAGTTTCAAAACGGTTTTGAAGCTATAACTTATAGCTATGTTAAAATAAAATAAGTACCCTTGTAGGACATCCTCTTTCTTTGTAGTTCCTTGGGAAGAGGCGTCATGATGTCATTAGAAAAGAAGCCCACAATTCCCAGTTTCACAAAACGAAAACAATCTGTATTTCACCTCCTTTGGAGAAATTGTGCTCCACTTGTATTGCAGAAACACATCACAAGATGGCGCTGTACGCTCAGAAAATCGAACACAGTTAAATGAGTATAAAATCTGTAGAGGCTACAATGTGAAAAGAATAGACGGAGAGATTGTTGCATTTTAAATACACTTTTTGCAGCTGCAAACAATTTGCAGTTTCGCAAATCCAATTCATTACATTTATTTTTTATTTATTACATTTTTAATAGTGTTCCTTATTGTCAGCATTCATTCTTGCCATAATACACGAAACGCAATAACATTTCTCTTGTAATTTATAAACAGATCTTGTGGCCAAAGCAGTAGTTTAAAAGGCGATAATACAGCGTAGATGAATTGACTTCCGGTGTTTGTTAAAGCGTTACCACCAGACTGGGAATGAACCATAGAACGACTTGCTTCATCGGATCGCAGTCACGTCCTGTGATAACCATATAATCCGTGATGGCTGGTACGGCACATCTTGAGGCTGTGAAAAAGAAAATCAGATCTCTGCAAGAACAAGCAGACGATGCTGAAAGCAACATGCTGAGACTACAAGAGGAGCTCGCGTCCGAGCGCGCAGCCAGGCAATCTGTGAGCTTACCTGCCATAATCATTTAAGTGCATTATTAGGCCAACTGTAGCGCGTTTTCCCATCAAATCACGTCAAAAAGCAGGATATGTCATGAAAATGATGTTTAAACAACGTTGTCAGTGTTTCGCGTCGTTAGAAAGTCGCGATAATTGATGGTGAACTGGCGCTTAACAGATGGAGAGGGCGGTGAAGCTTTTTGACACTTCCCGTCCTCCTGCCTTTCAGTGCTAATGTTTACCAAAAATCCTAGACGATAACCTTTACATGTTGTGTGGTATTGGTGAACACATCACAACTCACACTGAAAACCTTTATTAATTTGAGGAAAACGAGAGCGTTAAGTTCTAGAGATATTTCTCAAACCCTTTCTGTCTGCATCTAGTGAAATGTTCATTTCTAGGCGTATGAGTGCGCGTCGTGAGCTCGTGCTCATTGCTGTGTGTGTGTGTGTGTGCGCAGGCTGAGGCTGACGTCGCTTCCCTGAACAGACGCATCCAGCTGGTTGAGGAGGAGTTGGATCGCGCTCAGGAGCGTCTGGCCACTGCTCTGCAGAAGCTGGAGGAGGCTGAGAAGGCTGCTGATGAGAGTGAGAGGTGTGTATGGAACCAAAGTAGGGCCTGAGACTCTTAAAAATAATTTTGTCAATAAATGAAATATAAGTGAAATATCAGGTGGTCAAACTACCCCCAACCTACCCCCCACCCCAAATATGTTCCCTGATTTTTAAAATTTATTTTTTAAAGAGAGACATAAATACAATTTAAAACAATGATATGGAATTTTCTAGCAATAAACATTAAATAAATATAAAATTAAACCAGTTTAAAGGTGCATTAAGCAACTTTTTCATGTTAAAAATACCCGTTTTCTAACCCATACATGCTTAAACAATTGCCTGATGGGCTGAATGAGCCCTTCTCTGATCACTGAGATTGTCTCTATAATCCTGTAAAGTAAAATAAATAAGAGGGATTCGGGCCGGAATTTTAGACTGGGCGTGACGTCATGCGCGTTCACGGCACGCTCACCTGGCTGTCTGGCAGGTTTGTGTATTCGCCGCCATTCTCCGTAGAAGATGGATTCTAAGAGACCGGCTTGTACCGTAGTTCATTTCAAACACCAACGCAAACTCCACGTAAGATAAAAAAAAGAAAACTTTTGTCCGTGAGCGTGCACACTTCTGGCTGCAGTTTCGCTTGCCGCCAGAGGGGGCATAGTTCTGCAAAAACTCAGAGACTTGCGCAATGCACCTTTAATAAAAGTCAATAAAAAAAATTGGAAATTAAAATGAGTTTATATTACAGTTTTTATTACAGTAAATTGAATATCAATTCAGTAGATCTTGTCAAGTTATGGCAAAGTATGATTTTAATTGTTAGATATAGAGCCAAAACCTCATTTTAAGAGGAGGATAGACGTTTGATGTTTCGAAACTATAGTTTCGAAACATCAAACGTCTATCCTCCTCTTAAAATGAGGTTTTGGCTCTATATCTAACAATTAAAATAGCTAATAGCTAATAAATTAGCTATAGCTAATTTTGTTGCAGTGTTAAACAAATGCTATAGTTTATCAAACATAATATGTAATAGGTCTCGTGATTTTTAGGGAGCAATATTAACACCCAAAGTCTCTCTCTCTCGCTTTCAGAGGCATGAAGGTCATTGAGAACAGGGCCCTGAAGGATGAGGAGAAGATGGAGCTGCAGGAGATCCAGTTGAAGGAGGCCAAGCACATTGCTGAGGAGGCTGACCGCAAGTATGAGGAGGTTGGTTTTCTCTCTTTTCTCTCTCTCTTATAATTTATTATAAATAAATATAATCCAAATATAAAAAAATATATATATTTCCGATATTCCGAATGTCTTCCCCTTGGACAGCATAAACAAATGCATGTACACTCACAACTTTTCTCTTTTGTGATGGTACACAGGTGGCCCGTAAACTGGTGATTGTTGAGTCTGAGCTGGAGCGTACTGAGGAGCGTGCTGAGCTCAATGAGGGGTAAGAACAAACAAATTGAATACTTTTTAAAAACATGCTTACCTTAACCTATGCCTGGCTATTTTTGTCTCATATTTTCTGTCACTCTCTCCCACAGCAAGTGCTCTGAGCTGGAGGAGGAGTTGAAAACTGTGACCAACACCATGAAGTCTCTGGAGGCCCAGGCTGAGAAGGTAAGCGTGTAAATATTTGTGTGTGTGTGTGTGTGTGTAGAGGTATTTATGTGTATGCATGAATGATCATCTGCGTATATTTGTTTTGTGTGTTGGTGTTTATAGACAGCCCTTTAATCCTTTTTTTCCATCTACAGTACTCAGCTAAGGAGGACAAATATGAGGAGGAGATCAAGGTCTTGACTGACAAACTGAAGGAGGTGAGTTCATCACCTATTTTTTGTGTGTGTGAGCATTGATATAAGAGGGCCTGACAAACTTTCTGTGTTCCAGGCTGAGACTCGTGCTGAGTTCGCTGAGAGATCAGTCGCCAAGCTTGAGAAGACCATTGATGATCTGGAGGGTATGTCAACTTGTACCTCACTGTTTTTCATGCTGCTATTAGACACGGGTTAAAACAAGCTATTTAGAATCAATGTAAGACTTACTTTTTCATTTTATAGAGAGATGCTAGTTACATCCTTAGAATAACAGGTTCAAGTCCTTTTGCATTCATACACTTAAAAATAAAGGTTGTTTATTGGCATCTATGGTTCCATGAAGAACCTTTAACATCCAGTGGAACTTTTGCATTGCACAAAATGTTCTTTATAGTGGAAAAATGTTCTTTAGATTATTTAAATGTTCTTCACATGGTTCTTTAAAGAACTGTTCACTGAAAGGTTCTTTGGGGAAACCAAAATGGTTCTTCTATGGCATCGCTGGGAAAACCATTTTGGAACCTTTATTTCTAAGAGGATATGTTGCTATCATATAGTGATTTAAAAGATACGCCTTTAAATTAACAGCAGTACTTATCGGCACTGCTATCTTTAGGTATTTAAAAGATCATATTTTTCTCATTATTGAAGAAGGTAATCTCACCTCATTTCATTTCTGTTTAATTTTTTTTTCTTAGCCTTTCTTTTTTCTGTCTCTCTATGGCCACTTGTCACTGTTCAATCCGCCTTTGCACTGCTTCATCTCCCTTATTTTCTTGTTTCTCCATTCTTTTCCATTCCTCTCCATTCAACACCCTCCACCGTTCTGGCCTTTAATTGGCTACTTTAGATGAATTGTATGCTCAGAAACTCAAGTACAAAGCCATCAGCGAGGAGCTGGACCACGCTCTCAACGACATGACCTCCATGTAACTATCCCCACCTGTTACTCCAGTGTGCACACGTGCTTTTGGATTAATAGCATTTCCAGATTCTGTCTGCTAATATAAATTCATTTTTAGGTTTTCTGATGGATTTTAGAATCCACTATACATTTTAGAGTCTGCATCACATAAGTGTTTCTATTGATTAACTCAGTATAAAGTGATGTAGAAAAGTAGATTACACACAAGCAAACACTTGGTCTCTTGCATGCCCTTTGTTGTTCAATATCACCATCTATCATTTGTTTCAACTCTTTTTTTCTCTTTTTTCCCCCTGCACAGTTAAATTTTTTACATCTCATCTCTGGCTCCGGGCACCATCTGAGCGGCATCTCCTTCATTTTCTTCTATGTTTCTCTCCTTTTCTCTGTCGCCGCCTTCTCCATCACACTATTCTCAGTGGGGATGGAGCACTCAGCACTATAGTCCCATCACTTGTACAGAAATTTTTTGCTTTCTGTAAAATAAAACTTCCTCCCATCTCTGTAAGCTCCCCACTCCTTTCTCTCTTTAGTATGTCTTAACTCTTTTGATTTCATATGTCCTTAATTTATTGTCGAGAAGCTTGAATAAAATCCAAAGAAAAAAGCTCATTCTCATCACCTCATGTTGCTTCTCTCTTCGACAGCTTATGTTCACCTGTAATGATCATATTCATACCATCATGATTTTGCACCAAAGGTTCTATGGCAATGTAAATATAGAATTGAAAGAAAGATTTCAGCATAATCTTTAATAAACCATTTTGGGTAAATGCTCTTACTAACATCTTTCCTTTAATTTTCACTCTTCTCTTCTCTTCTCTTCTCTTCTCTTCTCTTCTCTTCTCTTCTCTTCTCTTCTCTTCTCTTCTCTTCTCTTCTCTTCTCTTCTCTTCAGACCCCCTATATCAACAGCTCCAGAAAAACCGGGTCCTTTCACATGAGCTCAGTTTAGCACTTAATGAATTCTAATCTCACTATATAAGAAAAAAAAACAGGATGTACACTAAATATTACATTCTGTCTATTGTTTGTGGTGCACACAGAGTAACCAATAATCTATGGATGACAGATAATCCATAATTTCATTATTCTATTATTGTTGATACTGGAGATCTTGATCTTTTTATCTCAGGGCTAAAAAATAAATAATAAAATAAAAAAGATTTACTGTTTATGGGTTGCATACACAAAACCTAAAGCTTAAAGGTATAGCGGAGGATCTTTCCAAATTTTAGATAAGACCCGCCCTCTCCACTTTTTGAAAAGTTTGATTGATTCACCAGAATGATTGACAATTAGGAGGACCAATAGTATAGGTTACCCACCAGGAAGTAAAACATCCTCCACTATACCTTTAAATATTAAATTAAAAAAATCATGGCAACCTGTGTCCATTAAATGATTAACAGCCTTGACCTTTTAGTGTATTTTACGTAGAGGGAAAAGTTTACATAGAAAGGTGGAAGTGCCTTCTGCATTATATAACTCACTTTGGATCATTACCAAAGGTGTGTTGTGTTATAGGAGTTGATTATTTATAGGCTATATGTCAGAAGTACTTCTAAAATCAGAAAATATGACTAGAGCAAGTAACTGAAAAAGACACTTGTAAAATTATCAACCCATCGTTATCACATGTAACATGCATAGATGCAATGCACCACCCTCAGGTACACAAATATAAATGTTTCCTTTTTTTTTTTCCTTTTGCAACTGCCAAAATTATCAATATACCTGAATAAAAATAATCGAATCTCAAAATGCCTAATGTCTTGTTTCTTTATTGACCAAATACATAGGCTATATTTATAAAGAGAAAGAAAATATATTCCTGTTGGTTAGATAGCCTATGCAATGTTGAGAAAACCCTTCTGAAAAGTGAAATGCCGTGGATCTCAGTTTTCTGTGATCGGCTTGTGTGTGCGATTCCTCAGACCTGGAGGACCTTCTGAACGTATAGAAGCAGTAGCTTTTTCTAGAAAGGGAAAATTTAAAAGATAAAAAAAGAATAATTTTGAATAATTTATTGCCATCGTGAGAACAAGAAATCATGTAATCAGTAAAAAAGTAAACTGTAGTCTAATTACGAGTATTTTAAAACGTAATATAATCTAATTACAAGTAGGCCCACTGAATTTTTGGAATTTTATTATGTAATCCAGATTACATGTAGCCTACTCTCTACCAGCAGCACTGACTTTATAAAATAAAGGCTGACTGTTCTAGACTGTATATAATTTCTTGTTTAAATGATCTTTACTGAAAACTTGTATTTAAAACAGATCATAAATGCAAACACTGTAAACATGTTCCAGTAGTCAGCTGTGTTTCTGAGGTCTGTACAGGCGTCCATTGTCAGACTTTTAAACAACTTCCGGTTCGCTTCCGTGTGTAGGGTCAAATGTGAGAAGATAATCCGTGTGAAAATGGAAGGGGATGCAGCTCCTCTAAACACCTTGTGGGAAAGCAAAGGCGGCTATGTCCTGAGTAATGTCGCCGAGGTCGTGGAAAGGATTTTGACATTTGTGCCGACTAAAAATCTCTTCCGGATCGCAAGGTAACGTTAAAAAATCTACCTGACTGGAGATGTTTTAGCCTGTTAGCTTTGAGCTAATTATTTGAAAACCCCATTCAGTCCATCACAGCCAGGTTAAGCGGTATTAGATCAACTCAATTTATAATTTAACGGGATATTTGTGTACACGTTTACGTTGTTGAGTGATTAGTTTGGTCCGATCTCACAGGTTCCGATGTTCCTTCTCAAATTACGTTAGCAGCTAACTTAGATGAACTAGCCTAGAATACATCAGTTGTTGATGTAATAGTGCGTCCAAGTCATCGCGTATAGATCGTATTTACGAGTTGAACGCACACGAACGCCACCACAATGTCGTAATCAGTGGGAAGCTCGCGATTTTTACGAGTTGTGGGCGTGTCAGTGAGAAACATGGCGGAATACCACAACACTATCTATCAGAAACTATCTTTTATAAACAGTTATAAACTGATGTAAATATATCGGATGAAAAAACTGTATAAACTAAAGTGTCTAAGAGGTTTTGTGTGTGTGTGTGTGTGTGTGTGTGTGTGTGTGTGTGTTTGTTTTATATTGTCACTATTGTTCCTCACTTGATTCTGTCTCTGTCTGATAAATATAAAATGGTGTGTTGATTATACGGCTGTATCGATTATTTGGATGATAGATTAATCAAGTGATTAGATACTTTTGGTATTAATACAAATTTACCTAAAATGAACAATAGATTTTAAAATGCATAACTGGATCAATAAAGTATCAAAAGCAAGTAATATTCTGGTTTTATTAAACAGTACTGTTAAAATAATTAATGTAATATGTGCGTGCATATATGCAATTTATTGATTTATTAAAACAAAATGCCTTGATTATCTTTATTTACACATTTACATATGAACAACCAGTTGCAGACTGAAGTCTAGACTGCAGACTAAAATAATCAGAATCAGTTTATATGTTAATATTGTTTCTTTTCTCCGTAGTGTGTGCAGGCTATGGAGGAATTGTGCACGCAGAGTCCTGAGGACAAGGCAGAGATTTACCTGGCTCTCCGCCTCTGGCTCATCCATATACGAAGAGCATGTTTTGCTTAGAACTATGACACAAGACTTGGAGGTCTGATGGTCTTTGCTGCTCTAGAAATTACAATCTCACTCTTTCCAATTTGTTTTAATGTTTGTCTTTTGTCTGACCCCCTTGTAGAATATCTGTCTGCTACCCCAGACAGCTCTCTTAATGGTAAATCATGAGAACTTCAGAGGGTCTGTTAGTCACAGACACAGGAAGGGTACGTTACTTGATTACTTCTATATAAAAACAAAAAAACCTGTCAGTCATGATGAGGAGACTCACCTGTTCTCTTCGATCCTCCCTCTGCAGCCAGGAGGTGTGAGGATGAAGTGGATTCAGATCCTGTTGAGAAGCTGAGACGCTTACTACCTAGCAGTTGTGAAGTAATAGGTGTAGTTGCACCAGGAATTGTGGGTAAGACTAATTTTCCCTCTTTCCCTGTGTTCTACCTTTGCTGTGTTTGATTGCAATGTCAGTGCAACAGTAAAACTGTCATTTCTTATGCTGTGTTCTATAGTGACCCCCAGTGGATTACCCAGCAGCCCCCCACAGGAGCATGAGGAGGGAGAAGCTGGCTTCAGTCTGCTTTTCCCTGCCATGGATGGGGTCACCATCCGGCTTTTCCACTTCTGCAAAAAGACTATAAGTGAACCGGCAATGGAGGATGCAGGTGAAGTGTTTAGATTGTTGGACAAGACCGTAACATTAAGACAACAATAGTAACGAAAGTATGGGGTCATTTAAGATTATTCAAAATGTTTTTTAAAATCTCTTATGCATCACCAAGGCTGCATTTACGTGATAAAAAATACAGTTAAAAAAGTAACAATGTGAAATATTGCAATTTAAAGTAACTTTTCTTTTTAATTTTCAATAGCCATTACTCCAGTCTTCAGTGTCACATGATCCTTTAAAAACTGTGCTCATGAAACTATTCTCATTATCATTGATTAAAACAGTTGTGCTGCTTAATATTGTTGTGGAAACCATTATAGTTCTTTTCAGGATTCTTTGATTAATAGAAACTTCAGAAGAACAGCATTTCTTTTCTTTTTTTTACTAGAATCTTTTGTAACATTAAAAATATCTTTGTCACTTTTAATTAGTCTAATTCATCCTTGCTGAATAAAAGTATGAATGTATATTTATATATAATAAAAGAGAGAAATTGTATATATAGCCAATGAATTAGTTGAATGGTAAGTCATATCAAAATACTCTGTATTTAATTTCAGGGTTGATTAATAACCCTGATCTAAAGGTGGTGCTGATGTTCGACTACGACACATATAAACCTGGAGGTGGACGTTTTCTTAACAAGCTTCTGAAACCTCTTTCCCAAAGTAATGTACTTATTATTGGAGGACAAGTTGAGGACGTCTTTTCTAATAACAAAACCTGGTAAGTATAGAAAATTCATGGTAAACTTGATTTTAGATTAGTCAAGTTAGTCCCTTTTCTTTTTTTTTTTCTTTTTTTTTGTCAACAACTCTACATACAACAATTGCCCCTATGTGAACATGAGATTTACTCAGCATGTTTTCACACTATAGCCGCGTTTCCACCGAAATTACCCGGAACAATTTGTCCCAGGAACTTTTTTCCCAGGAACTTTTTTTGCCCCAGACCGGTTGCTTTCTGCGTTTACACCGCAGTCTAAAGTACCGGGAAGGTAAACTGCGTGCAACTGCTCCTCCCAGTCTGCGACGGACAGTAATCAGTTTTGAGCGCCACATTTATAAGTATGGAGGAGATTCAAACTGTGCTGCAGTTATGTATTGGTTTACTAACGAGGTAATTAACAAAACAAAATACGAGCACTGATACTAAAGCGTGTTCAGAAAGCTCGTATGCGTATAAAATTAGACAACGTATGTTATCAGTTATTGTGAAATGCCTGGGACGAACGCGCAAAAATTTCCTCTTTCGCAAATACGCTTAAAAAAAAGCCTTAACCCCGTCTATCAATCATAAATAGTGAATAGTCTTGTAAATAGTTTGTTTGTTACTAACCTCAAAGCGCTATTTCAATCCTGTTATAGTAAATTTGCAACATGGTTTGGAGTGCCTTGCAATAGATGGCAATGTGTAAACATAATGATTTAATAATAAAAGCTGTGGCAGAAAAGAGACGAGCACTGATAAAGCGTGTTCAGTAAGCTCGTAATGCTAACGTTAGATATAAAATTTGTATGTTATCAGCTATTGCGGACATTGACTCTGAGATGGCTAAGACGAACGCGCAGAAAGTTTCCTCTTCCACAAATTCCCTTAATAAAGCCTGAAACTCGTCGCCAGTCCACCAGTTTTTTTTATTAAATTCCATATTTGCAGACAGACAACTCTTACTGCATGAAGCCACGACACGAACCGCAATAGATTTTTTTAAAAGGGAGGTTAAAAATAAATAAATGCTGCGTGGACACAACCAATCAGCTTGTGCAGCGCACAAGTCCCACCCCTGAAAGTTCCTGAACTTTCAAAAAGTACTACCTCATGAGCAGGGACTATCGGAGGGGGAAATATTTACCCGGAACTTCATTTAGACCCTGGTTCCTGCGGTGTAAACACATCGAGTACCAGCCCAAAGTTCCTAGTTCCTGGGGAAAGTTCCTGCGGTGGAAACGCGGCTTATGCCTTTCTAACATCATCTGCATCATGATAGTTTGTAATTTAACATTGCTTTAGTGTCACATTCTTTAGTGTCACTTCTTATTTCCTCACATTACCCTACAGTCTCAGACATTATTACAACTATATCTCCATTATACAATCTCTTTTTGTAGCTGTTCTCCAGGCTCTTTTGGGGCAGTAGGACTAACCTTCAGTGGCTCCAAGATCCAGGGTGCCTCAGTTCTGGTGGACCAGGAAGTAAGCACCTCGAAAGCAGTAGAAGCCACTATCCAGCGGCTGAAGGCTGCTAATATCCCAGAGAGAAACACCATGGGCTTCATGTTTGCTTGTGTGGGCCGTGGCCACAAGAACTACAATGACCAGCATAACGTGGAGGCCGACGCCTTTCGGAAGATCTTCTCCAACATTCCGCTTTTGGGATTCTTTGGAAACGGGGAGATCGGCTGCGACCGTATTGTCAAAGAGAACTACACATTGAGCGAGACAGATGCTGATGGACTACAACACTCTTTTACTACAGTCATGAGTCTGGTGCATTTTGGCTAACACCTCAATTAGGAAACCCGCTAGTTAACTTGGTGTTTTGAGGACAGACACCGGCTGCTTTTTTAAGATAACTGAGCTGTTCTGATTTTGATCAGGTATAATTCTTTTAGGTTCTTTTCCTTGATTTCTTGTCTGTAAATCAGGATGTCAGAGGGACAATTAGCAGTTGTTTAACATCATATTTACAAGACTGCTATGTAAGAGCCCCTGCTTTGAGCTAAAAGTGGCAGGTACAACTGTGTCATCAGCTTTGGCATCAAAACACTAATCAGGGAAGTGAAAACCTCGTTCGTAGCTGCAATTTTAGAGCATGCTAATTTTGATGTCTGAAAAAACTGAAGTGTCCTCTTACACCATGGTTTGGTAAGGTCATTACTTGCAGAACGGTTATGAAGAACAATTAGGATTTAGTTTTAATGGCATGGTGCTAAACCTTGTCTTCTGACTTCAGTTTTATGTGTAACTCTTTTGTGTAGAGCAGAGCTGAAATCTGTCAGCTGATCAGATTTATTGTGGGTTGTACGGCTCACTCAGGCCTTATATATACAAATGGTTTGTAAACATATTCAGGCCCTTTCGAAAAAATTAAAAGCCAACTGTGATGGAATGACTAATGATGGAGCCGTTTATCAACCTTGGTACAGATTATGGGAAATTCCACTATCTTCACTTCTGTTTTTACGTGATATGTCCTGAATGATTGCTGACCCACTGCTTGTATGTGTACGTTTCATCAGCTACATAGACTCTCCTAATTGTCTCATGGGATTCCACAACAAGTGCTAAGAAACTACAGAAAAAGTATTAACAATGGATCACAGTCTGGAAAGCTTAACCTTATTTATATACAGTAACCATAGACTTGCAAGCAGTTTGAAATGACCAGATCAGAGTAATAAAGGACAGAAGTGGAATTTCTTTGTAATGTATTTGTGTATTTACGCTGCCTGTTCCAATCAAAATCCTGTAAAAAATTAGCAGAGTAATCCTCCATTTAAGTTCATCAGTTTAGTTCTTGTTAAAGATTATTCTTTTATTCTGTGCACTAGCTTAATAACAGTGTTGATCGCAGATAAGAGCTGTTTGCCTGTGGAGATCTATTTTGTTGCAATATTTCGAAGGTTGATTCAAACATTGCTGTTGCCAAATCTCTTTGATTTGCCCTGATCTGATACATAATACTTAGGTTTTGTCTTGCCTTTACTTTAAGGAAAATACGATTTCCTACTGTCATGTTTTTTTACGGCAGTACTTTGAAGGTTTTTTTTGTTTTTTTTTTCACTGTCAAATATCTTATGTCTAAATAATCTGACAGGTGTATATAATAATGTATATAATAAAATCAATGATGTCAATTAGTTTGCAGTCTTAAGTCATTTTTTAACATAAGAATATGGAACACACAGACACACACATATATACATTGTATTCCCATTTCAACAGTAATATATATATATATTTTTTTTTTTTTATGCGCTATTGCGTTTCCATAACTTACTTTGAGAAAAAAAAAAAAAATAGAGAAATGAATTCCCGTGCTAAGAGCAGCCGGAAGAAAGAAAGATGCTCCCTGAGCAGCTGTTTCAGAAACCACATCGCTCCTTTACTTTCACTTTTTGTAATTTAATGCCAGAATAATATAACTCACAGTATAGTTTTACACAAAAAAACAAAACAAAAAAACTTTACTAGTCTTTAAAAATGTCCGAGAATTCCTAAATGCTTATCTTATTTTTCCAGTAGATGGCGCTCTCGTGCAACAGCACTTTAAAGTGACCAGTAAGCGCTTTTCCACTGTCGGCTCATTTATATGGTAATTCCAGTTAAAATAATCCCTAAATAACATCTTAATACCAAAACATTTTTTTTATTTTTTTAAATAAAGCTAAAGACCAAATAAATCGATCATTTAGGCTACTGTTACATTAATTATGAAAGTGATTGAACACAAATGCTTGTCACAATTTGAGGAACTCCAGCTTTCTCTGTTGTGCGTGTGTGGGCACACTGGGTAGGTATTATATACGTCAATGACAATGCCGCGTGCATCACAACAGACAACAGGCCATGTCAATGGTAGCACACAAGCTGTTTCCTGTTTCTGCGGTTAGGTAGCCTGGAGCAGGTCTTGGTCGAGGCAGTGGTCAGATAGTGGATTGCCCCAGGACTAATGCAAACCGAAGCCATTTAGGGCTGCAGTACAAATCCCATGACTACACTGGCACAGCAGGTGAACGCCACTTACAGGTAAGGTGTGGGTTATTTTAAAGTCCCATCACCACAAAAAGAGTGAAAACATCTGTTTACCTCCTAACAATCTCTTTGGTCACATTCCATAGACACTGCCACTCAAAAAGGCCCCTGTGGAATTGTGGTAAATCTGACTTTCAGGAACAAACACAGCATTTTGGAGGAACATGGCTTCTCGATGTGCACTAAAAGTGGATCTGTTGGGGTGCAGGTGTTTTCAAACCTGTACATTGTCGCCTCAGGGCTCTTGGAGTAAAGGCATTCAGGCTCACTTTAAGACTCTTTCCCTGTTGAGAGCAGACTCAGAAACAAGACAGACAGACCTGAGCTTTGGGACCATTGTCATAAAGAGCAATGTTTTGTAGGTCACACACAGGGGGTGGGCCACTTTGCTCAGAGTTAGGCATCCCAAGTGTGCGAAATTTAGTCAGGCATTTTATAGAAAAAAACAAACAATTTTTTTTTTGTAGAATGTCTTGAAAGCAGAGTGTGTAGACAGCATAATATAGATAGACAATATAATAATGTGTCTAATATCTGTCATTTCCTCATCTGAGATGTATGGATAAATATAACAAATATTACAAAACCTTTGAATGAATCTCATGTTATCCAGAATGGAATTTAACATAAATTGATTAGAAGTGAGGCAAGTAATGCAATGTAAAAAGTAGTTTTTATGATTAGTAGGTATTTATTCATTTACATTTGAAATGTCAAATGTGCACATATTTATAAATGCATGTGCCCAATTAGTTTATCTGGTTTAGTCAGGCTAAATTTCCTCTACTATATGTTTCTTATGCATTTTAATACTGTCAGTAACACCAGCCGAAGTTTATTGCATAAAGAAATATAAAAAGATGCAACTAAATAATACTATGTTATAAAAAAATAATAACTATATACATTGTAGTAAACTTTTTTTTTTAAGTTTGTAAGATTTCTAAATAATGTTAATGATGTGTTTGTTCAGTATCTGCACTGATGTGAAAAGGCTCAGCTCCATTATCATTCGAGGAGCTGTCACAAGCATGTCTGGATTTTCTTTAATTAGCATCACGCTAATTAGCTATTATTAATTCAACACAATTTTGTTGTGAATTAAATGTATTCAAATATTTAGGCAAGGGTGTTCATTTAATGCAAGGCGGACATTCAACGACAAACCAAATGCATGACATGCTAATATGACAAACTGTTGCTAATTGTGCAAAGAGCCGGAAAATGAAGACTGATACTATTTGTTCCCTAGCCAAACCATAATGTCAGTCATAATTATTCATTCATTCATATATATATATATATATATATATAAATATACCAGTATCTGAGAGAGATCTACTAACCTTTTCACTTTTATGTTTCATATAATCAATAAGTTAGGCTCCTCTGGATGATGCATTATCATGTTTACCGTCATTACCTTGTCAATTCATAATAAAAGAGCCATGTCTGCAGTTGTGCCACCCGGACATTTAATATACAAATTGCTGGACAAAAGTTTTTCAATTATCTTAGCTTTAAAACTACTGATATTTATAAAAATGTGTTTATATGAAAGGTTTCAAACCTAAAATTATGCCTTATTTAGTTTTTTAGTTTTTTTTTATTATTAAGACAGACACCCTTTTTCTCTGTTTTCTAAGTCTGTTCGTTTTTTTTTTGTTTTGTTTTTTGACAGTTGCCATTTTGGGGGTTTAAGATAACAAAACATAAACTAATATTCATTATTTAAATGTACTAAAACCGAATCCACTAAATAGGTTTAGAATAATATGTCATGAATTTAAAAGGAAATAATGCATTTGTCTTGGACACAAAACTATGCATGTCATTGACCCACCATCATATCATATCATATCATATCATTTATATATATATATATATATATATATAATTTCAATAAACTGTTACTGTGTTTTCATGAAATTACAGAAAAACACAATCACACTCGTTATTTATAATGTATTTTAAATAATATAATTTTAAATCATATATATTTTTGGAAGATCCTCAGAAACATTCAATAAATTATTCAGTGAAGGAACTCTAAAGAAACTGCAATGCCGGATGGTCAGTCAGTGCCCTAAATACCAAGAGTTTTAAAAGAGCCATCAAACCCACATGCATGGACACACTCACACCCAGAATTCATTTCTCAAATGAATGCAATGCTTCAATAATACCATTGGGTGGAATAATGGACAGTTGAGAATTCACAGGGGAGACAATGCATGTTTCGTCTGACTACCTCTGCTCTGTCTCTGGGTCATTCAAGTTTTTGTGGTTTATGACCAAACTTTTGTGCCAAAACCACACCAGCATTCACACAGCAAACACAGCTTTAATAAAACCACATCAGGCAGTTATTGTCATGACTTTTCAACTAAAGAGATGCTGTTGTCTGCAAATATAAACGTATAGATCTTATTTTCAACATTTCCAACTGTCCTTTGTTACAAATGCCCTTGATATGTGGTAGTACTCGGTAGGTGCGCTTTTATAAATCCTCATATCATATCAGGAATCGTCTCTGTTTGATGGAGTGTTTAAGTGAAGAAAACTGCCCTGAAACTACCTCAGAGATACTTTTGACACTGATAGAGGGAGACAGTAATTTGAGGAAACAATGAAAGGGTTGAGTGCAGATATATGTGAGTGTTCCTGCTCTGACCATTAGACATTAAACTCAATAATTCAGAACTTTCATAACCAGTCCGCTTGAACTGTGACTTTAATCTCATTAACTTTGCATGACCACAATAAAAAATCTTATCTTAGAAATATCAAATATTTGAACAATAGTGGGATTAGGCATCACTCATTTGGAATATAATTTCCTCAAGGAATAATCCCACACTGTCACGTACGACCAGATTACAGACAGAAAAATACTGATAAATGTTTAAATGCATTCATGAATTACAGATTGCGTGAGAGATTAATATTCAAAGTGATAAAAGTATTAAACCAAAGACTGACCCATATCACTCTAGACATTAAATTCATGATGTTGCTGAGAGAATTCTTTTGTTTTCTTTTAAGATTTCTTTAAGACATCTCACCATGGTAGTTTAAGAGAATCTAAGTTTTTAGATAAGCAGAGATCCTGAGCAGATATACACCAATTCATATAATATAAAGCCTTTAAGGTTTGCCTTTAAAATCAGTTCCAAAAGGAGCATTTTGAAAAGTTTAGATGTTTACAGAGAACAAATAATGATAAAAATGCGGCTGTAGCATTTATTCTTTTGTGTTCAATAAATGTGCTGAATTCATACTACTGAGCATCTGGATTCATAGCAAAATCAATACACAAGTTACCCAAACAAGAATATTGCTGTGTTGTAGCATTGAACACAGTCAAATGGCCACCACGTCTAATCATCTTTCAAAGAGATATGAGCCAGGAGAAAAACGCAAATAAATTATACATCATATTTTAAAAAGCTTCTCGGGTTTCTTTTTGAAAACATTCTTCTTAAGTGCATAGCACCCTGGTGAAGTGAAATTGCTCGGTAGAAGACATCTACTCCAGAGACTGTTACCATGGCTACAGAGGAGTTTTTACACTTCACATTTACATAAAAGTTTTCCGCTGGATGGAGCAGGATTTTATCCTCTACTTTCTGTAGAAGTGGGTCAGTCACAAAGAGCAAAACCGGTAGACTGGGAGAGCTGGATTTAGACTGAGGGACAGGAGAAGAAGATGCAATTCAAACACACCTGGCTATGAAATCCATTGAACAATTGAGAGAGTGAAGGAGCCAATTACAAATGACTGAAATGTGAAAACTGTATAAAAGTGTAAACTCTTATATAAAACTGTATACAAATATTTTTAATTGTGATTATATCCAGTGGAAAACTTTTAGAAGCCTTTCCCATGCCATGAGATATTCTACCATTATCACCACAGGACCGTTTCACCGTTTATACATGCTACTTCACTGTAAAAATGTGTAACCTGCATTTGTTACCTTATAAACTTTTTTACTAGATTAACCCATAAAAAATTATTTTGTCGGTACAAATTTATGGATTTAATTCAGCAATATTAAATAATATTTTTGACTTAATTTAGACGTCACGTTATAATTTTTAGGTTAGGCTACCTTTCTTTTTCAGTGGATATTTAATGGCCTGTTGCTCCAGATAAATATTATTTTATACGCAGCTACAGTTGTTGTTCATTAAGGTATTCTTTGTAACAGTCTTTTCTAGGCCAATCTCATTAGAAAAACGTACCTGTGGCAACATTTCTGCAAAACGCAAAATACGTTGCGTCGTGCACATTTATTTCGCGACAGTTTCAAAGTGAAATGCCCAGTGAGTGTTTATTGGAACAGATGGACGTTTATTACGTTGGAGTTTGTGCGTTTCACCGCAGTTCTGAATTGAAATGTCCGGTGAGTGGCGCCAAAAGCTTAATACTCCATTTTAAAATAACGTACACCTACACTTAACCCTAAACCTATCCGATAGTGTAAACAAAAGCAAATGTGACATAAAAACGCAATAGTAACCACGGCATTTTAGCTTGTTTTTGCAACTCTTTCGTGCTCTTTTATCGTGTCTCGTCTCGTGATCCGTCGCGTGATTCGTACCCAAGGTCTGCTTCAGAAAGTACTGAGTACGTGAGTAGCCTATGTAGTGTTGTATGTTTCATGTTTTCCTTTATTCATTCATTTTCGTGCTATTTCACTGATAGTGTGAGTATGTATATGACGTCATGAGTATGTAGTCGAGTGAACTTCTGAATAGGCTATACATGGCATGAATGGAATTTGAGTGTTTACATTACCAGCATGTAATTTAAAGCTGTGTGTAAAAGTATGAGACTATGCACATGTTAATGTACATATTTTATATTTGATTCATGTTAAAGCAACGGTGATGAAGCATCGCTTGGACGTGTATTAAAGGAACCGTATGTAAGATGGTGGCCAAAACTGGTACTGCAATCACTTTCAAATTACTGTAGAGCGGTATATCCCCTCCCCCTCCCCCCTGACTCGAGGTTGCCAGATAGGCTGGCATTTTTTATCCGACACGTTTGTAGCTGCAGCTGTGGTAACTAGAGCAGAGCTGGCAACCCGGATGCCGAAACTCTACTGACTTTGTGATTGGTAGATAGGTGGAGGGTGGAGCATCAGGCCAAAACACAACATGACAACATCAACATCAGTTGAGGGCTGCAACTTCACTTTTAAATGACAATATCCTGGCCGGACTACTGTTGTCAGTGATATAAGTATTTGAAATGAACATGATTTATAAATGTCTAGTGACATATCAGGGCCATTTTATGATTAATTGAAATACATTTCTTGCATATGGTTCCTTTAATTAATAGCATCCTTTACAGGAGTATTACAGGTAGAGGGAGACCGGGGATGGTTGTAACACTTTTTGCTTCAGCACCTATAACTCACTGAATTTTTTTAGCTTGAGTTCTCAAACTTTTATACAAAGTAGGCTACCCACATTTGTTTTCTACAAATGGAACCAAATACATGGAGTTCCTTTGTTACAACCTACCCCACCACCGGGGTAGGTTGTAACACATGCTGGGGTAAGTTGTAACAATAGACAAAAGAAGTAAAAATGGATGCCATACCATATATGATATTTTTCGAAAACAGATTTATTGAAATAAAAGAACAATGTCTCTCTCTCAATAACAGACTATGTCTATGTCTGTTTGACTCGCGTGCGTGCGTGCGTGCGTGTGTATGTGTTTCAATTTGTCTACTAGAACAAACTTAACAGTACACTTAATAATAACACTAGGCTACTACAATGTACCTAATTAAATAACATCTTTGTACATCTTTAGGTCCAAAAAAACAAAAAAACATGTCTGTGTGTGTGAAATTAATCTACTAAACAAATGTACTTAACGGTATACTTAAACACTACTACAATGTACCAGATTAAAGAACATCTTTGTACATCTTTAAGTCTAACAAAAAATAACATGTCAATGTGCGTGTGTGTCTATGTGTGTATATTCTTGATCAGAATCACAGTTCTGAATGATGCTGGTAACCCTGGAGTGCAGGCTTGATGGGCCCAGAAACTGCATAGGGCGCATTTCACCCAAACCTTCTTTGGCTTTGAGTTGTTAAAGCTACACTGTGTAGGATTTTCTCCCATCTAGCGGTGAAATTGTATATGACTACTAACTGAATATTACTTTCTAGCCCCTCCCATTCTCTTTGGCTAATGTATTTTCAAGATGGAGGCGCAACATGGCTGCCGCCATTCGAAATGGCAGATTCTACACTTACGAGAATTCTTGATTAGCTGGTAGAAGTAATTACACATTAATGAGCACATATCATTTTGAAAGAACAAAGTGTTTTTTGCTAAGAATCAACTTAAAAAATTACACAGTGTAGCTTTAAATTGCTCCATGCAAACCACTTTTTATAAAACACTGGCAGAGACACCCCTGTCAGTCTTTCTTTTTTCTATGCCCTAGTTATTCTTTAAAAACATTAAAATCAAGAAAATTCTTAGTTATAATCTTATTAAGGGGATGGTTGTAACACTTTTTAATTGTCTGCCAATGTTTAGCTAGCTGTATTAGCATAGTGGTTTGAAATTAGCAGGGGGGAAATGCGTCACATATTGCCTAAGAAACTACTGTTTAATCTAATATAAGTTATACAGTTTTATCTGCAATAGTACAGATACTAAACAAAATTAAGTCTTGGTCAAAATGTTAACTTTTTGACCTCAAAATCAGTTTTTTTCTATATATATTCTGCATGTGCCTGTTTCCAGCCTTGACAATCACAATGATGGATCATGGAGGAAGTAGGAAAATACTGAAGTGATCACATGACTCATATCTTATCCCTAGTTGGTGGAATTGATGGTGTTACAACTCTCCCCATGTTACAACCATCCCCAGTCTCCCTACATAAAATATATAATATAAATTAGGTTTTATAAATTACATGACACGTTTTCTTTCGTTAAAGGCAGGGTATGCAGGATTTTTCTAAAAAACCTTTTCCCAAATTTGTTTAAACTGTCTTTATATACCAATACATAATTAAAATGTAAAAACTCTGAAAAAGAGAGTATAAAAATCGAGTGTCTGTAGTCCTCTCAGGGCTGCAATAAACACAGCTACTTATTCCATTCACTCCCACCCCCTCCCTTCTGGGCTCCTTCCAAAGCCACGCCCCAAAACACATGAACGCGCGATGCCAACCGCTCAGCTGGAGGACGCGTATGCCAGCGCCGAGCTGAGAGAAGCGCAGTGCATGTAGTGACATCATGTCAGAATCACATGTAATAACATACCTAACTTTATCATTATGAATATAAACAACTAACATGGCTGTTAGTACTCACTATCAAGCTAGCATATCGATACTGGTAAAGTTTAAATATATTGAGTAACATAAGGCAAAGCTAAAAACAGGTTGCATTGATACACGTTTTCCCATTACCATCAGTTACACTGTGATGAAGGTAAATTTCGTGTAAGATTCATAACATACTGTATACGGTGTTTTGCATGTAAGAGCTTCCACGATGAAAGCACTGTTGGCTCTGATGAGGACTAACGTTACACTCCGGAGACGAGTAACCTTTCTACCTAGTTCCTTTTTTTGCCTTGTTTGCCTTCGCTGACTGTATGGTACTGGGAATTTTGACTGCTCTTTCTCTGCCATAATTGTGATTTTTCCTAGCTTCCGTGCCTCTCTCCGTGACTCTTCCCCTCCTCGAGTCAAACGGGTGCGCGCATGTGGGCAGCTCCTGTAGCAGCAGGGGTGGTAGCCATGGTAGCAAGGGAGAGTGACAGTCGCCCAGCCAATCATTTCATTCGTTCCGAATGGAAATAAGTAGCTGTGTTTATTGCAGCCCTGAGAGGACTACAGACACTTGATTTTTATACTCTCTTTTTCAGAGTACTGTTATAGTGTTAGTTCAGTAAATACATTGTTTGTTACAGTTATTTTACTAGTATACGAAATGTGTTCTTATTAGCCAATCAGATGTGGTTACGTCATTACGTAGGGATTAGTTCACTGCTTGTTTACGTTTAGCGTCAGATGCTCGTAGGTTCCGGTGCGGATGGTTGTAGATAACCCATCAGCGCTGGGCAAGAGCATAAAACCCCCGTTGATGTAAAGTTGTGACTTAATAAGTAAAGTAAAGTTCCTGAACGTACTCTTTTTGTTGTGTGCTTCTCTTCACGCCTCCACGGACACTGAGAAACCAACACGAGAAATGACAACAAGTGGTGTCAGAAGCTGAGCGTGATTGACATTTATCAGAGAATTGTGAGTGTTGTGAACTGCTGGGACATCCTTTGTTAATTATATAATTACATTATAATCACTGCAAACGCTGTTGTGAAGTAGTATTAAAGACTGATTGACCACGTTTTGTCGTTGCATTGACCATAAACTCACGAAAATAAGAGCTGCACGGAGTTTCCCTCCCCCCATCGGAGAGGCGTGGCGCTGGAAGTCTGTCAAAGCTAGCGCTGCTGTTGGCTGCCTGCCAACTTTCACAGACACTACTAAACAGCCCTGCAAATCTACATCGAAGCTCACAAACCAGAATATATTTCAGTATTATATATATAAAATAAAAAAATTAAAAATAAAAAGCTTTAGCTTTTTCAAGCTAAATTGTAATATAACATGGATGTGAGTGAGTCAGAAGTCCAACTTGGAGCATCAGCTGCTCCAGACCCCCCACAGTGGCTACAGGCTGTGTTATCACAACAAAATAAGCAACTTCAACATGCCATTTCACCTCTGCTCCAAAGATTGGAAGCGACAGAGGCTAGTTTGTCTGCCCTCACGCAGCAGCGTCATGCCAGTATAGTAACACGTGGTCCCCACCAACATGACGACTCTACCACACTTGCAGCTGCCCCTGATATAACCCTTATGACAGATGGAGATGATACAGGGCCTTCAGATGCTGAACAGCTTTTTGCTGCTGAGCCCGCAGTCATTGACAGACACGTACGGAGCCCAATTAGTCCAACTTCCTCCACACCTGGCCCCGATGTAAGACCTAGAAGCCGTGCACAGGGACCCAGCCGTTATAATGGCTCTTTCAACTTGGGCCCAAACATGCACACACCTTCAACTGCTGCAGCGCCCACCCATCACCTCACAACCCCTCGTGGTAGAGCTTCAGATGGACCTAAAGCTAAACTTGACACTTACGATGGTAAGGATGACTGGGACTCCTTCATCATTCCTTTTGAGCGCAGAGCTGTCATTTACAGATGGAGTACAGTAGAGAGAGTGGATAAACTCCATGAATGTCTACGAGGAGCTGCTGTCAGATAGCTGTGCTCATTACCCGAACACATACGTGAAGATTACTTTCTGCTGAAAGAACAGCTGGCTTTCCGATTTGGCCAGAAAGAACCTCCAACCACAGCACGGAGGAGACTTGGAGAACTGCACCAGTCTAAAGAAACTGTTTCGGAGTTCGCAGAGGAGGTTCACAGGCTGGTCATTTTAGCTTATCCTGGAGTTGACACTGAGCTCAGGGAGCAAATTGCTGCTGATGCGTTTCTCAAAGGGCTGCGCAACCAGAAAGTGGCATACGAGGTTATGAACCGTGACCCTGTATCACTGGATGAGGCACAATGGCTAGTATCATCTTATGAACACAATTTCAAAGCCACACTCGGACGAGACTTTGATCTGAAGGGGAGGACACGTCGAGTATCCTGAGCTGATCAAGACATGGACTCTGATGATGAGCCACCGGCCTTGCAGTCACGTAGAGTGCAGTCACAGCCGGGTTACGTTACACAGCACCAGTTGCAAACACTCATTGATAAAGTTGATAAGCTCCAACTAGCCATAGCCTGCCTGCCTACTTCCTCTTCTGTTGCTCTTCCTTCTTCCGTAAGACCCACCCAACAAATAAATTCCAGTATGGCAGTTCCGTCAGAAAGAGGACGTGCAGCTCAGACCTCTTTCAAGTCAAGCAGATACAGACAGCAAAATACCAGCCCCACCAGAGTTTCTAGCGGGCCATGTTTCCAGTGTGGAGAGGAGGGACATTTCAAACGAAACTACTCACGGTCCCCCAGTCCATCTACAAGTCCCCCTGCAAATACTGTGGCCAGAATGGAGCCCTCAAATCAAAATCACTCCGAACACACAGAGCAGAGTCCGTCTATTGTACATGTGAGCAGAGCTGAGAGTCGAGGGCCCAGTTTAATGATTTTGCTGACTGTTGATGGCGTACCAGTTAATGCAGTTATAGACACAGGTGCTGAGGCTACAATAATGTCTGAAGAGACGTACAGCAAATTACCCGCTAAATCACCTTCAGGACTGAAAAATGTGTGTCTCCGAAATGCAGAAACTGGAAGGGAGATGTCAGCAACAGGCGGAGTGAAAGTGGAATTCAGAATTGGCACAAAGGTGTTGGAGTGGACAGTTTGCATTGCACCAATTCGTGATGCCCTGCTCTTGGGCTTAGATTTCTTAAAAGCTGCTGATTTCACCATACATGCCTCTGGTAAAGTGTTTATGGGCTCTGAACTCATGCCAGCCTATATATCCGAAGGCAAGGGCCCAGACTATGCCATTTCGAGAGTGATGTTAGAAAGTGATGTCACTGTGCCGCCAGAGTGTGAATGTTTAGTTTGGGGTGTGGTAGATGACCCAAAACCAGAACTCCTGGCTGTTCTAGAGCCTGTTAGCCTGGCTGATGGAGTGTCTTCAGGCAGCATCATGATTAACATGGAACAGAGGATCCCAGTCAGGCTATGCAATGTCACAGCTTCCATTAGACCCTTATTACGAGGAGTCTGTTTGGGTGTGCTCATCGAAGCATGTCCTGATGCTCAAGAGGAGGGAGATAGAGCCTATTTAGTTCCAGGCGATGCTCCATTGTATGCAAAAGGCAGGAACTCAGTGCCACAAGATCCTGACAATGAGCCTCCTGATGAGCATGACATAAGAAGGGTGTTGTCACCAAACGCTCTTGACCTTCCAGAGCACCTCAGACAGTTGTTTACTTCTGCAAGCGAAACGCTCACTGAACAACAACAAGAGATGTTAGTAGCTCTGCTGAGTAAATACCAAGCAGTTTTTGCAGCAACTGATGATGATCATGGGAAGTTTTCTGCTTTGCAGCACAGCATAGAGACAGGAATGTCTAAGCCTGTTCGACAGCCAGTACGACGTACCCCTTTAGGGTTCTGGAATGAGGAGGAAACACATCTCAAGAAAATGCTTGATTCAGGTATTGTTGTCCCCTCAAGCTCAGAATGGGCTTCCCCTATTGTCCTTGTAAGGAAAAAGGATGGGGGGGTCCGCTGGTGCGTAGATTATCGCCAGCTAAATGACCTTACCATCAAGGACGCATATCCCCTACCAAAAATAGAGATGTGCTGGGTGGTGCAAAGACATTCTCAACACTTGACCTTCAGTCAGGATATTGGCAGATTGAAGTGAATAAAAAAGACAGATCCAAGACTGCTTTTGTGACGAGGTATGGACTATACGAGTACACCAGAATGCCATTTGGTCTGTGTAACGCACCCAGCACATTTCAGAAGGCCATGGAGCTGGTTCTACGAGGGTTGCAATGGGACACCTTACTGATATACCTGGATGACATAATCATCTTTGGTGAAGATGTGGAACAGTGTATGGAGCGCCTAGCAGAGGTTTTTCAGAGGTTGCAGGAATATGGACTAAAGCTGAAGCCCTCAAAATGTCAGCTGCTAAGAGAGGAAGTCCTGTTTCTTGGTCACGTTGTGAGCGGCGAAGGAATTAAGACCAATCCAGCCCTCATTAGTGATGTTAGGAACTGGAAGACCCCAACCAGTGTCCAGGAACTCCAGTCTTTTCTGGGTCTGTGCAACTATTACAGGAGGTTTGTTGCCAAGTTTGCTGAAATCACTACACCCTTGACAGTGCTACTCAAGAAAGGGAGTTCCTTCTCCTGGGGAGAGGAGCAGAACAAGGCCTTTGCACATCTTAAAAGGAGCCTCACAACTGCACCCATCTTGGTGTTTCCAATTACATCTGGACAGTTTGTCCTGGACACTGATGCGTCCAACCAGAGCATTGGAGCAGTGCTCTCACAGTTACAGTGGGGGGAAGAGAAAGTTATCTCATTTGCCAGCTGTCTCCTCACACCAGCTCACCAGAGGTATTGTGTCACACGTAAGGAACTCCTAGCAGTTGTCAGGTTTACAAGACAGTTCCGCCACTATTTTCTGGGGTCTAACTTCTTACTCAGGACGGATCACAGCAGTCTAACGTGGCTATACCGGTTTAAGAGACCAGAAGGCCAACTGGCTAGGTGGCTTGAAGAACTCAGTCAGTACAATTTTGTCATCGAGCATAGGCCAGGTACACACCATTCCAACGCTGACGCTTTGTCCCGAAGGACTCTGAATGAAGAACCTTGTGACTGTTATCAAGCAGGAAGAGAGCTAGATAGTTTGCCATGCAAGGGCTGTCGCTTCTGCCGAAAGCTCCACCATCAGTGGGCCAGATTCGAGGAAGATGTCGATGATGTCATCCCCTTGGCGGTAAGACGCACACACTCCCTTGACCGTCAGAATGAGGGTAGTTGCACTAACACTTCCAGTGATGTTAATGAAGTAGGTGTTGACAACCCAGGTCCTTCCTCAAACTGGCTGCAACCGCTGAGTCCCGAAAGTCTCAGGGAAGAACAGTTAGCTGACCCAGACCTTTCAGTTCTCCATAAATGGATGTCTGATGGTTCTTTGCCTGCTAAGGAAGAGGTCATGATGCAGAGCCCAGCGGTTCGCAAGTACTGGCTTTGTTGGTCTCAAGTAGAGATGCGAGATGGGGTCCTCTATTACCGATGGGATGATGTCAATGGAGATATGTCATCTCTGCGCTTACTTGTTCCTGTTTCCCTGAAGAATGAGGTTCTCCAATCCTGTCACAATCCAGCACAAGCGGGTCATGCAGGAGAGGAAAAGACGCTTATGCGCCTCCGCAGGTGTTACCAATGGTACAATATGGGGAACGATGTACGGCCTTTCGTCAAGAAGTGCCCACAGTGTAGTTCCTGTAAAACAACCAGTCCAATGGGGAGGGCAAAGCTTCAGAACTACCAGGCTGGAGCGCCAATGGACAGACTACACCTTGATGTCCTAGGACCATTTCCAGAGTCCAAGACAGGCAACAGGTACATCCTCGTTATAATTGACCAGTTTACTCGCTGGGTAGAGGCATTCCCTGTCCCCGAACAAGGAGCTGAGACGACAGCAAAGAGGTTGGTGTTTGACTTCATCTCACGCTTTGGGGCTCCCCTTGAGATTCACACTGACCAAGGACGGAACTTCGAGAGTTTGCTCTTTACGGAGGTTTGTCGTCTGTGTCACGGCTTTTTGCCTGGCTCCTCCTCCTGTCTGTGTGCTGCGTCTGTCTCCTACAGGTGAGCTGGGCGCAGGTGTTTGGAGTTGTGCTAATCAGTTCCTGGTTTAGGCCTTTAAAGACGCTTCAGATGAGACCGAGGAGGGTTGCCGCTGTTCCATCTCTCCCGCACCGTTTAGGACTTTGTTTTGCTTATTCACTGCACCTCATTATACTGATTGCTTACACTATTATTTTTCAAAGCCAACTGCATTACTGACTGTATACAATTTATTCTGTTAAATTCTATTTATTTAATAAATCTAATATCCATTGCTATTCCGCGTGTGGTCTTTCCCTACTCTGTTGCTTGCTTTGAGCCAGGCTTGTAACAGATTTGGGGATCTCGTCTGGGATTTTGAACCATCGATCGGTAAATATGCGTTTTTTTTTTGCATTTCTCAATTGAGTTTGAGTATTTAATAGTGTTCGTTTTTAAACGCACTTGATATTGTAGGCCGTTTTGATTAACGTGCCTAATTTGTTGACTGTATTCGGATCCTAGGGTGATCCGGCGCAGTAAGTTTGATTGGGTTTTTAACGCATGGTAAATTACTGGGAAAGACACACGCGGATCGGTTTAATTAGGTTGAGATTTTTTTTTTTTTTTTTGCATTAAGTCGGTGCGGGAGACAAAGAGATAATTTGGTTTGTTTGTGCCTGGGGTTGTTTAAATACATCCAGGTTAAAGTATTGCGGGTGGTTCATTGTTGGGTAAGTGCGGGCCTTCGCTGTGTTTGCGAGACAAAAATTATTTATAACAAATTGATGGTGTAGCCATTGGAGCTTTGCGAACCCCTGCTAAGCGCGTAACGCTTGTTTGTTATTTTAGTTTTTTGTTTTTGTGCTATATCCTGGGCGGAGGGCACAGTCGTGGATGCCTGCTTTAACGGCATTTTGTCGGGGAAGTTAAGGTGCCGCTGATATCGTGTATTAAAAATCTCTGTTCTTGGGATATGCATGAAGTGGATCGATGTGTGCAGGGTAGCTCCGTTTTTTTTTGTCTTGTAGCTGCAGTGGGGTGGCCGCACTTACATTGATGAATGTGCTCATTTAAAAATTTGGTTTAAGGGTTAAAGCAAAACGGCAGAGGAAATAAATGGATACTTTAGATATTTTTTTCGCTGCTCCATCAGATCAGGTTTTAGATACGTTGACTAAGGAGCAGTTGGGTGACGTTAGTGAACATTATAATTTTGAATTGGGCTTGAAAAAAAATGCGAAATTGGCGCAGATAAGGCAGGCGGTTAGAACTAAATTGGCAGAAAGAAAAGTTCTTCCATCAATTGCTTCAATGGATGAGTTGGAGCCTGAAGGTGCTTCAACGCCACGGGTAAGTTTGGGTGAGTCTCGCAGTAATTTTGGTCTTACCTTTGAACAACAAAAAGAGCTGTTAGAAATGCAACAAAGAGAGAGAGAAGCTGAACGTAGAGAGAGAGAAGCTGAACGCCAACTAGAATATAATAAAATCAAAAGTGATCGAGAAATTGCTTTAGAACGTCTTAGGTTGATTGCAGAAGGGAAAATTAGAGGTGATACCGGTGGGGATGTCCCGACTGGACCAGTGCGCACCCCTGATATCTCTAATATGGCCAGATTGCTACCAAGTTTTAATGAGAAAGATCCGGATGTGTTCTTTTCACTGTTTGAAAGTGTGGCAGATGATCGTGGTTGGAGTGATCCTGAACGAACGTTGTTACTCCAGAGCGTTTTAGTTGGAAAAGCGCAGGAGGCGTTTATTGCTTTGTCGGTGCCTGAAAGAAGGATTTATAAAAGCGTGAAAGATGCTGTGCTTAAAGTATATGAGTTAGTTCCAGAAGCATATAGGCTGCGATTTCGAAATTGGAAGAAGGGAGAAAAGCAGACTTATACAGAGGTAGTAAGAGAACTGAATTGTCATTTCAATCGTTGGTGTGCTGCAGTAGGCGTTTCTACCTTTGAAGAGTTGGGTAATTTAATTGTTTTAGAGCAATTTAGAAACATCCTCCCTGATCGAATCGCAGTATATATAAATGAGCGAAAGGTAAAAATAGCAGCAGATGCCGCAGTTTTATCTGATGAATACGTTTTAACGCACAGGCAAAATGTTAAAGAATATAATCCAGGAAAGGGCTACCGCGAGCAGCGCTTTGGACTTTTCAGTGAACGTTCAGGATTTTCTAATACTGCCACCAGTCCGTCATTTGCCAAGGAACAGTCTCGTGGCAAGGCAGATCCGGATGCTTGTCGTTACTGTTTTGAGAAGGGGCATTGGAAGAACGAGTGTCCAGCCTTGAAAGAAAGGGGCCAGAGGAGCAAACCTGGCGCGGCAAGACCTGTTGCTCTTGCCGTTACTGGTGCGCGCGCACGGTCTGAGTTCATCCATACAGAGATTAGGTCAAACCCTGAAGTGGGTGTGGCCTCCTCTAACTTGTCTGCTGACAGCCTTGTTGGATCTAGCCAGTATCGCCGTTCGGATGTAATTGAAGCCGATGTCAATGATTACTCTTCCTTCATTACAGATGGTTTCGTATCGTTGGTGGGCAGTTCTGCTAAGGTGCCAGTTAAAATTCTTAGAGATACGGGGGCCGGTGAATCTTTTCTCCTAGAGTCTGTTTTGCCTCTTTCTAGTGAGTCCAGCACTGGTAATGTTTTAGTGAGGGGAATTGGGTTGCAGGTTGTAACTGTTCCTCTGCATAAGGTTGAGCTACAGTCAGACCTGGTTCAGGGTGAGGTTGTCATTGCTGTGCGCCATTCGTTGCCTGTAGATGGTGTACATCTCATCTTGGGTAATAACTTGGCTGGGGAGCGTGTTTGGCGTGATGTGCCGCCACCTGTGGTGGTTAAGAGTGTTCCATCTATTCCATCAGGTGCTGATAGTAGCCTGCAGAGCTTACCTGAGGTGTTTACTGCCTGTGCAGTAACACGTGCCATGAACCGTGCCTCTGGAACTGAGGTTTTAGAGAAAAATCGTAAGCCTGATTTACAGCCTATTGTTTTGCCAGATTTGCCATCTTCTCTGTCATTTGGTGATTTTGTTGTAGCTCAGAAGGAGGACTCAACATTGAGTGAACTGTTTGCTGAGGTTTTGCCTGTTGAGGAGCGACATAGTGCAGCGAGGGGTTATTTTGTTCAGGATGGGTTGTTGGTTCGTAAGTGGATGCCTCAGATTAATGAGGTGTTTGAGGATCCTGTTTTCCAGATAGTAGTGCCTGTGAAGTTTAGAAACTTGATACTACAGACGGCTCATGGTGATATAGCGGGCCATTTGGGTGTGCGGAAGACGTATGACAGACTTATGAAGTACTTCTATTGGCCTTGCCTCAAGAAGGATGTGGCATGCTTCATTAAGACCTGTCATACATGTCAGCTAACTGGAAAGCCTAATCAGGTGATCAAGCCCGCTCCACTTTACCCTATTCCAGCTTTAGGGAACCCATTTGAGTATTTGCTAATTGACTGTGTTGGACCTTTGCCTCCATCCAAGTCAGGGTGTGTTTACCTTTTGACTGTGATGTGTCAGGCCACCCGTTACCCCGCTGCCTATGCGTTACGTACAATTTCTACCAAGTCGGTGGTGAAGGCTCTCTCTCAGTTTATCTCCATCTTTGGCATCCCACAGATTATTCAGAGTGACAGAGGCTCCAATTTTACATCACGTATGTTTTCAGAAGTGCTTGAGCAGCTGCATGTTAAACATCAGGTTAGTAGTGCTTATCACGCCCAGAGCCAAGGCTCTTTGGAGCGTTTTCACCAGACGCTCAAGTCACTACTTAGGGGTTACTGTGTTCAGCTCAGTAAAGACTGGGAGGAAGGGCTTCCATGGTTGTTGCTAGCAGCACGTGAGGTAACACAGGAGAGTACAGGTTTCTCACCTAATGATTTGGTGTTCGGCCATAGAGTTCGTGGGCCTTTAGCTGTTCTGCAGGATAAGCTGAAGTGTCCCGAAAGTCCTACTAACTTGTTGGAGTATGTGAACGGCTTCCGCCGGAAATTGTTCTTAGCTTGTGAGATGGCTGTAGAAAATCTGACTAAGGCTCAGAAGAAAATGAAGTGCTGGTATGACCGCCGGGCTGAGCTGAGAGAGTTCAGTCCTGGAGATCAGGTTCTGGCACTGTTGCCGATAGCCGGTTCTCCCTTTCTTGCTAAATATGCAGGTCCTTACACGGTTGTTCGGCAGGTGTCAGACCTGAACTATCTAGTTTCAACTCCTGATCGCAGGCGTAATACGCAACTCTGTCACATTAATCTTTTGAAACCTTATTACAGTAGGTCTCCGGTTTCTGGGGCAGCGGAGACTGGTGATCAGGTTAAGTCAGTTGCTTTGGCCGCAAGTGCTGGGATATCTAGCTTCTCTCCCCACATGGTGGCAGCGTGTGGTGATGAGGATGTGGTTAGCCCAGACGACTGTGTGCTTCAGCCTCGGTTGAAGAACTCCGAGAAGTTGTCTGAGTTGGATACACTACTTGGGCATTTGTCTAAGGAGAGGGCATTAGAAGTTGAGTCGTTGATTTTAAACTTTCCTGCCTTGTTTTCAGACACACCGTCATGCACTCATTTGATCCAGCACGACATTGATGTGGGTGACACTGAGCCGATAAGGCAGAGGTTTTATCGGGTGTCACTCGAGAAACAGCAGCATCTAGAGGCAGAGGTGAAGTATCTCTTGAATAATGGTTTGGCAGAACCCTCTTATTCCAGTTGGGCTTCCCCTTGCATTCTAGTTAGTAAACCTGATGGAACGTATAGATTTTGTACCGATTATAGGAAGCTAAATAACATCACAAAGCCAGATTCTTTTCCGCTTCCAAGGGTTGAAGACTGTGTTGACCGGGTAGGATCGGCCAGGTTCGTAAGTAAATTTGATTTACTTAAAGGCTACTATCAAGTTCCTTTGACACCTCGAGCTCAGGAGGTTTCAGCCTTTATCACGCCGTCTGGCCTATATTCGTACTCTGTGATGAGCTTTGGGTTACGAAATGCGCCCGCCACATTTCAGCGACTAATGAACCGCGTAGTCTCTGGTTTACAGGGCTGTGCGGTTTATTTGGACGATGTGGTTGTGTATAGTGATGGGTGGTCTGAACATCTTGAGCGTATCCAGGCTCTTTTTACACGGCTAGTTGAAGCTCGTCTCACGGTGAATCTCGCTAAGTGCGAGTTTGCCCAGGCGACAGTTGTTTATTTGGGGAAGGTGGTGGGGCAGGGCCAGGTGAGGCCTGTGCACGCTAAGGTGGTGGCTATCGATAATTTCCCTGTTCCAGCTACCAAACCTGAGCTCAGACGTTTTTTAGGAATGGTGGGGTATTATCGTGGCTTCTGTGCTAACTTTTCCACTGTCGTTGCCCCATTGACCGACCTTTTGAAGGGCCGTGTTAAATTTGATTGGACCGAAATTTGTCAGGCCGCATTTGATAATGTGAAGTTGTTGTTAACATCTGCTCCTGTTTTAATGGCTCCCCGCATGGACCAGTCATTCCAGATGCAGGTCGACGCTAGCCACGTGGGTGCTGGGGCCGTGCTCCTGCAGAGGGATGAGCAAGGCGTAGATCGGCCAGTTTGTTTCTTCTCAAAAAAGTTTAACCGTCACCAGTTAAATTACTCGACCATCGAGAAAGAAACACTAGCTTTAATCTGGGGATTACAACACTTTGATGTTTATTTAAGTGGGGGTGCTGTTCCGGTTACCATTTGTTCTGATCACAACCCACTAACGTTCTTATATTCTCTAAAGAGCCCAAGTCAGCGCCTTATGCGCTGGGTGTTATTTTTACAACCGTATAGCCTACTGATCCGGCACATTCGGGGTGTGGATAACATCATGGCTGACGCCTTGTCCCGTGCCCCGTCTGAGCCGGAATGAGTCAGTGTCTTGTCCTGTCTGTTTCTCTCTCTGGTATCTCCTATCTCCTATCTCTTTCTCTGCCTCGTCTCCTTAAAATTTGGCTTTCCAGGTACCGGGACTTGCTGGAGCCTTGAGTTTGAGGGAGGGTAATTGGAACTACTGGGGAGTGGAGGGAGGGGGCGGCCCTGTTGGATTCAAGTAACCATCTTTGCATCTGCTTTGCAGGCTTGGGCGGAGTGTCCAAGCCATGACCCCTAGACAAAGTTGAGTATTTTTAACATTTGATGTTTATTCATAATTTGGATATGTATGTTAGTTATTTGAGATGTTTTGGTGCTGGGTGGAGGTGTGCGTGTAAACTTTTTCCAGAGTCTCTCTTTGAGAGGCCTCTGTCGTAAGGGGGGGGGTGTCACGGCTTTTTGCCTGGCTCCTCCTCCTGTCTGTGTGCTGCGTCTGTCTCCTACAGGTGAGCTGGGCGCAGGTGTTTGGAGTTGTGCTAATCAGTTCCTGGTTTAGGCCTTTAAAGACGCTTCAGATGAGACCGAGGAGGGTTGCCGCTGTTCCATCTCTCCCGCACCGTTTAGGACTTTGTTTTGCTTATTCACTGCACCTCATTATACTGATTGCTTACACTATTATTTTTCAAAGCCAACTGCATTACTGACTGTATACAATTTATTCTGTTAAATTCTATTTATTTAATAAATCTAATATCCATTGCTATTCCGCGTGTGGTCTTTCCCTACTCTGTTGCTTGCTTTGAGCCAGGCTTGTAACATCTGTTACAAGTAACCAAGACCCGGACCACACCATATCATCCGGCTTCGAACGGGCAAGTGGAAAGATTCAATAGAACGCTCTTGCAGATGATACGGTGTTATGTGGACCAAAGTCAGCGGAATTGGGATGAGCATCTTCCCTTACTCACTGCAGCGTACAGGAGCACCGTACATTCAGTGACAGGTTTCACACCAAATCAGCTGATGCTGGGGCGAGAAGTTTTCCAGCCACATGACATCTGGCTAAGGATGGACGAGGTTACCAGAGAAGCTAAAGGTACACCTGAGTTTGTCCAGGAACTGCAAGCTAACCTCCAGCAGGCTCATCAAGTAGCGCGCCAGAACTTAAGCTCCGCTCAGACTCGCCAGAAAAAGGTCTATGACTTACGAGCCAGAGAGAAGTCCTACCAAGTAGGTGATCTTGTGTCAGTGAGGGTCAGTAGCAGGAGAAAGGGCTACAGTCCAAAACTCCAACCTCCATGGCAAGGGCCATTGGTAGTCACAGCACGCCTTGGACCAGTGCTCTACCGAGTCAGGGACAGACGAAGTGAGAAAGTACTGCATCATGATCGCTTACAACCCTATCTAAGTGACCACATACCTGCCTGGATGCAGCGTCTGCGACACAAATACACCTGCACCAAGGAAGGCTCCCTGGTTCCAATCACTGCTCAGGTACCTGTTGCCACAGGGGCAGAAGCACCAAACCCGTCGTTCTCTGACAACTCTATGTCGGAAGAGCCTCTGACCCTGCTTGGAACGGACTCTAACTGTGACCCTATTCCCTGTGGAAAAGAGGGGACGAAGACAAAAAGGGGGCGACTTGTTCGAGCCCCAAGTCGTTATATGGACTAAAGAAGAAAATAGAAGACAACAAAAAGTTAACTGTTCACCCTCAGTGGTGCAGAAGGGACTCTGGAGAGCTAAAAAAAAAAGGGGGGGGGGGGGGGGGGTGTTATAGTGTTAGTTCAGTAAATACATTGTTTGTTACAGTTATTTTACTAGTATACGAAATGTGTTCTTATTAGCCAATCAGATGTGGTTACGTCATTACGTAGGGATTAGTTCACTGCTTGTTTAAGTTTAGCGTCAGATGCTCGTAGGCTCCGGTGCGGATGGTTGCAGAGAACCCATCAGCGCTGGGCAAGAGCATAAAACCCCCGTTGATGTAAAGTTGTGACTTAATAAGTAAAGTAAAGTTCCTGAACGTACTCTTTTTGTTGTGTGCTTCTCTTCACGCCTCCACGGACACTGAGAAACCAACACGAGAAAGCACAACAGTACTTACATTTTAATTATGTATTGGTATATAAAGACAGTTTAAACAAATTTGGGGAAACGTTTTTTAGAAAAATCCTGCCTACCCTGCCTTTAACGATAGATTAAATGGTTTTACATGCACTGATCTAGCAAGACAGGTTTTAGATATTTTTCCCAGCAGTTGTTTACTTTTTGCTGTTATGGAAGTGCATTTAAACTTTTGCATATTTTTCATATTCATATTTAATCTGACGTTATTTTCTGACAATCAGTGTTATTTCAATATTGAAATATTCAATTTGAACGTTTTCTTCACATGAAAAATCTCTTCCTGAGACTTTCTGCAGCGATTTGTATAATTGCACAGTATGGTGACATTAGTTAACCTGTTAGATTAGCTAACATGAACTAACAATAAAAACAATTCTGTGGCATTTATTATTATAAGTTCATGTTAATTTCAACATTTATTAATACATTACTAAAATTAAAAGTTGTATCAACATTAGGCTATGGATCTGTGCTAACATGAACTAATGTGGACAGTGGTAGTATTTTTATGGACCCTGGGATCTCAGAAGCTGAAGGCCTCAGCCTCAAAAGGTTGGGCAGTTCTCGACTTTATGCAAATATCATGCGAAAAACGCGGTCGGCAGCCAATTGCTGTGAGGTTCGGGATGTGACATCTGTCTTTAAAGCATAAAAGACTCTAAAGATACAAATATGCCGATTGTGCCGTTATTGCTGGATTTAGTACGTAAATCGTTTTGTTTATGAATTAGAGGCTTTGCAGTTGTTATATAGGCTATGTTAAATATTTTATTTTGGATGTGTTCATTGTGATTATGGCTGGGTTTATAAAAGTTTGTAAAATTGAAAGGATATCTTTGCTTGGTGCATTTGGAAACAATTGCTTGTCTCTGATGATACTGTCCGTGTGTTGAAAAAACTTAGATTAAACACACTCGCAACGGACACACCCCAAAGCGGAGGCGTTATAGCGTTGCTAGCGGCACTGAGCGGAGTTTTGTCGCTGTAGTGGACACGCACTGGCACAGAGCGAGCGTTTTCAATTCGCTCTATGCACGAACGCTGCTGATGTATTTCCGGTAGAATCTCAGCCAGCGTCTTTACTTCCGCATAGCGCGTTCTATAGCGAAGTGTACTTGCTGCAAAACTTTCATAAAATTAATTTTCTCAGAAACAGAGACAACGATTTTAGAAACCGATTCGCTAGTCGGATTTCACATGATATGAGAGAATACCTATGGAGAATACTCACCCTCAAAGATTACGATGTAGCTCGGAATATATAATTTTTAGCCCTTCTCTTTCATAGAGACAGCTGTGACCGCTAACTGCCTCACAATACCCGCTGGAAGTTCTTGTAAACAGCGAGTGTAATTTGCCATTATCTCCACCTAATGCAAAAACGGCTTCCGACGCAGCAACAACGCACCAATGCAGCACCGGATGTAACTGGGCGAGCTGAGACAAACTGGGCGGGCTGAGACATAGGCCTACCGGTATGTAGCCTACCTATTGGTACGTATTTTGCGTTTTGCAAAACCTTTGCCACAGGTAGGCTATGTTTTTCCAATGAGCCTGTGTTGTTGTTTTTCACACAACAAACCATCTGAAGGGAATACATTCAAATTGTGTGACAATTAAGGACTCTCTTTAAAAGGGTTGAACTTCACTGATCATGCATGGATACTTAGAGCACTCTAACAAAACCAGCTCTAGATACTCCCCTTCAACCATACATAGGGCATGGGTGGGGGTAAGGGTTCGGAGCCCGACAGCACTTCCCTGTGGCCCCTCCTGGGAGCCGCCCATCAGCTGCGCTCAGCTAAATGCACTCACATATGAATATTTCAGTGCCATTTAATGCTCCTGCTGCAGCCCCTGAGGAGCCTAGCATCAATTTGTGAACATGCCGTTAAAAGCCAGGACGTATAATCCAGAGTGAGAGCGGCTCTCCTCCCCACCAGGCCTTCAGTCCCCAGCTACTAGCGAACAGCTTTGGCAACTTTTTCCTGCCAAACTCTGCTGACTTCCCCCACCCCGGTTTAAAAATATATGCATCTGAGAGAAGAAGTAGACAAATGGTCTTGTCGTTTGCCCCCGGTTGGTCAGTTTTCCCAGAGAGCTTGTTGCTGTGCAGTCTGCTGGCAGTGGAGAGGGCAGTGATAGTCTGTTCATCTTCTGGCCCCATGGTGCTGCTGTAATGCTCACATGGAGCAGAAGAGCAAGTATAAAATAGCCACGCTCACACCATCTGCCTGCCCACTAGTCTCATGGGAACCCGAAGCAGAAATCACCACATTTAGATATACACACCTCATTGTTCACTTGTCAGGTGTGAAAACATGAGCACTCTGCACCTCATTAAACAGCTGGAATCCTAATCAATCCTATAACCACGAGTAGAGAGCACAATGAAAATGCTGGTACACCCTGAACAAGGCTTTTCAAGGAGCAGAATCATCAAACTAAAATGTCTCATTTCAAAAGTCAACACATACAATTAGCCTATGGAAAAAAGAAATGGCATAAAATTATTCAGAAAATTTTATAATGGTGCCACTATTCTGAAATACAAATGCATTAATAAAAAAAATGTCCCCCCATATGAAACTTCAGTGAAACTTAATCATTATCAGAAATATCTTTATCCTCCAAATGTGCACAAATGCACAAGAAATGTGTTGTGGATTTCAGGAGCTCTGGGTACATACTGTATATACATATAACAATACATATATAAGATAAATAAGATAATATAATATAAAGAAAAAATAAACAAGTAGGATTAAAAATTAAAAATTATAAAAGTAATATAGGCTACATCTAGATGGATGTCATGTTCTGTTTGTGATTAGTTTCATTTTCATGGACTGTTAGATTGTTTCTCTTCAGTTACATATTCTCTTTGTTGTAGTTTCCTGCCACTCATTAGTTACTATGGACACTCATGTCATCATTACACCTGCTCATCATTAGTTCGTTATCATTGCATGTTTAAGTTCCTCCTTGTATTCAGTTGATTGTCGGGTATTGTTGTGTCTACACGGTTTCATTGTTTAATTTATTTATTTTTAACCATTTTGGTACTCTTTCTCATCATCATCTGGATAAGTTGATGTCATTTTTGTTGTTGTTTTTCATTTTAATTCTTTAATTTTAGAAGTCACAACAAATTCCATGTTTTGCATTTAAAAACCAAATATCCTCTTCTTTAATAAAATAGTATTTGAAGACACAATGGCATTTACACAATAATTTACTTTTCACCTGTAATTTTTCAGTACACAATTGCAGGAGAAAGTTCATGGCCAAAAGTTTTGGCAGTGACATAAATTTTGTTTCGCAAAGTTTGCTGCTTCAGTATTTGTAGATTATTTTTTGAAATGTTTCGGTATACTGGAAAATAATGATAAGCTTAAGTTTTGAGTCAATATTTACAGTGTTGACCCTTCTTCTTCATAACCTCTGCAATTCGCTCTGGCATGCTGGATATCAGCCTCTGGGCCAAATCCTGACTAATGGTGATCCATTCTTGTCGTATTAGTGCTCAGAGTTGATCACAATTTGTGAACATCTACTTGTCCACTCGCTTTATGTGGATTGAACACAGGTTAATGGGGTTAAGATCCGGGGAGTTCCCTGGCCCATGGATCCAAACTTTCAATGTAATAATCTCCGACCCACTTCATTATCACTCTTGCCTTGTGATGTGGTGCTCCCCTGGAAAATGCACGGATCATCACCATATTGCTCCTTGATCGTTGGGAGAAGTTGCTCTTGCAGGACTTTTAGATACAATTCTTTATTCATGACTGTTTTTGGGCAGAATTGTGAGAGTCCAGTCCCATGGTTTAAAAGCAACCCCACACACAGATGGTCTCAGGATGCTTCACTGTTGGCATGACACAAGACTCATGGTATCATTCACCTTTTCTTCTCAAACAGTCAGAAAATACCTTTGCACCAGCCTTCTGCTCTCCAATCCTTGTACTTCCTGCAAAATTCCAGTCGGTCCTTGATGTGTTTTTTTCTGGAGAGAAGTGGCTTTTTGCTACCCTTCATGAAACCAGGCCGTTGTCCAAAAGTTTTGGCCTCGCCATACATGCAGATGGAACTCACACCCACCTGTTGTCAATATTGAACAAGCTCTGCACTGGGGGGTGACATGATTCCGTAGCGGATTCCTCAGAAGGAGACGGTCCTGGCACGTGAAGCCTTCACTGCATTTGAACCTCTCTCATTGAAGATTTTGATGATCTGATAAATTTTTCTTTCAGGTGCAATATTCTTTGCATGTAAGGCCATTTTTAAGGCAAAGCGATGATGGCTGCACATCTTTCTTTGATGATAACCATTACTAAAATAAGAACACAATGACTGGAAGCACTTCTTCCCTCATTTTAAAGCAACCCGTCAGTATATGATTACTGAGTGATACTCAATCACACTTTCCCATATGCTGGTGATATGATTAGTGAAATTATGTTAACTGTTAATTTTGTGCCAGGGCCATAAAACAGTTCTTTGTTTTTTGGCCAATAAAGCTTTTTGTAATTATTTAAAATGCATCTGATCAATCTTAATCTTTTATTAATCTAGAAACTACAAAATCAGCACCACAACATTGAAGCAGCAAACTCTGTGAAACACAAAAACGTTGAAAACGTTGGATAAAAAGTTAAATTAATATCACCATTGTAAAATCCTAATTAAATATGATCTGTTAAATTGGGCAAACATGATTAAGTTTGCAGATATCTTACTTGTATATAACATTTTTCATGGTATGGCTCCCCCTCCGCTCAATAAATTCGTCCAACAAAATCTAAACTCATCCACCAGAGCATCTACAAGAGGGGATTGTAAAATACCATGTAGAAAAAGTAGTTTTGGACAGTCAGCTTTCTCTTTTCGAGCAGCTCATACATGGAATACCATACCCACAGAACTAAGGAACATCACATCAAATCATTCTCCAAATCCATAAAACATTGGTTATTGACATATCAAATATGCTGCCATAATAGAGAATAATGTGTTTGTATTCATCGCTATAGTGCATTCAAATGTGTGTCTACACTTTTACATGTGTAGTGATGATTTACGTGTGTGATACTTGTGTTATGTTTTTTTTTTTTTTTTTTTTTATATACCATCAACCGGCCAGTTGTCCAGATCGGTAATAGTAGTTGTGTTATTACTTATCTATATCTAAGGCTTTCTTATTGATATGTATTTATTGTATTGTTGTAGTATTTGAAAATACACTACACTGCATTTTTACACTACACACACTGTTGTAGTGTAGATTAAAATGAGCCTGTATGGCTAAATCTGGCACATTTACATGTTGGACTTTGTACTCATTTTGATTAATGTGCGTTGTCCCTTTTAAATAAAGAAATCAATCAATCAATCAACAAAATTGATGTCACTGCCAATTCTTTTTGCCACAGCTGTATATGAACAATTGAAAAATTCTGTAAACCTGCATTACAGTTTTTCTCCATTGGTTTGGCTCATTTCTTGAAACAGAAATTACATTCTCAAAACAACATGGACAAACCTCCAAACCACTTGGCAATTGTTCACAACAGAATTGAATTTCTCATTCATTTCATCAAATTGCAAATGTCTAAGTACATCTCTCAATGTCTCAGTACATCTTTGCAAATGATTAAGTACAGGTAGCCTACATTTAGCACAATTTCCAAGTGAAGAGATCTTGTTGATCTAAACTGATTGTTGATTCTCAGTCTAATGGTTGTTCGCTCCAAAACGTGTCAGCGTCATTTCATTGTATAAGTCATCACATGCACAATAGTCTGTTCAATTGTCAAAATTAGTCAAGAACATAATACCATGAATACCATATATATATATATATATATAAAATATTATTGGCCACCGGGGCCCAGGCCAGCGAGGGGGCAATATAACTATGAGTGCTGCCATATCTGAGAATGGTGTGGCCACTCACATCCCCAGTCTTGCCCCATACAATACACAGAAGCTCCCCATCTTCTTGGACCGCCTTCATTTTGATTTGATCCCTGAAAATGAGAGAGGCCTCGTAGGGCCTCGCCTACCACAATATGTCATTGTATGGGACAATGTGAATTTCCACCATGGCCCGCTCATCAGGGCCTGGTTCACTACTCATCCAAGGATGGTCATGGTGTTCCTACCACCTTACTCTCCTTTCCTCAGTCCTATTGAGGAGTATTTCTCCGCTTGGAGGTGGAGAGTATATGAGCATCGGGCTCAAGATCAGAGGTCCCTGCTCCATGCAATGGACGCTGCGTGTGAGGATATTACAGGAGATCAGTGTAGGGGATGGTTGCGAAATGCATGCCGTTTCTTCCCTCGTTGCATCACAAGGGAGAATATACGCTGTGATGTGGACGAGAATCTGTGGCCAGACAGACAGCAGCGTGTGGATGGCCAGGAGGGTGAGGATGGTTGCCAGGAGAGGGAGGGTGAGGACAGCAACCAGTGAAGAACTGTTAAGGCTGATTTATACTTCTTGCTTCGGACCTACGCCGGAGCCTCTACGCTGTAGGCAACGCGTTGGTTTTCATTTATACTTCTGCGTCGTTGTCCGCGTTGACGCGCAATTACACTTGCAGAGGGAGCATGTGAAACCCGAGGGAGCGTTCCTAGCAGACCAATCACAGCGCTTGCGTCCGCGTAGAGTTGACGCGTTGTTAAATTTTTGGAGAGGTGCACGTCAGGGTACGCCGAAGGGTACGCGCGCTACACACAGCCTACGACGTAGCTACGGCGTAAGTTCAACGCAGAAGTATAAATTGGGCTTTAGTTGTGAAACTCCAGCTTTATTTACAGCACTGTAGGCTGCATATCACTTTCATTGTTTTTTGTTTGTGTGTATATATTACAGTATATTATGCTGTATACATTTTCTTTTTACTCTGATGTATGGGAGTTACTTCATGTGTGTGAATGATAATGGTTACAATTTCCTTGGCAGTATGAGTGCAATGTCAAACCTTGGAGGCTACTCTTACCCTAAAATCCTATTTCTTTTTTTCAGTTTTATACACAATTGTATTCTGTTAGCTAGACAAAAAACAGTGCAGTAAGCATTGTCAATGAAGGACTGGGCTAAGACTGAAAGGTGGACATGAGGGATATTTCAATGGTCCTCTGCCATAGTGACAAAACATCTAAACATTTTGACTTGCAGTGCTTACACAATGCCAAAGGGACGAAGCATTTTGGGGGCACTGACTGTTTAAATGAGAAGGAAATTTAGTTTTGACACATGAGTGAACTGTTTTGAGAGAGGTATGAGCTTTTGCAGGTGAACCATGGTGTTGTGCTGAACCATCCACGTTATTTTGGCAAAAGCACCAAGAGTGTTGAGAACGTCCGGTCTGTTTCAAGAAATGAGCCAAAGCAATTGAGAAGGATCTTTGCCATTTTCGTGGCACTGACTCTTTATATGGGAAACAAATTTAGTTTTGAAGCATGAGAGAACAGTTTTGGGAGAGATATGAGCTTTTGCAAGTGAACTATAGTGTTGTGCTGAACTGTAAGACTGTTTTGCCAAATGATCTTAGAGTTTTGAGAATGTAATTTCTGTTTAAAAAAATGAGCCAAACCAATGGAGAAAAACTGTAACTGGTCATAAAATTCTATCTGAATATTCATAAAAATATAGATTTTAAGAGAGTGATTCATATCCATATATCCCAAGCATACTGCTGAATTGAAACAGCTTTGTAAAGATAAACAGCGCAAAATTCCTATTGACAGTTGTGCGGTCTGAAGGGAACATTTTGTTCGGTATTTCTGCCAAAAGAGTTATTTTCTATGGGTTCACATACTTTTCCCCACCCTGCACTGTGAATGTTCACATTGTGTTCAATAAGGACATGAAAATGTCTTTATTGACAACTTGGTTTGTGTGTCATTTTTTTAAACAGACTGCATGTTTCTATTATTGTAAAATGACATCAAATTTTATAACCACTTTATGCAGAAATCAAGAGTTCACAATGATATTCCTGCAACTGCATCTGAAAGGAGTTTGGGAATTAACCCTTGGGAAATAATGTACTGAAAACAATGAATGAACGACACAGGAGTGAATTCTCAGTTTCTCATGGTGGTCCGCAGAGGAGCTGTTACCTTCATTAGAGTGACAGACATATTTGTTACAGCTCTTAATAAATGTGCAAGAGCTGTTCTGTTTTGGCAGGGGCAGAGATACAAGCTCAGCATTTGTAAAATAAAAGGCCAGACTGACAGCAACACTGTTTTGATAATAATGGCACTACTTCCTCTGCCAACAATGCAGAAATGCCCTAAGGCAGCAATCAAAAATTAATACTAATTATTATGTGAATGCTGCATTAAATCAGACGTATGTTGAATTATATATAAGCAACATGATTCTACTTTCAAAGGAGCATGCATAAGGACCTGGGTTTTTTTTTTTTTTTTTTTTTTTTTCATCAGTGTTATTCTGAGCTGGTGGTAAAATTGTCCGTAAGCCATTTATATGAAAACAAGTCTTATCAAGAGAAAAAATAGGAAAAACTATGTACATTTAAAAAATAAAGACAATTGAACAAGAATGACCTTTAATAATAATCATTGCTATTTATGGTCATGGCATGATTTATTTATTTCCGTTTAAAATTGTGTGCATTGAATTCTGACTGTGGTATTGGTTTTGGCACATGGAGCTGTTCTGGGGCTGGCTGGACACACAGCACTTTAAGTCTCATTTCTGATGAGAGCAGTAAATAATTTAGGGCTTAAAGCTGCCATTAGCCACACTTAAACTCTGCTAATGCAGACCCCTGACAGCTGGCCTATCCCCATTGGATGGGGCCCTGGATCAAACGGTTCTGAACCAAATAATGGGCCATGGTAAAGCACAAAATCTGTCAATGGGCATGTTGTTTTTAAATTCTGCATGTTTGTTGGTTGCACTGCGGTATTCCCATTACACAGGAGGAAATGCATTTAATGTTTACATGCATGTACAATGCACATTAAGAATGTACAGGATATTACAATTAAAAACAGTGACCTTGTGGCAGCCTTATAGATATTACTTTTTTTTCTTGCTCTACTGCATTCAGTAAAATAATAAAAAAAACATTCAGATGTAAGAAAAGCATTTCGATTATAAGTAATAAATCTAATGATTAATTCTGGATGTTATTTTTTTCAGTCATCATGCTCTATCCTTATTTCAGACAGTACTTTGTTTGTTTAAGTGACCATGCACATCTCACTTGCTGTAGTATAAGAGTATTAACCTTAAAGGGATAGTTTAGCCAAAAATGAAAAATGAATGTCGTCATTTATTTACTCACCCTCATATCGTTCCAAACATGTATAACTTTTATTCTTCTGTGGAACATAAAAAATGATATTTTGAGAAACGTCTCTCTTTAAAAGTTAAACATCATTAGATTATCATCAAGCAACTAAGAGAAATCAAAACAAATAACAATTACAGGTGTAGGCTTTCAATTGAAAAGAGCATAACACATTCCCTAAATATGGCTCTTAATTAAAATAAAATGTATAAAACAACAACAAAATATCATCATCCACGTTTTTATTTTTTATGTGAATTCATTAAAAGAAGAAGCTTTACCATAATGCAAATTAAATTTCCTTTCTTGAGGTCAGGTGTACAAATTATTATATATTTTTTTGTTAAAAAACAGCAGAAACATCAAAAAAGTCATGTGACTTTGCCTCAAGTCATGTGACTGAATAGTTCGATCATAGCTATAATGCGATCACATGGATGGAAACATTATTAGCCTACCTTGTAGGTTAGGTGAGAAGTGAGAAATTCAGAGTGAGAAACCCGATTTATTTCAATTAATTTAAACATAGGCTAATAATATATGCTAATTAATTAAAATAAAAATGTTTCAATGAGAGCGCCCAATCCCTTAAAAATGGCGCAAACCGCTGCTGTTTTCATCAATACTTTAATACTTTTGATAATAATATCGCATGGCTAACGACAGTTCTTTTATCATCAGAATCTCCCGAGCGCCGCACTCACCTTTCAGTTCAAGCGCTGGGTGTCACTATACCTATAGGCTTCTTTATCGCGGTAGTGGGTTTCAGAGATCGAAGAGGGTATAGAAGAGGAGGAAGATAGCATGGAAGTTGGTCTTGACGAGCAAAGATGTGCAGTACATGGCCGGTTTTCATGCAGGGTAGATTTATTTTCTCCCTGACGAATTGTGGGTGATGGACAGGAGCCAGGTTTTCATTAAGCAGAGGTTAAAATATATTATAAAATGTAAAACTTATTTTTTATTATTTTATCTATAAGCTCATGTGTCATTAGTCCCATTATAAATAGCCCCCAAAAAATTATGCATGTGATTTATCCATTATATGAACTGAAATAGTATACGTCATTGTGACTGACATGCCGTGTTCACATGCTCCTGCATGCAATCTGAAAAAACGGAAATATAAGTTTTGAATAACATACAGTGTGAAATGCATACTGCACTTGCACTTAAAGCGAGCTCTTTCATATGCTTTGCGTTGACAGCACTCGTGTGTCCAAATAATATAATGGGAGACAGATTTTGTGTCTGTAACTGTGTTATTTTGTGCTTTGTATCTCATGCAGTATTTTTCCCTTATTTAAGTTTATCTGCTTGCTAATGTAGAACTTTCCCATAAATTGTGTACATTTTCCATTTATTGTGGTAATCAAATTAACAAAGCCTACTCTAACAATCATTTCATTTTAAGAATTTTAATTCGAAATGGTTAAATTTAGGAAATATTCAAAAATTGGCAATGTAGGCCTGCTATAAACACAGATTTAAAATTATTTATTTAAAAAAAATAAAAATAACGGAGATCTATCTCCCTCTTGGATTTGGTTTTTCGTAGCCTGGGGAAGAAAACTCTCATATTTGTGTTAGTGTGCATGTTGGACATTTGCAACGAAAGACATAGACATGCATAGAAATAAGATCTCTTTGTGAAAAAGTCCTACATCCATCCTAGAGAGTATTATTTCGTTATTTCGTAAAATGTTTTAGGCTATAAGCTTCCTCTCAACTCTGAGAGTTGTGGAGACCTTTATCTATTTGTGTTATAGGTTCAGTTTATTTTCGAGTTTAATTAAATTATTTTATATGTCTCTTCTAACGTTCATGACACTGTTTTTGAATGTCCAAGACTTGATCCTTTATTTGTAATAGCCTTAAATAAATAAATAAATAAAAATGGGTTTTTCATAACAATAGGCTGTTGTTTATATTATGATACAAATCTGACAACAACAATGTGTACTTGCATTTTTTTTTTTTTTTTTGTCAAGCTAAATTTGCCATTTTGAAATCCTACCAGTGCAGAAATGCATGATATAATGTTGACATGGTAGCTTTAAATCTCTCGAGTGATCATTGGGTAGCCTATACATATCAATATATAATGTTGCTTTTTTAATGGATAGGGGTGTGAAAGTGACACTGGTGACAGTGAATGAGTACGGGAGTTTAGTTTTTTTTATTGGAAAAATAGAGCTGATTTCTATTTTTATTGTAATAGGCTAATAGCTAGAAAATGCATTGTGTTTGCATGTTTATTCCTAACCCTTACTGTCCTAAATGAAAGGGCTTTTTAAAGCAAAAACGTCTGTGTCTGTGTAAAATGTGCATAATCATGTGGTAAAACTTTCTAAAAACACTGCTTTGTCGCTTTTAGATTTTGGATTGACACGAATCCAAATTAGGCACCAATAACAAAGAATAATAAAAAAAGTAAAATAGTTACGAATGAGATTTTCTTTCGGGTTTGTGGTTAAACTTTTCAACCAGTAGATGTCACCCTGATAGTAGCCTACTTCGACCTTAATGAGCCACTTGCAAGACTTATCTGACGTTCATGTAGATAGCATAATGTGAATCAAGGAACCCATAAAAAAGTCTACCTCAAATTGCCTAAATCCCTTTTGTTTTTTGCATATTTTCATGTCTTACCTTCCTGCAGCATAGGCTACAAATTAAGATGTTTTCATATTGATCTGAATCAACACGCAGAGTTATCTGATCATGTCTAGGGAGTGAAAAAAAGAATCAATACTGGGTCCAGTGTGACTTGTTGCCCCCTAGTGACGCGTCTTAGTTCGGATTTACGCCTGACGTCACGTCTTGTGCACCAGACAGCTCTCGTCTCAGCCCCTGTTCCTGTGTTTACACCCCTCTCCATCTCCTCACTCTGGACTGAAGTTGCGGGGCAGCCGGGAGCGCGCACCTTCCTTTTCTATCTTCTCTCTTTTCTCGCAAGCGATCTTCTCTTTAAGGCAACCTGTATGGTGGATATAATATTCAGCTCTTCTTTTTTGAATGATATGGGCGATCATTCCAAAAGTAAGCATTTCCGTAAAAAAAATCTGTAAAACTTTATTTTTAAAAGTAGGCTAGATTTTAAATTTGTTGCAGTTGAACATTTATTTTGTAAATAATTCCTGTTTTCAGACCTACTGATTCTCCATCTGCTCTCTGAGAAATGTGACATCTGAGATGTTTTGATTTTGCTCTAGCCCTGTGCTAGTTTTTACACACTCGAAGATAATGATTTCGATGTTTTTTTATTTATTGAGAAAACACTTGAAGGTGCCATCGATGCTCAATAAACTCCTGTATAACAGCTCACAACAATGTTTTTTCTTCTTCATGTGCAGAGAAGTCCGGACTTGCGATGTGTGTAGGCTGCGGCAGTCAAATCCATGACCAGTACATCCTGCGGGTCTCCCCCGACCTGGAGTGGCACGCAGCCTGTTTGAAATGCGTGGAGTGCAACCAATACCTGGACGAGACATGCACTTGCTTCGTACGGGACGGGAAAACATATTGTAAGAGAGATTATGTAAGGTAGGTTTTTTGTTTGGTTTGTTTCTGAAAAACAATTAATTATTTCATAAATCTGTAATCAGTCACTAATCAGATGTAGGCTATTTTAATATTTTTAATGATCAAAACATCTGGCAGTAGCCTAGACTTTTAAATTAAAGTGGATTAATGCTTGTACAGTATTAATAGTGGATTGATGTAATGGTTTTGTCATTGCACATACATTCTTTTTCTTTCCCACATCAAACAGATTGTTCGGTATAAAATGCACAAAATGCACTTTGGGCTTTAGCAGCAGTGATTTGGTCATGAGAGCTCGGGGCAATGTGTATCACATCGAATGTTTCCGCTGCTCGGTGTGTAGCCGGCAGCTTTTGCCCGGGGACGAGTTCTCTGTCCGGGACGAGGAACTGCTGTGTCGAGCGGATCATGGTTTGGCTCTGGAGCGCGGATCAGGCGGCAGCCCTCTTAGTCCGGGAAACATCCGCAGCAGAGGATTACATATGGCAGGTCAGTATAGCACAATTACAATCAACTGACCACCGTCATATTGGACACAACCAAGTATAAAATGGCTAGGATATTGCAATTAAAAACGAACAAATATTAATTTGGAACGGTTAGAACTTTAAGGTCAATTTTGAAACTCATGGGCCTCAGCACATAACCAAAGGCTAAACTGAAATGTAATTATATTGGCTATACTGTGGTAGGAATCGTGTAATGTTACATAATAGCCTAGCTATTACAGGCTGATCCGCTTGATAACTTTGTTTAGTCAACCACTGATAAGCCTGAGCGGTAGGGCTATACGAAAGACGATGGTCTTTAATGCATAGCCTATTTTATTTTAAATAGATAATATTTATATTATTATTACTATATTATTGGTTAAATTAAATGTAATCTTGGTATTGATTATTGACACCTTTCAGAAAGCCAGAGCAATTCATTTGCAGATTTCAAGTTCTATTCAAAGATTATTTGTTGCTGGGATATTCAAAATACAAGTTATCTATCTATCTATCTATCTATCTATCTATCTATCTATCTATCTATCTATCTATCTATCTATCTATCTATCTATCTATCTATCTATCTATCTATCTATCTATCTATCTATCAATAGGCCTATTCAAAATGCCAACGGCTATAGCCATCTATATCACCACGGGTGAAATGTAAATTTTCTTTCAACAGCATTATTGTTATTATTGACATTATATTCGCTATAGCCTGTTTAATGTAGGCAACTTATTCTTTTTAATTTAACATTTAAAACAATTTCTTCAGCCGACCCGGTGTCGGTCCGACAAACTCCTCATCGGAACCACGTGCACAAGCAATCGGAGAAGACCACTCGGGTGAGGACGGTGCTAAACGAAAAGCAGCTACACACTTTACGGACGTGCTACAACGCAAACCCGCGCCCAGATGCGCTCATGAAGGAGCAGCTGGTGGAGATGACGGGCCTGAGCCCGCGGGTCATTCGAGTTTGGTTCCAAAACAAGCGCTGCAAGGATAAGAAGAGATCTATACTCATGAAACAGTTACAACAGCATCATGGCGATAAGACGGTAAGTGTCTTGCTAATGCACTTTGAATGTGAGAAATTTACCATGTGCGAAAAAACAGAGTTTGACCGTTGCGGCTTTGAGTGATCCCTGACACTTGATTCGAGATTATTAGAATTTGGTCTGTAATTCGACTGCAGTGTTGGCTGGAAGCAAATCACAGACTCCTCCTACAGTGTGTATAGTTTGGGGAATTTTTTAAACTCAGTTTTCTTCTCGAACTGTCTAATGCGCTGTATGAATAGTTTCCTTTTAATTATCAAAAGTTTTGGGGGAAATTTAACACTTTTTTCAAGATGAATTCTCTCAATATGAAATGGTCTGTGTGGCTGTGTCCCCTCATCGCAGACTTTTTTGGTTCAGAATCTGCAGGGTATGACGGGCACTGCACTAGTTGCAGGCAGCCCAATAAGACATCACCCTTCAATGCCAGGACACCCGGTGGAAGTGCAGACTTACCAACCACCCTGGAAAGCTCTCAGCGAATTTGCACTTCAGAGTGACTTAGATCAACCTGCATTTCAACAGCTGGTGAGTGAATAAATAAATTGTGCATTTGACGTTTTTCTTTTTGGTTTTCAAACTTTATAATGTAGGCTAGGTTAAGCACAAGACACTACCAGACCAAGACTAGTAGTTGGCTAGTAGTATTTATTTCGAGTTAACTTTGCCTTTCTCTTTTAGGTGTCTTTCTCGGAATCCGGTTCTTTAGGAAATTCATCGGGCAGCGACGTGACCTCTCTTTCTTCACAGTTACCGGACACACCGAACAGCATGGTACCGAGCCCGGTGGAGACGTGAGAGCGACTGCTCGTCTGTTCCCCGGCAAATCATGAGAACAGCTTATATCACGGACGCGGGACAGTTTATTACCATCACCGGACAGCGCTATCAGACCTATCGCAACAACCTGCTATAAGAACAGAGGAACCCTTTTCGGTCAACAAATCCGTTGTGGGCCTCGGAGTAAAAGGATGGAAAGTGACACTCTGCATATAGACCTACACTAAAAGAAGGGACTATGTTCAGTCGAAATGGATATTCGTTATTCGTTATGATGACCGATTCGTTATCTGTGGTTTTTGGACATTTTTTTGAAAAATATCTTTTCAAAAGACTATTTCAGAAATTAGGATTTTTTTTTCCCCCCGTTGTGAATTAATGCAGAATATTTGTGTCTTTGAACAAAATTTAAGTTATTGTTATTTATTGTCACATCAATTCGCAAAAAAAATAAATAAATCAGCACAGACAATTATTTTATTTATATTTGTAATTAAAATGCGTGTATAGGCCTAAATGAAAATCTTTAATTTGTAGACTACAGAAAAATAAGAGTAGACCTATTAAACAGACAATGATAATAGGCCTTATAAGATAAACAATCATATTTGTATGCCATAATTTTATATTATAATTATTACCCAAAAAAAAAAAAAAAAAATCTTTGGAGAAAACGCCGTTTCTTAACGTTCCACTGTTACTTAACAATTGGTTTTAGCAGAAAAATAGGCTACATAAAACGTATGGTTGCACATATTCGTTCAAATCAACTAATTAAATAAAGAAAGAGATAGGCTATATGGCTAATATGATAAATTAGCCTACATAAATTAGCTAATTTTGACGAATAGGAAACATCTTGAAGGTGCCCAACTTGTAAAGGTAGGCTCAATCCTGAATTTAATTATTATTATTATTATTATTATTATCTTAAACTGATGGCCATCTGGTTAAGAGTGATGTCGTAGGCTATGTTGTTGTTTTTTTTCGTGGTCAGATCGCTAACATGATTAGTCCTATTTTTCCTTGTCTAGACAAATGGCTATTTCAGGATCGGTTGTGCTATATGCTTTTGCCATCACAATAAACATAACAGACGCGGAGCGTGAATTGCGCAAATTCACCAAAGTAGGCCTACCAAGAAAAGTTTGCACAGGAAATTATATAGCCTAAATGAAATTGCTTATTGTTCAGGCCAATTCAATTATTTTGTTATTCGTAAACAACCCCTTTTTTTATTCTAAAAGCCACTCATGGGGTAAATTCACGTGAATTAAAAGTTGAAAGCTGTTAGCTGAGCAGAAACACGGTGATTTTATCGATTCACTAATTGTTAGTTCTTACAAGTTTTGAAATATGGCTGAAAATGTTAAGGTCAACAAGACTTTTTCCTAAAAATAATGGCTATATGATCAGTGTTGTCACGCAAGCAATACAGCTAATCAAAATATGAGAAGATGGACTTGAACAGTGAATTGCTTAAGCTTGATATTGACTGACAGGTTTGGGTTTGTTTTCAGCTACTTCTGTAAAGTCCAAACCTTTCTTATTAAATTAAATGTTGCACATAATCTAAAAGATAGCAAAACAAAACTACATAATCATAATAATAGCCCTAACATTTGTTTTTGACAGTAGCTGGCTTTATAGGAGCTTTACCTTCAATATCAAAGTGCTATTGATACTGATGCAAATAGACAAGATAGCCTAAATATAGGCTACACAAGTTCATGCACACAAAGCTTCCTATACTTCTTTTGCTTGTTCTCGTGAGTTAATCAGAGACAGAAAGGAATCAAGGCATTACAAGATGAACCGTTGTCAGCTCTCAGGTTTTGCAACCCATTTGCAACTACATCTAGTGCTGACCATTTGTCATAGGATCATCCGAGCCAGAAATGAGAAGTTGTAAATGGGGTCTAGCTGTGTTGACAATTTCACCGATTCGGTTTACCCACTGAAATAGTATTCTGACGTTTCTTTTAATAACTGTGTGTTTGTGTGTGTTCACACGGATCTTACAGCAACATTTTTAACCTATTTCTTGCAATAGAACTATAAATCAAGCAACCCCACCCACCATGAAGACGTAATAAAAATAATGAATTCCCATTAGAATAAACACACAAGGACACCACACACACACACACACACACACACACACACACACACACACACACACACACACACACACACACACACACACACACACACACACACACACACACACACACACACACACTTAAAAGCATGGAGGGAGGTCAAAGCCACCCACTCTATATAACAGACTATAAAACAGAGTTCACAGTGGCAGCGTTCAAGCAGACTCTGTCATTCAGAAGAAATACAAGCATCTGGCATTTGAGGGAAAGACGTCTAGAATTCTATGAAGTGGCTCTGCAGAATAATACAATCCCTCTGCATAATCCAAGATACAGAAATAGCTACACAGTCAAGTTTGGAAGCTTCCTTCATATGTGGGCCGGATCACATCAGACAGTGGGATTTTGGTCACACACAGGTACGGGTGCAGAGCTTGGGCCAAATTAAAGAAGATGGTGGGGGTGAAGCGCTGTGACCATGGCTCCATAAATAACTAGGATTTATTAGATCTTAAAAACACTTTTAACAATACCGACCCTAATGCATTCTATGTTTGATAATGCACTCAGGGCCTTAAGAGTGGGATAAACAGACCTATAACTCATGTTTTTATCATTCCAGCATGAGGAGAACACAGAATATGTTCTACAGCAGCGTTCAAAGGGTCAGCGCAATATTGCTTTCAAATTAATGGCTACCATCACAGAAAACAAACCATCCTCAAACTAGAGTCAGTCTCTTAAATTTTGCCAGCAATTGTTCATTTTATGTAAATGTTTGTGTTATAGATATTCACTTTGTGAAGTTATATGACAGAACTGTGTGTGGAAATATGTACCCTCTAAAAACAAATGTTTTCAAATGTTGTTAAACAACAAAATTACAGGACAGTTTACACCAATCTTTTGTGACAACTTCTAATGAAATTATGTTCAACCAAAAAACATTGAGTAACAGGAACTTAATAATTTAAGTAACCAAGTTCATTTTTCCAAGCTAATTTCTCATTTCAACATTTAGTGGTGGCCCATTAGAACCAATTCATTTCAGTTCAGTTCAAATTAACAGCATTAACATGTAAATTTAACCATGAGCAGTACTCTTCAGCATAATGCTAACCACAAAAACTTCAACTCTTTTAAATGGCAAAGGTCTTTCCCTTTACTAAAACACATTAAATAACATTGAATTTAAACAAAATTATTATCCTTCTCCAGTCCTAAGCAAAGCATGCTGGGAACTAGAAATCCACTGCCCAATTTTCAAAGTTATCAAGATTACAACTTATTATTACACTTATGCAGAAATTTCCGTTTAAATTACATACAATATTAGGTTGATGTAGCCTAATTATCAAAATGATGTCAACAGAACTCATCAAAATAATGTTTGCAACTTAAAAAGGTTTAATTATATCAATAAATTAAACGTTTTTTTTTTTACTATATGCATTTATTTAGGTTTTGGTAATAGGTCCTGTGAAATTCTTTTTAGAGTGATGTACAGCAGTGAAATCTTCTGCATGCCAAAAACCTGAACTTAAAAGGAAATTAAATATGTCATTCAATTTGGATGAAAAATATTCCTTTGACTAATAACTTCTTTAAAGGCACAGTTTATCAAACACAACAACAGTTTTTTAATGAACAGCAATATATTATTCTACAGCCGTCACTGGGTGTAGCCTGAGTGACGGAGCATTTCATGTGAGTTTTAAAAGAGCAGCCTATATGGGTGAATCATCTCAATCTGATGACGTTCCTGGCTACGTTTTATTCGCATATTTATATATGTTTTTTTGGGGAATGAATCAAGGGTTCTGTTCTGTGCCAAAGTGCTCTCAAAGGATAATGTGTGGTGGAATAAATCATAAATACAGCATGAAAATCAGGAAATTCATGTCTTTTCAGAATATTAAAAACTAACATCGATGATGTACAAGGTAATGATTCTCCTTAGGGTATTTTGAGGACTTTTGAGGAGTTAGAATATGTTAGATACATCAAAGAGGGGTTTCCTCATATGGAACAGAAAAGAAGCCGTTCTGAAGACTGTTTGTCCATACAATGAAAGTCAGATGGTTCCAAAACAACACTAAAGAAAAACCTAAGACATTTTTTGAAATATCTTATTTGTGTTCAACAGAAGGTAGACATACAGGTTTGAAACTGAGAGGTAGTAAATGTTTACAGGATTTTTAGGAGACAGGATGTTTCTTGCAACAGATCAAATGGTACATCATCATTGTCCCATGGTCCTGACATTATACCACACACACACACAGACTGAATGAATGGGTTGTGTCAGAGGCTGGCCTTGGGGTCAGCGTTGCTTTCTTGTGCCAAAACTGTTTATGTTATCCTAGGGGAGAAGAAAGAGGCCGAACATGTTCCCTGCCAAACATTTATCCTGTCTCAAGCTTGCACCCAACACATACCAGGAGCCACTGACTGAAGCTGCCCTTAACATCAAACATCAGAGATGGGCACTCGTAAAAAACCCTGTGCTGAACTTCACCCGGTAAAAGAAAACAGAATGTTAGCAGTGGGTCAATGCTCTGAAATGAAACTGGCACAATAAATAAGAGATTCTGCATCCTTGTTCAATAAACTTTGTTAAAAGCACACTCTCTTCTACAGTTGCTGACAGGTAAGCTTTCCATGTGGCTGACATGATGATAGGGACGTGTTACAGATGCTCAGATTAATTTGGAAATTCCTACTGAGCATCTGAAGCATTTGAAAGCGAAATAATATATAGTATTATTTAGTATTTAAATAATCTTTTCTTTATAAAAATCATCATTTCAGTAGTATTAATGTATATGGAACAGCATACATTCCTCATTAGATTGTTAGACCTGAAAGAACTTGAACAGATTCATCTTTCAGCTCTCTTAGTTTAATTACAATTTCCCATTTAGTATTAATTACGCAAATCAGCTGGAATGCCCTAAATAGATTTATGTTTAAATTAGTGAGAAAAGGCAGGAAAGAGCATGAATGCCATAAAACGTCCTGAGAAGACTGGCTCTAGTAGAAACGGTCATAATCTTATTCTGGGCCTAAACCAGAGCCAAGGAAGGTTTTTTTAGCGGACCGTCTCTTCGCTGCAGACTGTGGAAGTGTATTAGATAAGAGGCCGTCTTGTTCTCAGATGAAAGCTAAACTCACTTCCAAATGAGCTCTAATAAACTCATTAAGTAATTAGTCTCCGTCATTAAAACCCTGAAACCGCCAATGTAGTTTGAGCCAGACACTCGGCATACATAAACTCAGATGTGTTTATTCAGTGTTTAGAGGAGTCAGTCAAGATCATGGCCAATATGCATGGCTTTAATACAAGCCTTTGATTTCAGTTGAGCAAGCTTCCACCGCTAATACCCACTTCCTCTTCTAAATGCCATAGGTATGTGTTACCTAGCCGAGTGCAGTGCCCTGAGGAAAGGACCTAAGTGTTGATACTGTGAGCGAACGGGATGCTGGGAGAGCTTGCTGGTCACACTTCACGCTTTGCTGGACTCACTGAGACTGGTATTAGATAACGTGTCACTGCCAAGTACCTGTCGGTACCGCATGGCTAACGGAGGACAGAGTGCTCTTTATGTAAAGATTAAGACGTCGGGTTTTGCTTTCTGAAACAGAAACATAAAGATTTTACTTTTAGCAAGGTCTGCAGCTGAATACAAGGAATCAAATTATTATTTTGAAAGAAATCCAATCTTTATTCAGCCTGGATGCATTCAATTGATCAAAAGTGGCAGTGTTTATGATGCTACAAAAGATTTTTGCATTTCAAATCAATGATGTTCTTTTGAAATCTCTATTAATTAAAGCCTGACAAAAAATTGCATCATGGTTTCAACAAAAATAAGCAGCTGCTTTAAATTCATAATAATAAGAAATGTTTCCTGGGCACCAAATCAGTATACTAGAATGATTTCTGAAGGATCATGTGACACTGAAGACTTGAGTGATGATGCTGAAAATTCAGCTTTGCCATTGTATGAATAAATTAAATTTAAAATGTATTAATATAGAACATAGTCATTTTCAAATTGTAATAATATTTCACAATATTGCTGTTTTTGCTGTCCTTTTGATCAAATAAATGCAGCCTTACTGAACATAAGAGACTTAACATGACTTAACCTAACCCTAATCCTAACCGACCACAAACCTTTGGGAGACTTTGTAATGCAAAAAATACATGACCTAACTGTTAGCAGAAGGGGGAAATCATGATGCTAAAGTGTTTTCCTTTCACTATTGGCAGATAAACCAACCAAATGACTAACAAACAAACAAATCAAGACGGTTCTAAAAGGTTTGAAAATAGATTTAGCAAATAAAAGTGTCAGCGACTAGTTCAGTTTACTTCTCATTGATGGAGGACAGGCAACCAGTGACATGCAGCTGGACTACATGACATCACCAATTCAACATACAGCAGCTGTAGTCAATACCCTCAGAAAGCACTCTGCACACTTGTGCAGTACATCACAAACTTGGAGGGAGGAAACAATTTACATAAAAGCATTATTTGAAGTGTTCACACACTTTTCATTACAGAGAAGGCAACTTGTGTACAATGAAACTTTCGAAATTCCTTCTGATCACTGTCACTCTATAAATTTACACTATTTGAAAGTTTAGATTCTCGGGGCAAGAGGGGACCTCCAAAAACTTTACAGAGGAATCCATGGGAATTGTCTACACAATAGAGGACTTGACATTTGATAGCTTCCTTTTCAGCATAAGCCAACTGCACTAGAGCATCATGGGAGCAACGATTAATTTGTCTTTGAATGACAGGTCAAGAGAGCTCATTCTCTCTCTGCCCACGTTGTAACAAATCACGGCTAATTGGGTTATTAGTAAATCTCAGACTCTCCCAGAGTCCTACAACAACTGGATGGAAGTGAATCTACTTCTCAGAACATTCATTCACACCAACTGAAAAAATATACAAAGGAAGAGAGAATTAGACAGAATCTAAAAAATAAAGAGAAAGAGAAAGAATAAGATGCTAATCTAAAACTTTCATGCTATAGCTAATTCACATTCATGTGTTTTGCTATGATAGTTAACCATTTGTTTAGTAGATACATAAAGTTTGGTTAAAATAATAATTTTACATATATACATAATTTTATATATATATATATATATATATATATATATATATATATATTAATTGTTTTTACTATTGTGATCGTAGACACACTGGTTTGTAGTTTTACAGGTTATTATTTTTATTTAATTTATTATTGGAAATGGCTTAATTCTGCATTGAAGAATAAGGTGGATACTCTGGCAACACACCAACTGCATACACAACATACTGCATCACTTCACAGCATTACATGTCCAACTTTTACCACAGTTTACCATAGACCACACTGTAAAAAACTGCACTAAAAATCCTCTAAATAGACCAATTTATATGACAACATCTCGGATCAGTCAAGCACATTCAGAGTTTCTAGTTACATGGTTGCCATTATTTGACTTCAAAACCATCAAGAGATTTTTTTTCCAGCATTAACAACAATCTATGCTTTGGCACAAAACAGCTTTAAAAAAAAAAACCGATGTCAGGCATTCCCTACAGGTCTGAGGGTACGGATTCTGACAACATGACTACAGTGTAGACAGCTCTGAGCGGCAGAACAGCAGTACAGCCTGATGATTGTAATGTGGCCAAACCCATCAAACCACAGCCTGTACCTCAACACTGTTTCTGACCTGACATGTCAGAGCTTTTGAGTAGCAATTTGGGAAAGTGACAGGCCCCTGCTTCTCCTATTACAGGTCAACTATGCGCAGTTGACTTGGTGCAGCTCCAAGACACATGTGTGCACACACACACACAAAGATATATGCACAAAAACACACATACACTCACACACTGCGGCATTCCTTCAGGCTTGCTGTCAGAGTTCACATCCGATAGTGTTGGGCTCACTCAAGCGGACTCTACCTTGGACTCTCTCCGCAGTGGGTGTAGTTCTGATGGCTGGCAGCTACTAAACAACGACCATATTGTTCATCTTCCAGTAATTCTGCCTTATCTTGTAGTGGTGGGATTCAGTTTCGCAGTGGCTTCTCACCGAGAGGCTGGGCCTGTGTGCGTGTCAAAGAGAGAGGCAGAGAGATGGAGAGGAAGCCAGTGTGCATATGTATGTGTTAATGGATGAGATTAATAAGTGTGAAAAGTGGAGTGCTCATCGGAAGCCATTCGCAAACAAGGTGCAACAGCAGCCAATGAGGAAATAAAGCCTCTTTATTTATGCACACGTACAAGGAGAAAGCCTGAATTATACCAGCCATATAAACAATAACACAGAGACCACAAAGCCATTTATAAAGAAACCATAATGAATGCATTCAATTAAAAATGTGAATATATAAAATATGAAAAATATTTATACCATTTGCAGAAAATCTTCTTTTTTTTTTTTTACGTTTAAATTTAAAGCTGCAGTCCATAGCTTTTTTGGGTAAAAAATGATCCAAAATATTTTTTTTGAGCAAGTACATAACCAGCCAGTGCTCAAAACGATCTGCTTGCCGTAGCTCGATTCAAAATGGTAAGCTTGTAATAATGTTTTTAATTCCAGTGGTACTGGTGGATTTCCGCAGGAAATTCGAGCATGTCTGCGTCATTACGTCACATCTGTACACTTAAAGAAGGAGTCTCGGCTAGTAGGCTATATTGCGTGTGAGGGTTCACTGGAGATTCACCAGTTGTAAAACCCAAAAGACTTTGGACTTCAGAGTGGCTACAGAAATAAAGACACTGCAACCGGCCCATGCAAAAACAAGGACAAATATCGGAAGGGCATTAAATGTAGTCACGCAATGCTGATGTTGTTAACATTAACAATTTGAGAACAAAGTATAATTTGCACGGTTTGACGTGATATGATAAGTGATCGTTAGATTTAATCAGCGTGATTTACTGCAATGATTTTTTTCCCCTTAGTTGGTCGGAACAAAAGTGGATGTTACTTGTTTTGACGACATTTTCCGGTGAAAATTCTTATGTTGTTCATATTTCCAAAAAGTAGGATCTGTGATTGCGAATGACAGTATCAACACCACCAGCGCGGTGATTGACAGCCGCACATTCTCCTCAAAACATTGGATTCATCCGCGCTGTGCCATGCCGAGGCACAAACCACGTGAAGTTGATAATTCCGCGAATAACTGCAATTGCAGATTTCGAACAGAGATGGCGACAAAGAGGAAAAACTGCGGACTGCAGCTTTAATTACTTTATTGAAAATATCATGTGTTGTAACCAAGTAAAAAGAAGTAACATATTTTACATGCACCTTCTTGAGCATCTTAAAGTCGGGATGAAACGAAAATTTGAAAAATCGGCATGAAATAGAAAATCTATTTTCTAAAAGCATTCTAGATCTTATTGTGAATGATGAGTATACAGGACTTCTCCAATCATTTAGTCCAATTAAACCACCACCCCTGCAAACTCACTGCCACCGTGCCACGGTCATGTTTAGTTTCATTATCATGTCTTGTCTTGTGTAGTATCAGAGTTTCATAATCATGTTCTGTTTTTGCTGCCTTCACGTGCTATCGGAAATTTCCTACTTTCCACTTGTGAAGTTGTGATTACGGGCTTGTCGCATTCAAGTGCTTTGTCATGGAGGACACCAGGTTTATTCTTGCCTATTTATTGGGGAAATAATTTAAAAGCCAAAATTATATTTAGTGTCCAATTCGCTAACAACCACATAAACATTCAGAGCGTTATCTATAGTCAGCTTGCTGACGATTCTGGAATTTTGGTCAAATACAGGCTATTTTGCTGTGTATAAAACATACAATACGCTTCAAATGATTAGCCTAGTTATATATGTAAATATGCACTACTTTAACAACAAGACAAGACAATGTAGTTGTTGTGAAAAAAACTAATAAAAAATACCAGTCACAACAGCAATTGTTCTCCCCTCCGCAATGTTGAAATTTTATGGCATGCACAACTCGGGAACTTGGTATAGCCTATAAAAATGATCCCCGAACTTCATAGTGGTAAATACGACTTGAGAGGGCGTTCATGTTAAATTTTTAACTAGGAAACCCTTATTTACGATAATTCCGATAGTACGTGCCCATAAGAAATTTTACCATGATGTACTATAGTACATACCATGGTATACCATAGTAGTAGGCTACCATGGTAGTACCATGGTACCTTACATATAACCATGGTACATACTATACAGTACTTCAGATAGGCTATTATCATGGTACCATGGTACATTGCATGGTACTGTAGATGTTACTATGGTACATAGTATGGTACTTCAGATTTACCATGGTACAAATACCATAGTACCTCAGATACATACCTTGGTACATACTTTATAGTACTTCAGATATTATCATGGTACCATGATAATATCTGAAGTACTATACTGTATAAGTATGGTACCTCAGATTTACCATGGTACATACCCTAGTACCTCAGATATAACCATGGTACATTCTGCCGTACAGATATTACCATGGTACATACCTCAGATATAACCATAGTACCTCAAATATTACCATGGTACTTTGCACGGTACTGCAGACATAACTATAGTATACCCAGTATTACCATGGTACATCTTGAGCAAATAAATAAATAAATAATAATATAAAACATACCATGGTACACGTCCCATTGTACTATTAAAAATACCATGGTTTATGTACCATGGTGCATATCATATGGTACCATCAATATACCATGGTACATGTACCATGGTACTGTCAAAAATACCGGGGTACTAGTACCATGGTACTACCATGGTACAAATACCGTGGTAAAATTTCTTATGGGTGAAGGCAGCATTGTTTCCTTGTCATGGTTTTTCCCGAGTTTTAGTTGTAGTTTGAGGTTTCTGATTAGTTGCACACCTTTTCCCTGTTTCTTTGACTGCCATCCACTGTGTATTTAAGCCCTCAGTTTCCTCAGTTCTGTGATCGTCGTTAAAGTTATTTGTGTTTACAGTCTGTTTCATCAGTCATTCTGCATCAAGCATCTCTTTATATTGGATACACGCATCTGTGATACTCACGTTCATCGGTCTCCATTATTGAGTGCAATGCCCATTGCCCACATCTTAAAATCCAATCTTGAACCAATGCAAAGAACCAAGTACCGGCCTTCACTCTGAAGTCATAATACATATATGATGTGTTGCTACTTCTGTTTCATCGCACTTTTAATAATGTTTTTCTTTAAAGTTTTTATATAGGTAAAAAGTTTTTAATAAACATAATGAACTAATACAGTAATTCCAAAATGTCAATACATTTTACAACCTCAACTCTATCAGAAATTCTTTGATACTTTCTACTTTGTCAGTTTTTCCAAAAATGGATTTTAAAACTGCTTCATAGATTTTCTTTCCTTAGAAATGTCAATTAAGTGCCAAACTTATTGAAAATTCCATGTACAAATACATTAAAAATGTTATGCATTTTTGAATGTCATTGACCTAAATACCTCTCCAGTGGTCCCAAAGTCCAAAAGAGCTATTAACATTCAGATGTTCCTCAAGATGCTTTTCAGTAAACCACTAGCTCCGATATAGCCTTTGTATATTTAGTCTGCATCTCTTTGTGAGTTTGTGTCATTTCTGTATAATGTGCATTAAGAAGGCTCTCAGCATGAATGTCAAAGAGTATCTGTGCCTGTCACTTCAGGAAGGTGTATTTGTGTTTGTTCAAAGTTTGTTGAGTAAACACTCTGTTTCCTGTCTGCAGATTTTTCTTACTCAGTGCTGCTTCCCGCTGGTGTGTAAACATAAGTACATGAGTATGCTGAGAAAAAAAAGTGAGGAGTACAAATATTTCTCACACACACACACACACACACACACACACACACACACACACACACACACACACACACACACACACACACACACACACACACACACACACACACACACACACACACACACACACACACACACACACACACACACACACACACACACACACACACACATTACTGACAGTCTCTTTCTTCTAATGTGACAGAGCGTTTCTTAATGATTAAGCATCTTAAATGAATCTGTGATCTCAAATAAGCTCAAAGAATACATTATTTGTGCGAGCATCATTATGCGAAGAGAAAAAGAGTAAGTCTGTATTCAAGTATATATAACTGTCCAGTGTAAGTTAGATATAGAATTTATTGGCACTAAACCTCAGGTAAACTTCAGCAGAGTGTGTGTGTGTGTGTGTGTGTGTGTGTGTGTGTGTGTGTGTGTGTGTGTGTGTTGTCTGTGTAAAAGGGACTACCTGTAGACGGGGTGCCCCCCTCGACTGAAAGTTAAGCTGACCTGCATTGTTCTGGGAGGGAAGAACAGGAGTTCCAGTCAAAAGCAGCCAAGCGGAGAAGGGGATCACATTGCCCCAACAGAGAGAAGAGATTTACTTCTGGCATCTTTCTTTCACTCCATCACTGGCTTTCTCTGTCTCCACATACCATCTCTTGTTCTACTATTTCTTATTTTCCAAGTCTTTGCTACTCTCTATTTTCAGGGTTAAATGAAACCAAGGAATTAAAACATTGTCTAGTAAATATATGAGAAAAGTCATGCATTGAGAATTCAATTGAGAAAGATCTGCAATCATATTTCAGCAAATATGGATTAATATGGATTTTAGAATTCATATTACACATCTGCAATACAACATTCATCATGGAATCTTTACCAGGAGGTCAATGTTTTTAATATCGAGATACTATTAGTTGTAGTTGTTTTTTTTTTTGTGTGTGCATTTTTAATTTGTTTTTATTTTTGTATTTTCTGTTTTGATTTTAATTTTGTTTTTTATAAATGTTCTTGATATTTTATTCGGGTTTTTTACAAATAAATATTTCTAGTATTCATTTTTATTTTTAGGTTAGGTCTGAGTAATCAAATTAAACTAAATAAAAGTGATACAAAAGTGAACTATCTAAAAAAAATTGTAGGCTATTTAAAAAAAAAAGTAATAAAAAAAATGTTATTTTACTAACGGGTTAGTTCACACAAAAATGAAAATTCTGTCATTAATGACTCACCCTCATGTCATTCCAAACCCGTAAAGACCTTTGTGACCTCATTTTCGCAACACAAAATATATTTTTTTGAAGATATCGAGAGCTTTCAGTCCCTCCATTGGGAACAACGCAATTTACACATTCAAGGTCCAGAACGACAGGAAAAACATCATTAAAGTTATCCATGTGACTACAGTGATTTAACCTCAATTTTATGAAGCGACGCTAGTGCTTTGTTTGCGCAACAAAAATTATAATTTACCTATATATTTACAAAGCGCGTTCAAGGAACAACTTCCGGTCTTGAGTCAACAACACACATGCGTCGTGATGCTCCCCCTACTGGTCTGCAGGTGATTTTTTTCGTAAATAAAATGGTAAATTATGTTGTTGTTTTTTGTGTGCAAACAAAGCACTTGCGTCGCTTCATAAATTTGAGGTTAAACCAATGGAGTCACATGGATAACTTTAATGATGTCTTTAATATCGTTCTGGAGTTTGAATTTTTAAATTGCTCCAAATGGAGGGACTGAAAGTTCTCGGATTTGATCAAAAAAAAATATCTTCCTTTGTGTTCCGATCCGAAGATGAACGAAGGTCTTGCGGATTTATATATATATATATTTTTTTTTTTAAACGTAAATGTTTTTAGTTTTAATTTAATAACCCTGGGATGCATTCCCAAAAGTGTCCAATAATCAATCAGGTTTGTTCTAACTGAAAGAAAGAAAGAAAGAAAGAAAGAAAGAAAAAAAGAAAAAAGATAGATAGATAGATAGATAGATAGATAGATAGATAGATAGATAGATAGATAGATAGATAGATAGATAGATAGAAAGAAAGAAAGAAAGAAAGAAAGAAAGAAAGAAAGGCTTGTTGGCAGGTAGCCTGATCGAGGTTCAACAGACTCCGGTCATGGGCCAGTTAAACAAAATATTTCATGTGAGATCCCTGATGGTCCAACTATGAAGCACAAAAGAAGCATGTAGCAGCACTGACATACGAGGAGATGAATGGTGGTGCCGAAATATAAGAAGCTATTGAGTCAAGAGGGAGATGCTCATATCTCAAATATGCCTTTTGTTCGGTGAAGGACTCCCTGTCTGTGTGTCGGTCGGTGTGTGCATCTGCCAAGACATCTTAGAGATGGAATATATTGTTTTAGTCTGAGACCACAGAGTCATAGCTGCATGAATGAGTTGTGATGGAGTGTGTGTGTGCACCCATCTCTCCTTCTCTTACTGTAATTTGACACAACGTAGAAAGGAAAAAGGCACAACATATTGCAGACAACTAATCAATAACACAGTGTACTGCAATAAAAATCAAATGACTTTTGGTTTATGTTAGTAAGAGAGCTGTTGGCCCGCTCCATGTAAAATAAAGCAGCTCTTAACTCTATTAGGCTAGTAAGGCTACTGATAGGCATATGTCTGTATTCTCCATAAGTTTAGTGAACGTGATTTTAAACATATTTTCAAAAGCACTATTCATTTCTTTATGTATGAAATGTTTGATGAGGAAAAAATTACTGAGTGCACCATTATGATGATTGGCTGTAAATATTTACTTTCATTTCTAAACTGAATTTTCTCCAGTCTGTTCTGGCAGCTTACCTTCTTGCAATGTTGATTCTGTAAAAGCAAATTCCTGTAACAAACACTACAAAAACAGTCTCTGAACTTGTGAAACAGTGCATCCTCAGCCAGTTGAGAGAATAAACACAAGACTCACAGTGCCGCTGCCACCTAGTGGATTCCAGCTTTACGTCACTTCTTGGCAAGAATCTCTTTGACTTCAGTTCCCAAGCATTCTATAACAGTAGTGAAGTTACTCAACTAACGGCAGGATACTGTTACAAATGTGGGCAAGTTTTTAGCGTGAGGGGGTGTCACCTGAAGTGGATAAACAATAGTTTGGTTTTTAAATTGTGAGGCAAAGTTTGTGCTATGATAATAGGTCTACATAATTTCTCAATGAGGTGGGGCATATATACTGATTTAAAAGTTATCACACCATATCACACTGATCTGTAATGATAACCTGTACTGATCAACTTGAATGACTAAGAATTTTTTCAAAGAAATTTTCCTAGCTTGAGGACTATGAATTTTGCTAAATAAAATAAAATAAAATAAAATAAAATAAAATAAAATAAAATAAAATAAAATAAAATAAAATAAAATAAAATAAAATAAAATAAAATAAAATAAAATAAAATAAAATAAAATATTCTCCCTTTGAATTGTGTGTACACTGATTGATCAAAAGAAGCAACGTCATTCATTATGGTACAAAAGATTTCTTTTTCAAATAAACGCTCTTCTTTTGAGCTTTTTTTATTGATAAACACAATGATTTCTGAAGGATCACGTGGCACTGAGAACTGCTAAATATTCAGCTTTTCCATAACAGGAATAAATTACATTTTTAAATATATAATAAAATAGAAAACATTGTAATAATATTTAGCAACATAATATTATATTAGCCTCAGTGAACATAAGAGACTTCTTTCAAAAACAGTAAAACAATCTTACTAACCCCAGCGTTTTGAATGGTAGTGTATGTGTGCATGCATGCATGTGTCCTATATGATACTCTTCACCTTTGACCCTCTCCAACTGGATGACAGCTTGCGGTGCCTCAATATCCCCCTTTTCTCTTCTCCTATTACACACACGTCCTTCTGCCCGGATTCTCTCCGATCCTTCCTCCTACTCCCCCATTTTATTTTATTCCCGTGCTCCTAAATCACTTTTGTTATCTTCACTGATTCTTACCCCTTATGCTCTGGCCTTTATCCCTTGTTCTCTTTCCTCCTCCCCTCATTTTCCAGTCTCTCTCATCTCATCAGTAAAAATCTATCAACACATTAATGTTTTCTCTCACTTATTCTGTGACTGATGTCATGAATGCTGTCTATTGATCACATCAGATTTTTTTTTTACCTCTTATTACCGCACACTAACATTCTCCTTGCTGTCTGATAGTGAGACTCCAGCCTTCTCAGTGACTGCATAAGCCAGAGCCAGAACAGTGATTGATCTGTGTGTCTGCCTGTGTGTAAGAAAGAAGGACAGAGAGAAAAGAGAGGAGATAGACGACTTGTCCTCCACCCTCAGTGTCAGAATAAGGGGGAGATAAGAGATAAGAGAGAAGGAAGGGTCAGGAAAGGTCAGGTGGGTTATAGGAAAGGTCAAGCTGTGTTGGTCTGTTTATTTTACCCTGTCTCTGATTTCCTGCCTGCTCAGGATTCAGCCCATTCACATCTGTCCTCTAAACAACCTGGAAACGGCCTTTGATGTATCTGCCAAAAACATCCCAGGCTCATCACATAAAGACTGATCTATCTCAATTCAGCACAATGGAGATCATAATAACAGAGTTTAAATCAGAATTCCTTTTCATCTACACAGCACACATATTTGCTAGAACTTAAAAAAACATTTTACTTTTTACTTACTGTTTGTGCTGCTTGTCAGATGCTATTTTATTTTTTATTAAAATGTGTTATTTTTATTATATTCGGATGCTATTTTATATCCATTTATCTATCCATCCCATCTATCTATCTATCTATCTATCATCTATCTATCTATCTATCTATCTATCTATCTATCTATCTATCTATCTATCTATCTATCTATCTATCTATCTATCTATCTATCTATCTATCTATCTATCTATCTATCTCTGTCTGTTTGTCTGTCTGTCTACCCACTCGCCATCCATCCATCCATCCATCCATCCATCCAATTTGTAATGGATGTATAACTAACTATTATAAAATATTATATAAAACAATAATTTAATGTGCTTGTCAGATGGCTATACTTTTTACAGTTTTTCTCAGTCGCATTTGGTGCATTTCTCACATCACTATTTACATTTGCACAACAGTTCATGCAGTTCTCAAAACAATAAGTACAAACTGCAAAACCTAGTTGATAACCTGCAAAAGCGTGTCACTTGCTCAAAATGGATAGCTCATTCCTCAAAAGCAAGTATTCATGTCAATGAAAGTGTCAGTGTCATCGAGATGAAAAGTCCTGACACCATTGTTTATGAACAAGATAGTCAAATGGCTTTGTCATGTTTTCATTATGACAGTTTACTCTGTAAATGTTTTCCAATGCAAAAAAGTCAGATCTTGGTGACACTACCTGGAAATGCTCAAGACAGCACTATATATTATTTGTACAGCCATTTGAAAAATACAGTAAAGTTACACATTACTGTATTTAGTGAGGTAACTGAGTACAAGACACTGAATATGTATGTTTTACATTTTTACTGCATATGCTCTTTGCAATTCTAATTTGTTCACAGCATTATGCAAAAGAAAAAATACACCCTTATTTACAACAAACATAAACTCCCTTTGGGTAGAGCTGTGCACAACTGTAAACAATATTGCAGTACATATTGGAACTGAACATACAACATAGTACTGTAATCATTCATGCACATCCAGGCGTTCCTCTCTGTCTGGCCACATAATTTCAAAATGATAATGTTATAAAACAGCAGAGAGTTGTATGAAAGCAATTGATGCATGTCCAAAAGCATTTGCAATTTGTTGGAAGGAATGAGAAACTGCTACTATTGATGTGCACAAATGACTAAATGTTGTGGAGGTTGAACTAACTGTTGTGCAAATGTAAATAGTGATGTGAGAAATGCACCAAAGCGACTGAGAAAAACTGTAATTTTATTAGATTTTCTATTTATGTCTATCTATCCGTCTGTCCGTCCATCCATCCAGTTTTAATGGGTGTGAAATAAATATTATAAAATATTACATAATAAAATAATAAATTAAATTTCTTTTTTTTTTCTTTTTTTTACCAGCACAGCACTTCAAGTGTCTATTTGTCAATCTGTTTATCCATCCATCCATTTAGACCACATTTTTAATGGATTTAAAGTATAAAATATATAAGATACTATTTAAAATATTTTAATTGAATAAGCTGTAACGGTTTGTGCTTCTTGTCAGGATCTATCCATCCATCAATCCATTTATATATAGGCTACCAAAATATATTACTATTTTGTTGAATATATTCTGTCTTAAGGATTGTGGTTCATGAAGGAAGAGAGGAAGGGCAAGCCAAAGAGAGCGAGACAGGAAGAGAATAGTTATAATCCAAACAGAGGCGCAGATCCAGAGAAATCAAACAAAAACATATACATCAGAGGAAACACACCCAAATACTCTCAAACAGTTGAACCACACACACTCACACACAGACAGAAACGCATATACACACAGCCGCTCTTACTGTGCCAAACAGCTGGGCTTCTTCTAGTCTCACTCACATATCTGCATTTCTCACACTGTCACGGTGATGTGGGTGCAGATAGCATCTGTGTGTGTGTGTGTGTGTGTGTGTGCACGTGTTGAGTGTTTATAGAGCTTTGGCGCCAACACGGTGAACTGCTGCCCACGTATAATAGGTTAGACCCTCTCAATCACCCAAGCTGACAACAGTGGGCTAAATTAGAATTATAACACTCCAAAACACTCTTTAAATCACAATTTTAAAGAACTACAGGCAGGAAAACCCTTTCACAGAGAAGACGAAAAATATGTGCACTCAGTGCTGTGAGGAAACACACTACAATGTATTCACGGGTTCAGTGCCGTTAGTTAAACGTGCCCTTTAGAAGAGTGCTCATCTCTCTCTCTCTCTCTGTCAGTTCAGGTATGGAGCTGCTGACACTGATAAATAGCTCTCCGCTAACAGGAGGCAGACAGACGCCAGGCGACACCACTGACCTGAGATCAGTCATTCAGCATCCTCAACAGATGAACACAGCTGAACCTGCATCACTGAAACATGACCTTACAGAAAGAGAGAGAGTTTTGAAAATTAACAGCCTAGTTTGCACAGGCATCTCATGTAGTAATTCTCATCTGTACGTGCACTCCTTTCAGACACAAAGTACCTTGAAACCATCTGGACTGGCCTGGGGTGCAAAGGGGTGATAGTCATAGAAATGATCAAATTTTCCCTTTCAAAGCATGGCGACCTAAGATAGGCCTACTTGATTTCCTGCATCATGATGGAAAGAAAAAAAATATGATGAAAATGAAATGTTAATAATATATTTTAGTTCACGAACATCCCTCCTGTGTCATCATGTGCTGGTTAAAGGCATCGTTTTGATGGGATGCTCTTAACCAATTAGCAGAAAAGCTCTTGAAAGGTGTGAGACAGATGGATCGATCGCAAGCTTTCTGCTTCAATCACACGGAGTGGCTATGAATCAGACTCATGTGTGATTTTGTGTATGTACACACACACCAACAATGGCATTTAACATCTACATAAGACCACTTTTCACTTATATTCTGACAGTAATAGAACAATCCAATCCATCACGTTGTTTATTTCTTGATGTTCAAATGGTCTTCTGCATTATCTAAAGAGATGATACAGACAACAAAAATGAACATTGTTATGGAGAAATAATCTTGAATAGAAATCATTTGATTCATAAAGACAAAAACTCCAGATGCAGCCTGTGTCTTATGAATGACTTTTTACATGAGAAAAGGAAGTAAATGTTTACAAATGAAGTAGAAAGAAAGGGTTTTCCCATCTTAAAATTAGACAGCCCGTTATTGTCTAAGATTAAAAAACAGAACCTTCTCCAATTCCACAAATCATTTACATCATCTGTTGGTATACACATGAGTTGTTTTCATGAGTTGTTGAAAATCTATAGGAATATATTGGAACTTGGGTCCTTCTGTAATATATTGAAAAGCTCCTATCCTTTGGACATGTAGCATAGCTTATTTCCTTATTGTTTATATTCAATCCTATTTTGTGGATTCATTATGAGCTGTAAAGATGAGACCACTCAAGCACATGGCTATTGCACTCCAGGCTGGCTTTGTGTGTAGTGAGTTTAAGGGTTATGGTCATGAATTCAGGCCAGTGACTCCAGTTATCAGAGATATGTAGGGTGGGGGCAAGGCTTTTGAACTGACTCTTGACCCCACGGCCTCTTGGGTATTTGCTTTGTGTGTTCAGAGAGCAGCCATTTAACAAAAATGAACCTGCCATAATGCTTCTAGTCCAACTTTAATTTATTTGGTCACACATATAAATATTTGGCTTTATCGCGCACACATAATGTCTGACAATTTCCTATCAACCACAAAGCTTGCTGTTTTTCTGACTTCAAAACACCATTCACTCCTCTGATTCTGATCTTTATATTCTCCTCACATCGCCAGGCAGTCAGAACTGATGACTAGATATCAGACTAAACAAAAGGACATCATCATATTCACCAACTTCACCACAGGGCAGAGGAGATACTGGACAAGTTACATTTTCCTCTTGTCTTGTAGGAGAGCAAAAACAATAAGACTTCACTTCACTTGATTTGATCCAGTTAAAAGTCTGAAGGTTCATGCCTCACCATCTGCAAGAAGAACACTTCTTCAGTCTCCAGTAACTCTGCTTCAACAGTTTACTTCTCAGAACCATTTGAATCATAGTATGTATTTTCAAAGCTACTTCCCCCTTTGACAGAGATATTGCTCAACAAATATACACAGATGAATACTTCTGAGAGAAGGCACATGGGAGTTTATTCACAAGAAGCAGCGTCATGCCTTTATTTATGGAAGGGAATAGTGTTTATAGATATGAAACTTAGATTGTCTTGGTTGCATTACATATGGAGGAGTTCAGAGTAGAGCAAAGATTCTTTTGTTTTACTTTCACAACAATTTAACAGTTATCAGATTATTAATTATGGGTTCTGTTTTCCTTTTTGCTTCTAACAATTTCATAATTTATGTTCCAAATAAATGATTGTTTTAAACATAACTGTTAAAGAAAATATCACTAGCTAAAATCATATTACAAATACTGAAATATTTAATATACATTATATACTACAATATATATATTACAATATTGTAAAAAAAAGTGTTGTAAAAATTATGTTTTTGAAAGAAGTCTTGGTTACCCTTTATTTTAAGGTGTCCTTGTTACACTGTTATACAAGTACAGAGTAATATTAATTAACATGTAATTACTATAGAGTTAGGGAAATAATTATGGTTTGGTTTAGGGTTTAATTGCATGTGATTATGCATAATTTACTGTTATTTCCACAATAAGTACATGAAACATGTAACAAAGACACTAAAATAAAGTGTTACCGAAGGCTCTTATGTTAACCAAGGCTGCATTTATGTCACGGTATCAAATGAGGAGAAGGATTTGCAGGTTAACAGTGTTTAATAAAAACATAAACTCACAGCCGTACACAAAATGATAATCCAAACAGGTGACACAGAGAAGGCAACAGAACAACCAGTGACATCAAACAATGAACCAGCAAAAGACACACACAAAGACACAGCTTATATATGCAGGTTAATGGGAAACAGCTGGTGACAAATGATCAATGATTAACAGACAGGAGTATGGGAAATGCAGTTCATGATACATATGACAGTGAGGGGAAGAGACATCTGGTGGCAACTCAGGGAACAACACTAATACAATACAATAACACAAAACAGTCTCACACTGTGACAGTACTCCCCCCTAAAAGGAGTGGCTTCCAGACACTCCATAAGACCAAGCACAAAAGTTCAGGTGGGTGGAGGAACGGAGGTGGATCTGGGGGAGGGATGGAGGGTCTAGAACCCCAGGGCGGGGCCGCAGGCGGTGCCGGGAGCCAGGGCGGGGCCGCAGGCGGTGCCGGGAGCCAGGGCGGGCCCGCAGGCGGTGCAGGGAGCCAGGGCGGGGCCGCAGGCGGTGCAGGGAGCCAGGGCGGGGCCGCAGGCGGTGCAGGGAGCCAGGGCGGGGCCGCAGGCGAGACCAGAGACCAGAACGGCGCTGGAGACCAGGGTGGTGCTGCAGGCATCTCCAGACACCAGAGCCGAGCTGCAACCCATGGTGGTGCTGGCGGTAACAAGAACCTGGGCAAAAAAGCACAAGAGGCCCTATGGGCCAGGTTAGCTAGGGCAGACAGTTCAACTAGCTTGGGGTCGGCCATCTTGGGCCAGGCAGAGAGTTCAAGGAGCTCGGAGACGTCCATCTTGGGCCGGGCAGAGAGTTCAAGAAGCTCAGAATCGGCCATCTTGGGCCAGGCAGAGAGTTCAGAGACCTCGGAGTCATCCATCTTGGGCAGGACGGAGAGACTTTCAGTCGTGACAGGAAGTGCAGTAGACTCATGTTCAGACCTCTCAGCTGTGACAGGAAGTGCAGTAGACTCAGGTTCAGACCTCTCTGCCGTGACAGAAAGTGCAAGAGATTCAGGTTCATATTCCTCAGCCGTGACAGGAGGTGCAAGAGACTCAGGTTCATCTTCCTCAGCCGTGACAGGAAGTACAGTAGACTCAGGTTCAGACCTCTCCGTCGTGACAGGAAGTGCAAGAGACTCAGGCTCAGACCTCTCAGCCGTGACAGGAAGTTCAAGAGACTCCGATTCAGACTTAACGGCCGATTCAGGTTCATGGGCTTGAGAGACATCTTGCTGAACAGAAGAGCAGAAAGCAGACCACACACACCACAGAGCCATGGTAAACACAGGAAATACTGAGTCCAATGAACATACCTCTGGTGCCTTCCTGAGAACAGGTGCAGGCATGATGATAGCCCTCCTTAGAACAGGTGACGCTGAGACAACAGCCATCTGGAGTGTAGGGGCAGGTATAACCCCAGCAGTCTCAAAAATAGGCGCAGGCATAGTGACAGCCATCTTGGGTACTGCTGCTGGCTTGGCGGCGGCCATTTTGAGGGCGGGTGCAGGCTTGGCAGTGGCCCTCGTGAAAACCGGCATCGGGGTTGGAAGGCCAGCCCTCCGCACTGACCCTAATGGAGTCTCTGCCAGACTAGACCTCAGACGCTGGGTTCTGGCATGGATAGGAGAGAAAGGTGAGGCAGCCATCCTGTGAAGTGGCTCTGGTGCGGCAGCCATCTTGTGAAGTGGCTCTGGTGCGGCAGCCATCTTGTGAATAGGCTTGGGTCTCCTCTCCATCTCCCTCTCTCGTGGCCGACGCTCGGGAAAGAGTGAAACAATCATGTCTCTAGCACTCGCTACATCCATAATTGACTCGGGTGTGGCAGCCATCTTGTGAAGAGGCTCAGGTGTGGCAACCATCTTGTGATATGACTCAGGTGTGTATTCCCGCAGGCCCAGAGTCCCAACACACAACGACCGGTGCGCACTACCTCCCCTCAAAAAATTGCTTGGACGGGGTCTCCTCCCTGACCTCCGAGAAGAATTCACCTTAGTCTTGGAAAAGACCCGAATCATCTCCCCGGTAAGTGCCTTGAAAGAGGCACAGCATGGGTCCCGTCTCTCCCACACCTCTGTTCCCCATGTGGCTGCTGGACCGGTCAGCAGCAGTAGCACGAACGCTACTTTCGATTCCTCAGTTTCGAAAGTCCTGTGATGCATATCTAGATGCAGAGAACACTGATTAATAAAGTCTTCACATAACTTAGGCTCACCAGCGTATCTCTCAGGGAAGTCCGTGCTAGGCTCCGGCTGACCACTCAACTCCGTGGGGTTGGGGGAAATGGATGGTGTGGGCGACACGGAACCACTCTGCAACAACAGGAGCTGTTGTTGCAAATCCGCCACCCTGGTACTCAGTGCCTCTCTCACCCGCTCCAAGTTGCTCTCCTGTGTCAGATCCATAGAAGTGATACAAAAATAACTCCGGCTACAGATAACTCCTGTGGCTGATAACCCGCTCCTTCCTTAATGGCTGGTTCATTCTGTCACGGTATCAAATGAGGAGAAGGATTTGCAGGTTAACAGTGTTTAATAAAAACATAAACTCACAGCCGTACACAAAATGATAATCCAAACAGGTGACACAGAGAAGGCAACAGAACAACCAGTGACATCAAACAATGAACCAGCAAAAGACACACACAAAGACACAGCTTATATATGCAGGTTAATGGGAAACAGCTGGTGACAAATGATCAATGATTAACAGACAGGAGTATGGGAAATGCAGTTCATGATACATATGACAGTGAGGGGAAGAGACATCTGGTGGCAACTCAGGGAACAACACTAATACAATACAATAACACAAAACAGTCTCACACTGTGACAATTTATTTGACCAATATTACAGTATAAACAGAAATATTATGAAATAATATTACAATTTAAATTAAGTATTTCTATTTTAATATATTTTAAAATGCATTTTATTTCTGTGATGGCAAAGCTGAGATTTCAGCATCATTACTCCAGTCTTCAGTGTCACGTGATCCTACAGAAATAATTTGAATATACTGATTTGCTGCTCAAGAAACACATCATATTATTATCAGTGTTGAAAATGGTTTTATCAATATAATGCATCCTTGCTGAATCAAAGTATCGATTTCCTTCTCCTTGTATTAGACCACTCAGACAATATTTGGTATTGATGTATTGCCAAATGTATGTTCATTAAGCAGTTTCTACTTTGACCATCACAGCTGTTGGTTTTCTTTAAAGATTTGCTTAATTGTATGTGATACCTAATCAGAACATTACCATAAACTACAACCATAAAAAAAATATCTGTTAATAGATACCTAATTTGTAAAGCACAAACCTAAAGTGTGGCATGAGTCATAGTCATTATTGTAATCGCAAACATTAATAGAGCTTTTTTTTTACCAGTCCGTTCTCATACCCAAATCGTCACTTTTTCGTCACTTTCAACCATGCTTCAATATCCGACGCACAAAGCACCCTTTAGCGTCCATATGAGACGCATAACCCTACCACATACCATGGGCGTAGGTTTAGGGGGGGACGCTAGGTACTAGTCCCAATCAATATTTTGAGATGACAAATTTGTCATCTCAAATTTGTGTGTGTGTGTGTGTGTGTGTGCGCGCGCGTCGACGACGCCGACGGTAAGTTACCAGGGCTGTCTCTCTGCCACATACAAAGGCCAGAGTAAAACATTTTAATATTCCGTTTTTTGCCACTTTTTGTACTTTGTAGATAGATCAGCTATGCCACCCAAGAAGAAGAAAGGGGACATACGAAGCTTTTTCATAAAGCAGAGTGTAAGTAGGCAAAATAACTAGCCACACAAATAAACTAGCAGTAGTAGTGACTGACCAGGCTTTCAAATGCAGATTCTACTGTGGAAAATAGTATTGATTGGTGATAGTATGTGTTACCATGTTGTTACAGTTAAACCTAGCAGCAGCAATCTTCCAACTAAGGTTAAGAGTATTGATTAGGCTGTGCAGCACTGATAGACTCATAGAAGTCACGCTATCATGATAGAATGCTACGTTAGCAAGTCACTGAATGTTAATTAGCTGACCTTAACTTAGAATCTTGCAGTCAACATAAACAGTGGATCTGAGACATTTTTCGTTTCTACATTCTATTCATGTAATGTATTTGTGAGTGAGTGTAGCCTAAGAATTTAATATTTAAGAATAGAATATATCAATAGAATTTGATATAGAATAGTAGATACAATTTTAGTATTAATGGAATACTGTAATCATAGATAATAATAATAATAATAATAGATAATAATAATGGATTTGTTGTGTTGAATGCATACTATGATACGTGTGTATTTTATTCATTTGTTCATTATTTAATTACATATAGAAAACTCATTCCAGGGGGAGGGGGAGGGGGATGTCCCCACCAAAGCTGAGGCCAAACCTACGCCCTTGCCACATACCTAAACCTACCCATAACCGAAGCGTCACATATGGACGCTAAAGGGTGCTTTGTGCGTCGGATATTGAAGCATGGTTGAAAGTGACGAAAAAGTGACGATTTGGGGTGAGAATGTGTGGTGCCAGACAGGGGTCAGACTTAGTGTCTGAATCACACTGACAAGAGTTCAGATATACAGTGACTTACTTGCATTCATAAACTGACTGTTGTTCATCAAACACTACGCTTGTTATTGTAACAGGAGGTGACTAGGAGCCAGCTGACCCCTGACTGCGTCATAACAATCGAGACAGACCACCATCATGACATGACTCATTAAATGAAAGCCATGTGAGTCTGAGGTCTGGTCATCAGGATCTGCTAGCATATAGGAGAAAAAAAGAAAAGAAAAAAAAAACCCTGTAATACAAAATGTTATTATATATTGAAAAAGATCATTCATCAGAAAATTAAAATGGCATCTATGATCAAACCTTATTTGAGTTTCAATTACTCAAATAATGTCTTGCCTAGATCCTGCTGACAAAATAGTATCATAAATAAGTGAAAAGAGAGGAGTAGGATAATGGTTTTCAATTTAGCAGTTAGGATGTCAGTACATAAAATTTAAGTAGATAAGATATGTTTGGGGTCAGTAAGGTTTTATAATGTTTTTGAAAAAAGTCAAGGCTGCATTTATTTGATCAAAAATACAGTAAGAACTGTAAAGTTGTAAACATATATTAATAATTCTTTTAGATAAATTAACTAGTAAAATCCACTACAACCAGTGACATGCAACAGTGTGTGTAATTAAACTAATCTTTATCAGATTTCATAAGTCTTATTTCTAAATGTCTGCCTCCCTTTGCCATAAAATATTATTATCATGTGTCATTAAATATTGCCCAACACATAAAAAAACAGTTCCATTTGTGTGAAGCTGTATATCAAAAAACTTGACAGAAGTACAAACAGAAATGGAGAGAGAAAGCGAATGGGAAGGAGAGCAAAAGAGGAAAAAGGAGTAAGAGAACTGTGTCTTTCTGAGAGACGCCAGATTATCTGCTTCACTGCTTGAGTGAAACACATTAGCAAGCTGGATTATTCAGCTCAGTGCTTCAGAGAACAAGTGCTGAAATGAAAGCATGTCTGTGTGTGTGTGTGTGTGTGTGTGTGTGTGTGTGTGTGTGTGTGTGTGTGTGTGTGTATGTGTGTGTGCGCGCCTGTCCTGTTTTCTCTGTCATACCTTTGAGTTTGAACCTCTTCATCTTCTATGTTTTAAAGAAACCAGAGGCATCTTCAAAAATGTTGTATAAAACACACTGTAATGCTCCTTATTTAACCCTCTGTATTTGACTTCCCATCGCCAGGATCAGCTGGACATGGAGACTGTTTGACTACAAACTAGGAGTGATTATCTCGGTGAGGAGTAAATGATGACAAGGTGGTTTTAAGAGGTGAAATCTGAATACTTGTGGCAGGGAGGGAGAGAGAGAGAGAGAAAGAGACTGTAGACCACAGGATGACATATCATTAAGTGCCCCAGTCAACAGCATATTACCGCCTCTGAAGAACCATTGAGTCTGCCAGGGTTATGTGACCTGTCACACAGACTTGCATCATGAACAGGAACATGTTACGAACACTTACACAAAGAGAGATGAGAAAGAAGAAAAGAGGAAGCATTTGCACACACACAGTGGTTGGTTTGCACAGAATCATCACGCAGAAAAGCATGTGAAATAATGGCCGTTAACCATGTGGGTAAAAAATATGTTGGTGACATCAAAGTCACCATGAAATCAAAATGTACTTGTTTTTTATTGCAGTATTTATTATAAAAAATTTATCCGTGCACATTATTATAATTTTTTTCAATGAATGTGCCCTCATAATCTTTAATCAAAATAACCTTGCAGCATTATCTCTTCTCCTCTCTGATGACGTGTTTACTGGCGTGAGGGTGGGACAACCTGTCACTCACATGACATCACAGCAATAGCAAACCACAACGATCCAACCATTCAATTCCCCATGGACAAAATTAAGTCCTGCCCTAGACTTTTTTTAAAGAAGCCGTTTCACTTCGATATACACATCACAATAGTAAAGAAAACCCTACCGCAATTTCATGCTGACTTCATGAGTGGCTGTGCTCACAAAGAGAGTTTGGTGCCTGTAATGTCTCAAATCCATTCACCCTATGAAACCCTATTGTATATCTTCCATGCTTTCCTATAAATGATCAAAACATACAATGAAAATGAACTTTGCAATGATTGTAAGGCCGAAAAATATTATAATATTAAAGAATTAGAAGCAAAGGAAAGGACCAGTGAGCTCACATACGCAACACCCCCAGCTGAATCATTGATCCAGAGAGCCTTACATCACATGACGGGAAACTCGAGCAAGAGAGGAACACTGGACTTGACAACAAGAACACAGATAAGATTTACTCATCTGAGACACACACATCCACATATTCATGGTATGATATACAGAGTATGCACAAATGTGAATGATAAAGAGCTACCACCAGGCCTCACGCAAAGATAAGATATCACGCAAGACATCACGTAAAGATAGGCCTCCTTTATGGCCGAAATATAAAAGGTGCAGAAGAGTTTTTTGCTTATAATCAATTAAAAAGATAATTAAATAAGCAGATATAAACGTAGGCAGCCACAGACAAATACACACACTTGTTAAGAGATGAGCCAATCTTATGCCTTCTAACAGAGCGATCAATGATCACACAGCCCTCAGGATATCACTCAAACTGATCCATCTATCATCAGCTGAATTATTCATACATGACCGACAGTGAGTGTGTATTTGTGAGAGTGTGTCCTTAATAGGGCAGTTTGGGCAGATTTGCAGTTTCTTCTATTTGTTTATCTTTAGCACAACTGTCCAACCAACTAACATCACTGCAAAAAATAAATAAATTAAATTAATAATAATTCTGAAAATGATCCTTCAAAATTAAACAAGCACTAACCACACATATACAGTAAACGCACAAATCAAAACAGTTCACACAGAGCCCAGCTGGCAATCGTGGTACAATCGAGTAAAGGATAATCCTGATCAATATCTAGGCTATACTTCCTGAGGGATCGGTTTTCATAGGGATATCAATATAGAACATGATTTTCAGCACTAAGTGTTTATACAATTAAACATGTGCTTCAAAAAGCCACACACCACACCAAATAACAATAAAAAACTTTTTTTTTATAAAGGGTTCATCACAATAATCCTGCCTGAAAATAAGTTGAAATATATATTATTTTATATATATATATATATAATACATTGGACTTCTAAAAACGTTTCTATTTTGCATTTTCTTTAATTTAACAGACTGTTTTGACCTTTTTTGAAATGTTTTACTTCTTTGTACTATATATATATATATATATATATTTTATTTTTTCTGAAACTTTCTGTTTTTACATTGATTTCATTTATAATTTGAATCCAAGCTTTCCAATGTGGTCTCAGACTTTTGGACCCCACTCATACATATTTAATAATACATACATATTTAAGTAACATAAAGGATACATTTTATCTAAAATTATGTTTGTAATAATTGATATGTTAGAGGAGATCATAACTAAAGTGTTCTTGGGAGCTCAATTGTGCAGACTTTTTTTTATAACAATTGATTAACAATTGGTAAACAATTGATAAATAAAATTATACCTTATTTTAACTGAAATGCCAATGTACTTTTAATCAATAATCCTAAAACAATGCTGAGCCATGTGTTTTTTCACAACTCTGACAAATATATACTGTACTAACACGCACGCACACACACGCACGCACGCACGCACGCACGCACGCACACACACACACACACACACACACACACACATTACTGACAGTCCGGAACAAACTCATCAGTCTCATTCACACGTTGAGAGCTATTCTGGTCGACTTCCTGGTGTGACTGAGGCATAAGATATCTCAAGCCCCTTGTCTGCAGGAGGGCACAAGCACACTGGCAGCAAAGGTCACAGCACACCGCTTATCTCAATCACTTAGCGACACACGTCAAGTCTTGTGAACATGTCTCACCACATCCAGAGCTTATGTACCTGCATTAAGACAAAGTAGCATGGATATATGAATATGCATTGCCTGCAGTTTATATTAAGGACTGGATCTGGACTAGTGCAAAGCCCGACATCCTTCTTATAATATTTAGAAACAACAGTGAGTATCTGACTTACTAACTGCTCACTATCCATCTTCATCAGGCAGTCTCTCAAGTAAACATTGCTTCCTCATACGTGGAGCCAGAGAATAAAAGTATTTGCCATGTAACTAAAGAAGATACATAAAAAAATGTGTTGGTTAAACTTAAAGTACGTGTTCATGCTGCATTCTAAGTTTAGTCAACCTGAAATGTGAAGTTGTCTTACTGTAACTGACAGCTTTCTTCTCTATTGTTATGATATTTCATTAAAACTATGTGCAAGTTATCTCTAGTTACCATGATGACCCTAATGAACCACAGTATTCCACATAATGCAAAAGCATTATTAACACGCTGTGGCAAGTATGCGGGGCCAAGAGCTGTGGAAACTGAGCGAGGTCGGTGACACAATTGTTACAGTTTTTTTCGATTGCTAAACGACAGTGGGCACAACTGGAGTCACATGTGCAAAACTCTAACTACAGTCTGCACAGCAGCAGTTCATGTGGACCAAACTCTAGTTCGTTTTTCATTGCTTGAACACAGTTTTCAAAACTCTACACACTTATCCCATGACTTTAACCACAACCCGCACAACACTGTGGATTTACAGCACTTTGTTCAAATGCTAACACACTGCTGTCAAAACTGTGAACCACACATTCAAAACAGAATAGATTTCAGCCTTGTGCCTTTCAAACACTGCTGAGTGCAAAAAAGTCTTATTTTAGACTTGTTAGTGAACACACACACACACACACACACACACACACACACACACACACACACACACACACACACACACACACACACACACACACACACACACACACACACACACACACACACATTTATATATAGATAGATAGATAGATAGATAGATAGATAGATAGATAGATTTTATCCATTTAGTGAAACTCAGCCATCTATGACATGCAATCTATGACAATCTTTGAAACCAAACTATAACGAGTGTTCCCAAATTTGACAGAAGCAGTTAAAATGATATTTGGGAGGGGACTAAATATGCTAAGCTAAATCTGTATCCACTGAATCACCTGTTCGACTACTAATAAGACTGCTACTCTCTCTCTCTCTGTGTGTGTGTGTGTGTGTGTGTGTGTGTGTGTGTGTGTGTGTGTGTGTGTGTATGTGTGTGTGTGTGTGTGTGTGTGTGTGTGTGTGTGTGTGTGTGTGTGTGTGTGTGTGTGTGTGTGTGTGTGTGTGTGTGTGTGTGTGTGTGTGTGTGTGTGTGTTTTATAGCCACTCACAAACTCTCACTGAGGTGGTCTCTACAGCTTCTGTAACATGATCCTTTCAACAGAAAATGCACAGGACGAGAGGGGGAGAGAGAGGCTGGACAAAAGCTCCTAACAGCAGTGCTGTCCAGTAGGTAAAAGTGGAGTTATCCCGAATGGCTGTGTTCGATTGGTGTGTAATGCATTCTGAGGGCTGGTGGTGGGAGCAGGACGGATGGCGCCACGCTGCTGCCCCACTGATACACTACACCAGCAAACACAGCCCAAGGGAAGCAAGCGCGTCAATACACACACACACACACACACACACACACACACACACACACACACACACACACACACACACACACACACACACACACACACACACACACACACACACACACACACACACACACACACACACAAACATATAGAGCACCTGCAGGCCAGCTGGAAACCCAAAAGCATCTGAGAAGGTGTTGATGTTAATCATTGCAAGAAAATGTGTATGATTGTGACAGGATAGGGAACAATATGGGTGTGTGTTTGCTGCTATCTGTGTGTGTTCTAGTGTTTTGCGGTAGCAGTTCATTCATCTCAGGGCTGGCACCAAACCTGTATGTATTTGTGAACCCCTCCTACTGTGAAGGTCATCCCTGATGTCTTGAAAGAGAGGAAATCCAGATCGATTATGATAAAAATACAGCTGCGAAGGACACAGACACACCCAGGGATACTACTATTTCATTGAAACACTTTATCATCTGCAAGGACACTTTACTATCTAGGAATAAAGCCTCAAATAACATATTGTGTAAATGATGCGTAGACATATAGCAATGGTGAGGTTTATGAATTCCTATTTTTGGAAATGTTAATATCAAGCTCCTGTTAAAGTGTAGGAAGTGTACTCATTATATCTTTACAATGACCAATACTGGAAAAATGTGTATTGCTACCCCTAAAGACAATTGTAACCAGTTACTAGTGCTCTGGCTGAAATATATTTTAATATTTTAATATTAACAACATTTATATACTCATTATATTTGAGTATTTTATAATAAATTATTTATATATTTTACATACATTTCTGTAATCAAATTATTTTGTTTTGATTTGTATTGTGCACTCTGTAAAAAAGAATCGAACATGTTCTTACGGCAAATACATGTGAAACCAGACACAAAAAATGGAACCAAAAATGACATTCAACACACACACACACACACACACACACACACACACTACGTCAGTCTGTCTGCAGCCTAACCACAATCCTCCTGCCTGCTGTGGTGACCGCAAGCAGTCAACAATGCCACAATCAGCATCATACTGCATAACAGAACAATCAATACACGCACACACACAAACCACCACCACACTGTTCATCACATCAATCGATAATTTTGTACACCACCACATAGCTCAACAGCAGTTATGCATACTTCTTAAACGTCTATAAATACATAACTATATAAATATTCACAAGTGCATGCTGCCTGTACTCACAATCTCCTCCACACACAAGGACAAACAGAAAGGATATTGCCAAGCGCATACCCATTTCAAGCTACCAATGAGTTGTAGGTAGCTTGGTAAAATTATATTTTACCTGATCTAACAATGCTCTTTAAAAATGCTCTTTTCGGTGTAATGAAGAAAGGTTGTTATATTATATCATATTTAGATGTTGCCACATTAATCAATTTTATTTTGGTTACCAGACAAATTATTTATTTATTTTTACAGTGGTAGGCCTATTAATGATAACTGAGAAATGTTGAACTGGTTGCATTGACTGTGTAGTTAAATAATGTGTGATTATTACACAGTAACATTAGGAAGGTTCTCTTTCCTTCTACCCTCCATCTAAAAATCTACACTCCCCCTCCTTTCCTAAATCTGAAATTGTCCAGCTGGTTTAACTTATTATAAGTGCTGAAGAAAATAAAACTACAAATCTGTCAACCAGTGAGCAGGTTGCATATGACTGATTATTTTTTATTTTTTTTACAATCGCTGGGACACATTTCTCAATACTTGGGTCACTTTTTCAAAACAATTCACACAGTGTGCAGACTGTGCACAACAGCAGTCTATATGGACCAAACTGTGGATCATTTGGCCTTGTCACAAAATGCATTCAATGCACTTACCAAATTTCATAAATGATTTTCTCACTCTGACACAACCACCACCAAAACTCTTTAGCTAAATTTGCATGTTAATTTACTCAAAACTGTTCAACATAAATCCTTTTGGCACTCAAGCGGTTAAAAACAAAACTGCATGCATTTAGTGGAAGAACATTGTTTTGGTTGTGAGCTCAAGAGGTGCTGCAGAGTCAAATGACGTTCAGCTCCACCTCTCTGGACGTCTAATGGGGATAGGGTTAGGGCAGGGTTTCTCAAACTCGGTCCTGGAGGGCCACTGTCCTGCACAGTTTAGCTCCAACCCTGATCAAACACACCTAGTAGACGTAAGCTCCACCCATTTTCTCTGCAGTTGAGATGAAAAGTGCATTCGACATCGGCTGCATGTAACCGATCAGTGAGAGTTGCTGCTTGCAGTAGGGGAGGAGCTGAAAACAAAGATGTGAATTCTGACACTTTCTGCTTCCCGTAGTGCTCACGTGTTGTTTGCATACTTTAAATGCAATATTTGTCAAATACACTGATGTGTCAGAGATGTTTTCATTTAATACTTTATGTAGGCCTACTGCATAAACATGACACAATATAATATTGCGACTACATGAATAGAGCACTTACTGTTATAAAACAAATTCCTTAGTTCTCATCATCTCCGAAAAGCCAAGCCAGTGTTGATTCTCGTTTTATTATGATCTCTGTCGCGTTCTCTGCAACGCTAAATCTGTTTAATTTTTATGAGTGAACAAAGTATTTGTTGGATGACAACCTTTGCTATTGTTTGGAACGAGATACAATTGAGACATATTAAATGTTTTGGTAGTTTTCGTGCATTTTGAATGTGAAAAGCTGAAAGTTGGTAAGGAGAACTAGGTGAAGAGTTTTAAAAAAGTGACCCAAGTATTGAGAAATGTGTCCTAGCAATTGGAAAACAACGTTTCGGTTACTAACATAACCTTGGTTCCCCAAGATAATGGGACCGAGCATTGTGTCAGTAACTGATGCGTATGGGGAAAACTCCGTTTTTCTCCGAATACTGAAGCTTGATTTATGTGCACCTGAATAGACAAATGGCTTTTTTAGCCCGCCAAACGGGTGAAGTCATTTTCATCAGAATTTTTCCGCTGTGCCAGCAGCGTCGACTTGTGTGCAGGCGCAGTAGCATGGCAAGTTATGCAATGTTCGTTCCCGTTATCTCAGAGAACCAAGGTTACGTTAGTAACCGAAATGTTCCCTTTCAATACAGTTCACTCACATTACGTCAGCACCTGACACATATGGGGAACGCAATTCAAAGGGCCATGCTACTAGCGCAGAACGGAAGGCTGTCATGTGAGCCCGTAGCCTGGGGGCGCTTGGTGACAAGGGCCCCATAGCAGGCTACAAGAGAGATAGGGACATAAAAGGTTTGTCCAGCAAAGCAGGCTAGGGTCAGGAGCGGATAATATCTGTGCCTGAAGAGCAGGGACGTAAAAATAGTAAAACCTGGCAAAGGTGGACGGCGAGGACCAGCCGGCAATGGACACTCCGCTAGACCAAGCGTAAGAGGAGGCCATTCCCCCGGTGGAGTGGGCCCTCTCCTCTTTAAGGCACTGCAAGCCCAGGGACTTATAACCCAGCACTTTCGTGTCCACTATCCAATGAGATGGTCTGCTTCGTAACTGGCAGCCCCTTTGAGCAGTTTCCAAAGCACACAAATAGTTGCACTGACTGCTGGAACTGGCTAGGGCTGTATGTATACCCTATAGTGCCCAGACCGGGCAGAGTGGGTGTGGCACCTGCTCATCGTCAGTGGAAGGAAGAGCAGAGAGCATTATGACCTGTGCTCTAAAGGGCGTGGAAAGCACCTTATGCACATAGCCTCTTCTTGGTCAAAGGACAAATTTACTGTCATTAGGCTTGAACTCGAGGAGCTTCAGCGAGAGAGGACGAAGGTCAGCCGATGCGAATGGCTCAAACGGAGGGCCTCAGAGTGCCCTCAGGACTGTGGACAGGTCCCAAGATGGAACCGTGTGGGGGTGACTGAAGGAGACTTAAATAGGCAGTCGGCCCCACCCGTTTTGGCTGGCTAAAGAGCCATTGCCATTTGTCTGTGCAGGTGATCTGTTTTTCCCCATGCGCATCAGCCACTGATGCAATGCGAATCCGGGTGCACACTGTGCAGTTTATCATAGTCCTTCACCATTGTTGCTTGTCAGACTGTACGAACATGATCACTGATGTAATCCATTTCACACTGCAAGATCTGAGTTGTCATAAATGTCAGACTGTTCGACAGTCAAGATGTGTTAAAAACGGACGCACGCAAGAAAACTTGTCCGGAGTTTCACATCATCAATCAATGACGCGTTCGGTGACAGTGAGCTGCATTACACACGGGACTGAAATGGTGGCTACAGAGAAATCTCTAACGTTAATTTTGGTCATGGCTTGTCTTGAAAAACAAAGACAATTTGACGGTCGTCGTAGGAAAAGTCACGTTGCAGGACTGTGAGTCAAATCTTCTGACACTGCCATGCAGAATTTCGTCAGAGGTCAAATTTTATCGCAGCGGTCATTAATCGGCTGTCGGTGAACATGTCAAACAGAGGAATCTTTTAGGATTTGCAAAATTTGTCTCAGAGTCAGATGGTCAAATCGTGGCCAAATTCAGTGTGAACCCGTATCGAAAGGGAACTAAATGCATCTACCGCAAACTGTTCTACACTCATACAAAGCGTTGACTTCTTTTGTTTTATAGTGAGATAATATTTTCTATCCCTTAAACCTGACTGTCACAAACATTGTAAACATTTTAGCATTTTTTTTTAGCATTGTAAACATTTTGTAAACATTGAAATTTGTTTAATACAGTGGGGAGAACAAGTATTTGATACACTGCCGATTTTGCAGGTTTTCCCACTAACAAAGTATGTAGAAGTCTGTAATTTTTATCATAGGTACTCTTCAACTGTGAGTGACGGAATCTAAAACAAAAATCCAGAAAATCACATTGTATGATTTTTAAGTAATTCATTTGCATTTTATTGTATGACATAAGTATTTGATACATCAGAAAAGCAGAACTTAAAGGACAAGTTCGGTATTTTACACTTAAAGCCCTGTTTACAGATCGTATCTGATGAAATAGAACGGTTAAGATTAAAATTTGGACACATGCTCCTGTCCCGAGAATTTTAGGTTTATTTCGCTTTGTGGACCTATTTTGCCAAACGCGTCACACCCGTGATTCTTCCGTTGAGAGCTTGAATAATAGACACTCCAGCCCAGTGGGTGGCGATAATGCACCTTTGCCAAGGTGGGGTGGGGTGGGGGGGGGGGGGGTGGGGGCGAAATAAACCTAAAATTCTCGGGACAGCAGCATGTGTCCAAATTTTAATCTTAACCGTTCTATTTCATCAGATACGATCTGTAAACAGGGCTTTAAGTGTAAAATACCGAACTTGTCCTTTAATATCTGGTATAGTAACCTTTGTTTGCAATTACAGAGATCATATGTTTCCTGTAGTTCTTGACCAGGTTTGCACACACTGCAGCAGGGATTTTGGCCCACTCCTCCATACAGACCTTCTCCAGATCCTACAGGTTTCAGGGCTGTCGCTGGGCAATACGGACTTTCAGCTCCCTCCAAAGATTTTCTATTGGGTTCAGGTCTGGAGACTGGCTAGGCCACCACTCCAGGACCTTGAGATGCTTCTTACGGAGTCACTCCTTAGTTGCCCTGGCTGTGTGTTTTGGGTCGTTGTCATGCTGGAAGACCCAGCCACGACCCATCTTCAATGCTCTTACTGAGGGAAGGAGGTTGTTGGCCAAGATACATGGCCCCATCCATCCTCCCCTCAGTGCGGTGCAGTCGTCCTGTCCCCTTTGCAGAAAAGCATCCCCAAAGAATGATGTTTCCACCTCCATGCTTCATGGTTGGGATGGTGTTCTTGGGGTTGTACTCATCCTTCTTCTTCCTCCAAACACGGCGAGTGGAGTTTAGACCAAAAAGCTCTATTTTTGTCTCATCAGACCACATGACCTTCTCCCATTCCTCCTCTGGATCATCCAGATGGTCATTGGCAAACTTCAGACGGGCCTGGACATGCGCTGGCTTGAGCAGGGGGACCTTGCGTGCGCTGCAGGATTTTAATCCATGACGGCGTAGTGTGTTACTAATGGTTTTCTTTGAGACTGTGGTCCCAGCTCTCTTCAGGTCATTGACCAGGTCCTGCCGTGTATTTCTGGGCTGATCCCTCACCTTCCTCATGATCATTAATGCCCCGCGAGGTGAGATCTTGCATGGTGCCCCAGACCGATGGAGATTGACCTACATCTTGAACTTCTTCCATTTTCTAATAATTGCGCCAACAGTTGTTGCCTTCTCACCAAGCTGCTTGCCTATTGTCCTGTAGCCCATCCCAGCCTTGTGCAGGTCTACAATTTTATCCCTGATGTCCTTACACAGCTCTCTGGTCTTGGCCATTGTGGAGAGGTTGGAGTCTGTTTGATTGAGTGTGTGGACAGGTGTCTTTTATACAGGTAACGAGTTCAAACCAGTGCAGTTAATACAGGTAATGAGTGGAGAACAGGAGGGCTTCTTAAAGAAAAACTAACAGGTCTGTGAGAGCCGGAATTCGTACTGGTTGGTAGGTGATCAAATACTTATGTCATGCAATAAAATGCAAATTAATTATTTAAAAATCATACAATGTGATTTTCTGGATTTTCTGTCTCTCACAGTTGAAGTGTAGGCCTACCTATGATAAAAATTATAGACCTCTACATGCTTTGTAAGTAGGAAAACCTGCAAAATCGGCAGTGTATCAAATACTTGTTCTCCCCACTGCATATTAGTATATTTCATTTGTTAATTATATATATATATATATATATATAGTTGATTTATTCACAGATTAAAACCTGATCAAACCTGTAAGTGTTACTTGCATTATCATCATCAACAACAACACACGTACATCTTGTTGCACGTGCGCACAGACAAGGCAAGCTTTTAGGACCTCCTCTTTGCAAAGAGGCTGTTTAGATTTTCACACTGGCCTACTGATCCCAAAGTGTGATGCTTGCTCACCCAGACACTTGATCGGTTTCTCATTGTTGAGCCAGGTGAAGTCTGATCTGAAGTACCCCACACTAGCCTACACTCTTTCAGATTTGGAGGGTTGTGTCTCCCTCTTTTGGCTTAAGTGTGTTATAGCAATCTTCGCCCAGAAAAAGGAGAGCCAGCCAGCCAGCCAGCCAGGACAGTGATAATGGAAAAGAGACGAGAGGACAGATTTTTGTTTACAATGTCATACAACGGCGATTTTTTTTTTTTTTACTGCTGCTTTATACCGATTTAAGCTTGTTTTGCTTTGTTCCTTATCCTAACTATATATGAAAAATATCTACCTAAATCCCTTAACAAATGTGCACTGTTGACATAAAATCGTAAACATAGACTGTTTGAACTAACTGTATGCCTATCTTATCAGTTCGTTTGATCGTTACGCCAATTTCATTGTCATCTCTGTAGAAATTGCCTGCTGAACCGTTTAAAACAGTGACATCAACATTATTCTTCCTCTTTCAGAGAGCATAGACGTCAAGAGATCAAAGTTGACCAGCTGAAACCGCCACGCAGTTTCTTCCTCGTTTCAAACTTTTCATTTGACTGTTGCCTCTGTAGCGTGTGTTTCTTCCACTTTTACAGCAACTTTAATGTAATCTGTCTCAGCGGGGTTTTGTCGGTGGGTGTTCAGGAGACACTTCTGAGGACTAAACATTCAAGATGGCTTTACTGTTCTGCGATGCCTTTTGGGTAAGTTATTGTTTATAGTAAGCCTCTCAAACTTAAGTAAAAATTCTCACTACGGGAAATACAACTTATATTTCTATTTCAAGAATAATGGATTTTTTGTGTTTTCTGAATTGAACTAGTAAAAATTCTCACTCTGATAAAACTTGCACTTGTTTTATAGGGTGTAGGCCTATTTCCTTTTATTAACGTCAAGTTTTAAGAGCAGTTACATTTAAAACTATAATCTTGCAAAGTCCTATTCAAGAACATTTTCATATTTAATTGTTTACTTGTTTTTAACAGTTCCCCACTGCATAGTGTCATTAGGTTGCATGTTTGGTGTCTTTTTAGGGTACAGACTTTATGGATCAGTCGGGTTATGATGCCATATTGCAGAGGTTACATGATGGCAGGCATATGTGCAAAGACGTAGAAGACCTGTTGAAAATGAGGTATGAAAAATGAGGTATTAAGTCTGTGTGTCTCTATAAATGTCTGTGTGTGACTACTGCTCTCCTTCACAGAGCGCTGGCGGAGGAGAAGTATGGACGAGATCTGGTGGCGATTGCTCGGAAGGCAGAAGGTCAATCCGAGATTGGGTCAGTTGGTCTGTGAATATCATGCAAACTTATTCAAATTCAAACACTCTGAATTCAAATGACGTGTTGATTCAGTGAATGCCACTTCTGAATAACTTAACTATTCCTACCTTATACCTACCTTATTTCCGAACTTTTTATATGTATTCAAAGGTAGGCCAAATGTGTGTATTATGTACTCATTTCACTATCTGTTTTTTATACTCAGAACATTAAAGGCATCGTTTGACACGTTAAAAGCAGGTATGTGATGTGATGCAATTGCTTTTTGCCTCGCACCTAGAAAAATACTTGAATGCTAGAGTCCTCAACTTGAGTTGCATTGTTTTCTAGAGATTGAAAAGGCAGGAAACTTGCACATCCAACTATCTGAAAGGATAAAGGAGGAAGTTCTCAAAATAGAGGTGTTTCGAGAACACCAGAGGGAACAGAGAAAAAAGGTAAAACTAAATAAATCAAATGGTCAAGACAAATTATGCACACAGCCCAGCACTTTAGATATGTTTCCATGGTTGTTGCTGTGGTTATTCAGTATAGAGGAAGGAAGCTGGCACTTTCCTTTGAGCACATAAACACTGTAAATTATCACTTAAATAAACTTAGACACCATTTGTTGTATTTTGTAAGGAGTGAACACCAATTAATTAATGAATAATGCAACTGATAAAAGATAGAATCTTGTATCTATTTTCTGTCCTAATTAGCTTGAAGAGATTATTGAAAAACTTCAGAAGCCTAAAATGGTGTTGCACAAGAAGACCATGGAGGTAAGTACTGTAAATGAGATTAAAACAAGTATCTATTTTCCAACCCTAGGTCCTCTTGTTTCCCATTTTAGAAATGACTGTCATTAGTAGTTCAGGGCATAAATGAAACATCATTCTCAGGGTCCACCCAAAATTCAGTATCAGCCAAAAGAGGAAGAGAGTTAGAAACTGAAAGAAGAAACATGAATGCAGTGACTACATTTTCAGAATGTATTTGGACATGATAAGACAGCACACATTAGATAAATGCAGGGTTTGTTCGTTGGCTTAGGTTTTGAAGACTAACTCAAACATTTATTTTGACCACCAAGAAATGTGTAGAGAGAGAGATAGGAAAGTAAAAGAGAATAGAAACAGACGATGACAGAGGAATAAGAGAAAATAAGAGAATAGGTTGTTTGGTTTGTAGGTAAGGTATGCATGCTGTCTCTGGATATAATAAGACTTGAACTTCCTGTGCTGTACAACCACAGAAACACCACAGATAGTGAGATACGTTTTAGACACACATAAAGAGCTCCATACCCCCCCTCCCTGTTCTCGATTATCTTGCACTTTTACTCACTTTGAATCTGTTCTCTTTACTGAATGTCCTATACAGTCAAAAAGATTATATGAGCTGAGGTTTAAGGAGGCTGATGAAGCTGAGCAAGCAGTGGGGAAGAAGACAAACGTGAACACCTCCACCCACCGGCAATCAGAAAAGGTGTGAGGGCGTAAACATTTAACACATACTATAACTTTTTATACACTAAAAATACACTAAGTTAAAAACCCTGTGTGGTGAAATCAAGTTTTTAATGTTGTTTATATGTCTATGTGGTGTTTTTAATATGCTTTAAGACAAACCTTTAAAACTGCAGTGAACCAAAGTCAGTTTAAAAAACGCAGTTGGAAATCGCCGGTGTTTCTTGCCTCACAAACTACATTGCAACCAATCACGTCAACGTGCCGGCGGGCTTTAGCATATCATTAACTATTCTCTGAAGCAGGAGAGTCTCAAGAGAAGCCAGGTCCTGCCCTGGTATATTTTTCAGTTGATATGAAAAATCATGTACATTTAGCAATATAGCTAAATTATTTAAATGATGTATATTACAATGTTATGATGTTATATGCCTTTCTCCACCAACATTCTGAGTTCTTCAAAGCGTTTCTAATGATTGTAAGAAGGCAGACTGAGATGGCGAATGTGAACATGGTTTGTGTAACATTAGCAACCCATTTATAGCTGTTTGATCATGTAGTCAACCAAAAAGCGAATCATATTAATTACTGTCATGTATCCGACGTTGTAAAGAGCGATACCATTGTGCAGCGTTAACCTCAGCCTGTGCATCTCCGAGCTGGTGCGATTGAGTGGAGGCTGGGCTCATTTGCATATTCATGGGGCCTCGTATACTAAGTGAAGCAAGGTTGTAGAGTTACATTCAAGCTATTTTAAGGCATGACACATTTTTTTTTCTCAAGAAAAAAACTTTTAAATATGTAATTTTGGTGGTCAAAGATGCGTTTTAAGGGATACAATTATTGACTACAGGGGAACTGGTCATTTTAATTCTGGAATTTTGGGCAGTTGTGAAAAATTACCTATGGCAGGTTTGTGGTCACAGTAAGGCCAAAATGAGGATTAAAGCAACGCAAACTTGTTTCAGTCTGACTGGGCATCATTCGACCTCAGTGTTTAAAGAAACTCTAATACCATCAGACAGTGCAACACTTTCATTTCTTTAGAATAGAGTCTTTGAGTGAACAGTTTTGATATGTTACAGATACTGCTAATGTGTAAACTTACACTTCAGGTCAGGTCCAAATACTGAATATGGCTATTTATCAATCTATGTTGTACTATGTTGTAGGTGATGAACAGGGCCAGATTATGCAGGCAAGCAGCCAACCTGGCAGGTTCGTGCTAACAAACTTCTCTGTTGTAATAATCCTGCTGGCAGAAGGAATATAAATGCAATGTAATGTCTGTGTATGTTTGTTAACATGAACATTAATATGTTTGAAAGCTTAAGTGTTGATGAAAGTGCATGATCCTTAAAAAATCATTCTAATATGTTGATTTGGTGTTCAAGATCCATTTCTTATTATTTAAAAAATGCTTAATATTTTTGTGGAAACCATGACACATTTTTTGGGATTCTTAGAAAGTATAAAAATTAAAAAAATTAAAATTAAATAAAAGTATTCATTTCTTATTTAAAAAAAATCTTTCTGAGCCCAAACTTTTGAACAGTGATGTAGATATGAGAGCTTGAAATATATCTGGAAATATCCAAACTTTGTAAGTGAAGCAGTAGCTATTTGTGACATGTTAATGATAATGAAGAGCTGACTTCATTTTATTTCCTTTGCTGGTTCAGAAAAGCAATACAGATGGAATGTTGATCAACTAGAGAAAACTTCCCAGGACTGGGAGAGCACATACAGGAGTGCATGTGAGGTAAAGAACGTGTATACAGAAACATGTAAGCAGAAGGAGTGTATACAGAAATAAGCAAAACTAACTGACTAAGTAAGATATAACACAATCTCATAGGCATGTGATAAGCAGTCATAGCTCTCCGTCGTTGAAGTTTACTGATGTAGAACAAAGCTTGAAATGAGTCAAGAAAATGTCATTGCCAAAAATAGTTGTACAAAATCTTCTGGGTGTGATTTAAAAGGAAGTTACATCCAACATTTTACAAAAGGAACAATATGTTTTGTAATTTTTGTGTCGCCTTCTAGGTGTTTCAGCAGCAGGAGTCTGAGCGCATTAATATCTTGCGCTGTGTGTTATGGGATCATTGCAATCTGCTTTCGATTCAGTGCGTCCGGGATGATGATGTAAATGTCCTCCTTCGTCTATCTTTATAATTAAAAGCCTAGCTAAATGCTGTTTACATTTACAATTTGAACTCTTTTCTTTTGTAGTGCTATGAGGAAGTAAGGAAGATTCTTGAGCAGTGCGACATCATCACTGACAACAACTGTTTCATTAAGATGAAAAAGACTGGCTGTCGCCCCCCAGGTAAATTCCTCACATTTATCATGATTTTCTTCAGAAATGTATCAGCTTTCTTTTTGAAGAGTTGACATAGGATGATGTGATGCTTTTAAGAAATGCTACATAAATTGACAGTCACTTCTCCATCTCTCTTCAGCTCCCATTGAGTTTCAGTGTTACTCTGACGTGGACACCAATGGAGGAGTGGGGAGGGTTGAAACGAACAGGTGAATGTCTGAATAATTAAGAATGAGTTAAAGTCCCCCTGTAATCAATCATTTTATCCCCCTTAAAAACTCATCTTTGATCACTAAAATTACATTTAAATGTTTTTTTCCTGTGGAAAAAAGTAGCTTGAATGTAACTCGACACCCTTGCTTCATTTAGTTTATGTGGCTCCATGAATATGCTAATTAGCCCCACCTCCTCTCACTCGCACCCGCTCACAGATTTACTCGGCCAACTTACTGAGGTAAACGCTGCACAATGGTATCACTCTTTACAATGTTGGACACATGATGGTAATTAATATGATTAGCCTGCCTTCTAACAATTATCAGAAAAGCTTTGAAGAACTCAGAATGTCAGTGGAGAAGGGCATATAGTTCATAAATCAACCCAATTTTTCATATCAACAAAAAAATATTGAGATAATATTGGCATCCCTCGAGACTCCCCTACTGGTTCGCTGTTAATGATATGCTAAAGCCCGCCGGCACGTTGACGTGATTGGTTACAAGGTCGTTTTTGACGTCGGGAAAAACTATCGATTTCAAACCGTGTTTTTAAGACTGTCTTTGGTTCACTGCAGTTTTAAGGAGAAAATACTCAGCAATGGTGTTGATTTATGAATTTGCACATGGTTTAAGCACATTAAAAACACCACATAGACATAAACAACATTAAAAACTTGATTTTCACCACAGGGGGACTTTAAGCCATTTTTGTTCTTTGAAACTTGATTGTGAAACTCTTTTATATATGAACTCTCTACAGATTATCTGTCCTGCGTCCAAGGATACCTTCTAGTGGTCAGTATTCCTTCTCTGAAGTCTTAAACTTATAGTTTATGCTTTAAGATATGACAATATGCGAAGAGCATTAAACTAAATTCACAATGAATTTTAGCGAAGTCAAGTAGTTGAATGTGGAGCATTGAGCGTCGCTGTCCTTACATCACAGGCTGCCCTGAAGCTGGCAGTAATTTGGGTGGAACATATACACCGGCTCAACAAAGGGGAGGAGGAACTGAGGAAAAGTACATGGTGTTATATGATTTTAAAGCTCAGGTAAATAAATACAGTATCAATGTATTTATTTATAGTTAGTTGTTATCCCAGAGATACAAACTTGTCCAAGTATTTGTTGTTACTAGTAATACTTAGTGTTTGATTTAGAGAAATTTGATTTAGAGGACGTAAATAAAATGTGTAAAGTGTAAAAAAAAAACCTGATAAGTGTAATTTTAACCAACACAGTTTGCCTGACGTCCTTGTTGAAAAGTTTAAAAAGTAAAAAGCTTTATAAGTTTATAAACAAAGTTTATAGGCCTTACAGACTGTTAAACAGAGTTGTGTACTCCATTCCCTGCCCTTTCTAGGAAGATGACGAGCTGTCTGTCAGTAAAGGACAAGTTGTCACAATAACTGAGCAAGGCGAGGATGGGTGGTGGAGAGCGTGGAGGGATGGAATATCTGGGCTGGTCCCTGGAACGTACTTGACCAAAATCTCACCGCACAGTACACATCTTGCTGCCACTCTGCCTGAATGTAATCCTATCGAATAGAATTTAGCAAGTTTTACTAAGATTCTCTGCAAATTATTTCAGCCTACAAGTTGATGTAGAATTAATACATTTACGTGTACTAGAAATATGAAAGATATTAGCTTTCTTCACAGGGATCTTTAGGATTTTTTTTTAAGATACAGTACTGTGCAAAAGTCTTACCCCTCATTTACACTGAACACGTCTGCGGCGCATTACGGCTGCGACACGGCTACCGGAGCTGATCGCGCCCATTCTAGTCAATGCTTGTGTTTACACCGGCCGCGACGCGGCGCGTTTCAGAAGCTTCCCAGAAGCGGCTCTCCGCGCCGCTTCGCTAAATATAGGCGCCAGGTCTATTTTTGACGGACGCGCGTCCAAGTCGCACCGGGAATACAAAATAAAAGTAAAAAAAACATTGTCAAATTCAAAATAAACACCCTGTGCAAACTCCCAAACGTATTACACACCAATATCCTTGGTAGAAACCATAGACTGTATGGGAGAAACCCAAAAATCAAGAAAAACCACGTCGGACAGGCAAATCACGTGGTCTCGCGCATCCAGTCGCTCCGCTACTGAAATGCTTCTGGTGTGAGTTGGCACGGCGTGGAGGACGGAATAAAACCTTGTCGCAGACGCAATGCACCGCACACGTGTGCTGTGTATTACCCCTCATTTACACTGCACACCTCTGCGGTGCATTACGTCTGCGACAAGGTTTTATTCCGTCCTCCACGCCGTGCCAACTCACACCAGGAGCATTTCAGAAGCGGAGCGACTGGATGCGCGAGACCACGTGATTCGCCTGTCCGACGTGGTTTTTCTTGATTTTTGAGTTTCTACCATACAGTCTATGGTTTCTACCAAGGATATTGGTGTGTAATACGTTTGGGAGTTTGCACAGGGTGTTTATTTTGAATTTGACAATGTTTATTTTACTTTTATTTTGTATTCCCGGTGCGACTTGGACGCGCGTCCGTCAAAAATAGACTAGGCGCCTATATTTAGCGAAGCGGCGCGGAGAGCCGCTTCTGGGAAGCTTCTGAAACGCGCCGCGTCGCGGCCGGTGTAAACACAAGCATTGACTAGAATGGGCGCGATCAGCTCCGGTAGCCGTGTCGCAGCCGTAATGCGCCGCAGACGTGTTCAGTGTAAATGAGGGGTTAGGCCGGGTTCACACCGGACGCCGAAGCGGCGCGGAACGGAGGCCGCTTCCTTTCAGCGCCCATGTTAACCTATGGTGTCGTTCACACCAGACGCGGAGCGCCGCGGCATGCCGCGGGCGGCCCGCGCCGTGAAGCGCCAGTTTCGGCGTCTGGTCTATTTTTTGCGCGACCGCGAGTGATCCGCGTCCATTCCGGCAGGAAGTCACACCAATAAACACGAGACATCCGGTCAATTGTCAAAATAAAAGCAATTTTCAAATTAAAATACCGCGAGTGACAAATGCGATCATATTTGTGTATCTAAACAGACTAGAAAGATGAAAACAAACAAAGAAAAAAACTGTCTACCATATTCTCTCTCTGGCTGCGTGTGTGTCTCGACAACGGATTAATAAAATAAGTGTACAAACTTCTTGGTTACAAACAAGCATGGTGTATTCATTTTATGAGGTTATTTACTTACCCATGATGTAAAAAATAGCTCTGAATAAACAACAACTGAGCAGAAGCGCTTGTCGACAGCCGCGGAGAATACGCGTCTGGTGTGAACAGGCAGGCGCCGGACCGCGCGTGATTTTCCGTTCCGCGCCGCTTCGGCGTCCGGTGTGAACCAGGCGTTAGGCATGTTAATATCTTTTTATATATACATGTATACTGTAATATATGTATAAAATTTGTATTAACAGTTTTGTTACGTAATTACTATAGTTTATCATGGCCTATTTGTCTGGTATACAGCATAGTAATCCATTCAAAATAAACATGTGCCCTAATTTGCATTCAAGTCCTCTCAAAACATGCAAAACCCATATGCTTTAGCAAAGCATAAAGACATTCAACTGAAGACATCCCTGTAATATAATCAGAAGTATCGTGAGATGAGAGATGTGCAAACATAGGTTTGAGCCTATTGGGTCACTTTGTTGGTAGTTTTCTGTGTTACCCAACTGCTAATATGGAATAAAATTACCCAAAATATGGAATATAAACAGCAGCACATTTAATATATATAAGAGACCAAAATTACATAAGACTAGAAAAATGTGAGTTGGCGACCACTAGTGGAGAAAGTCCCAAAATATTTGGTACATATAACCAAAATGTATTTTCATTTAGGTCAAAGTGTCTGAATCATTTTTGGTAGTCCACTGTATGAATAATTTTTGGGTAAATATGTCACAGTTTACTTTCTTTTGCTACCCTCACTTAATTAACTAAATTAACTATAGTGTACTGCACCCACTCGTTAAAAAATATAAAAAATGATATCTGGTGTCTGAATAATTTTTGGTTTGACAGTATAAATACTTATTAATGCAATAACTGCCCAAACCCACCATATCAACAAATAATCAAGTTTTCTTTCTTTCTTCAGAGTAGTTTGGAGAATGGATTGATGTTAGGACTAAATTGTGTAAATATAAATTAAAACACCCCATTGAATCATGTATTTATTTTAGGTTTGGTTCTCCAAACTGAGCAGACAGATTCATGCAAACATTTCACACAAGATGAAAAATTACTCGAGATCTTGAGAGTGCAATAGACATGCAAAACATGGATACATTATTACATTTGACAGTAAAATGTCTGACCTCATTATCACAAATGCTTAACCTCTCAGTTTCTATATGTCAAAGCTGACATAAGTTTTGCATGTGGCAGTGTGTGAATACCACTCTTAATACTAAATGCCTTAACACAAGACATACATTGTTACTGAAACATTGCATACATATCAAAATACTGGGCATGCAAATCCTTTTTGTTTCATTGCATATTTCCTTTCACTGACAGTTGATTCTTTTAAAAACCATGTAGCCATTATGCAGTGAAAATAACAATTATGATATCTGACTTTTAATAGTATATATATATATATATATATATATATATATATATATATATGGTTGCCTAGTTTTAGGAGAAGAGTTGTTTTCTACTCAGGAATGGCAAATGAAAGAGATAAGCCCACAGAAAAGAGGAAAATAAGTTTTGGCAGGTTAACGTCACTTTTTTTGCTCATTTACTATTTTAATGATTAAAAAATAAATTAAAATGTAATTTTCAGTACTTAAGTTTGCTATATTGTTGCACATTTGACACATAAAACCTTTGAGACTTGTTTTCAGGAAATGTACAGTATCTTTCATATTAGTTATACCATTATCCATCCTCCACCAACGTTCAGTTGGCAGAATGCAGCCATGCAAGTACCGTTCTCTTTGCATTCGCCAAACCCAGACCAGTCCGTCAGACTGCCAAACAGAGAAGTATGATTCGTCACTGCACAGAACACGTTTCCACTGCTCCAGAGTCCAGTGGCGGTGTGCTTTACACCACTCCATTCGACGCTTGGCATTGTACTTGGTGATGTGAGGCTTGCATGCAGCTGCTCAGCCATGGCTCCCAGTGCATGGTTTTTGTGCATGTATGAATGCCAGTGGAAGTTTAGAACTCTTCAGCTATGGAATCAGCAGAGCGTTGGCGACTTATACTCACCCTCAGCACTCGGTGATCCCACTCTGTAACGTTATGTGGTCTTCCTCTTTGTGGCTGTTCTTAAATGCTTCCACTTTTCAATAAAACCACTACAGTTAATTGACTTATTGCAAACATGGCCCCATGCTTGAATTCACTGAGCGCTTCAGAACGACCCATTTTTTCACAAATGTTTGTAAATGCAGTCTGCGTGGCTATGTGCTTGATTTTATACTTTATACACCTGTGGCAATGGGTCTGATCGAAACACCTGAATTCAATAATTAATAGGTGTGTCCCAATACTTTTGTCCGCATATTGTATATTAATTATTTCTCATTGTCAACAAGGCATTCTCTGCAGTGAAAGACTCAGAAGATGAGGTCAGACATTTTCCATTTGTCCTTGTACTTTTACATGTGTTTTGCATTAGGTTTGTTTTCAGTGTGTGTGTGTATTTTCATTATAAACTAATGTTTGCATGTGACCTACGTATAAATGTAAGCACCTTCAAAGTTGCTTGGGCATTAAGTGAACTGTATGAACCAAGTATATCTTATTTCTATTACATTTAATGTGGTGTGTTGTAGTGGATTAGTTGGTTTCAGTTCAGCTTTCACCACTAAATAAGACATTTAAAGGGTTAGTTCACCCAAAAATGAAAATTCTGTCATTAATGGCTCACCTTCATCTCGTTCCAAACCTGTAAGACTTTCTTTCATCATCGGAACACAAATAACGATCTTTTTAATGAAATCTGAGAGCTTTCTGTCCCTCTATTGACAGCCTACGCAACTACCACTTTCAAGCCTCAGAAAAGTAGTAAAGACATCATTAAAGTTATCTATGTGACTCCAGTGGTTTAACAAAAATTTCATTATGCGACGCAAGTGCTTTGTTTGTGCAAAAAAACTAAACAAAAAACATTTATTTACAAAATATTAATCTTCAACGTGCGATCACGCAACAAAGTCTGCTCTCGTGTCAACGAAATACGCATACGTTGTGGTGCTCTTGTGAACGTGTGTTGGAGATTAATGTTTTGTAAATAAAGTGGTAAATTTGAAAATGCTTCATAAGCGATAAACCACAAGAGTCACATGGATTACTTTTATGATGTCTTTACTACCTTTCTGGGGCTTGAAAGTGGTAGTTGCGTAGACTGTCAATGGAGGGACAGAAAGCTCTCAGATTTCATCAAAAATAATTTGATTTGTGTTCTGAAGATGAATGAAAGTCTTACAGGTTTGGAACGACATGAAGGTGAGTCATTAATGACAGAATTTTCATATTGGGGTGAACAAACCCTTTAATCCATGTTGCTCAGGGACATAATGTTCATTTTTGCGTAAACTAACCCTTTAATCCCATATTGCTCAGGGACATAATGTGAATTTTTGCATAAGCTAACTCTTTAATCCCATGTTGCTCCAGGGCCCAGTTGTTCAAAAGTAATCTGATCGGATCTCGGCTACCGGATTGGATCAAATCCTGAAAATAGGTTGTTCAAAAGAAAAAAGGAATCTGAAATCAGATTAGATTACACAATCTGTACTACCAGTGCTCCAAATGGGGTTACATTTCACAGTATTTGCAGCTAGTAAAGTACAACAGGTAGAAGTGTCAGTGTGGGTCAGGGTCACTTTAAGTTTTTTTATATGAAGAGAAAGAAAACAACATAAACAAACAAAAATGTCATTTTCAAATTCCTTTAAACAATCAGACCCCTGGAGGCACTAAGGGACATGGTGATGAAAAAAAGAAAAATGAAATGGGAGGAAAAACGTGATTTTTCAAATCTAATTATGATCCAGATTAAACTTTTTGAACAACTGGGAGTTTTATTTATAGTGTACTTGAAATAATTTATTTTATATGATTTTAACAGTCGCATTCCATTATGTGCATGTCCTATCTTATAAAATATGGATTCCCATTATTGCCACAACTGCTGTTATATAATGTTTTTGGTCAGTTTCTCTCTCTCTCTCTCTCTCTCTCTCTCTCTCTCTCTCCCCCTCCCTTTCCTTTTTTCATTTGTTTGTTAATATTTCAGTAGAACTAATGTTTTAAATTCTGTGACCTAATAATTCAATTGCTGTATAAAGGCACTTGACATCATAATAAAGATTTTTCTGAGCTCACAGTGTGAGATTAGTCATAACAGTCTTTGTTCTGCATTTGTGAAATTTGACTAAGTGAATATTTGCATACATTGCTGACTAACAAATTGGGAAATTAGCATTTATATTTACCAAGTCTGCCCTACGACTGCATTTACTGACTGGGTTTCCACAGAAAAGATGAAGATTGTCTGGGTTGCTCTTTTCCTCTCAGCTCATTGTGAGCTGACTTTAACATTGATCAGGAAACATATTTTTATTGATAACCATTTGTCTTGGAGCGATGCTCAAAAGTTTTGCCGAGAGAATTATGCCGACCTATCCACCATAGACAGTGAATGGGAACTTATCAAGTTCAAAAACGATACAAGAGCTCAATTGAACACAGAGGGCTGGGTTGGCCTGAGCAAGCCCTCTGCTAACGGTGAATGGGTGTGGAGTGATGGAAGTGAAGAAACTTTTAAGAAATGGAAAAGTGGTCAACCAAATGACCCAAACACTGACTTTTGTACCAAGATTTCAGCTGGTGAATTGTGGGACTACGAATGCAATCAAAATATGCCTTTTTTCTGTTACAATTGGGTGCCTGAACTGATTCTGGTAACTGAAAACAAGAGCTGGGAGGAAGCATTAGAACACTGCAGAACTGAACACTCTGACTTGGCCAGTCTGCCAACCAATTTAGATCTCGTTCAAGCCCAAAACAAGACTGCAGTCACTCAAACCCCCAGTGTGTGGACAGGTTTGCGCTTCTTGTCAGGTTCCTGGTTCTGGGTGAGTGGGGAATTTCTGGGAAATGGGGTTCAGCTGCCAGTATGCCCTGCCAATGCCCAATACTGTGGATCTCGAAACCTGAAAGCTAAAAGTTGGGAGAACAGAGACTGTACGGAGAAACTTAACTTTGTATGTTATTAAAGAGAAGGGTAAGAACCAAAGCATATATTTGTGTTTCAATCAATACATTGCTCATATTCATAACAGCAATTTTTTTGTTTAATTTGTTTATTCCATAACAAATATTGTAAATAAAATTAAAATGTATATTTGAAGACATGCACACATTTATGCTTGGCAGACCCATTACATATAAAGTTAACATTATTATATGCTGCTTTATTCATATAATGCTGTAGAATATATATTGAAATAATGTATTTTGGTCTTTTTTTCCAGAGGCGATGGGAAGAGCACCAGATAAAAACAAATGAAGAAATTATAAACAATGTGAATTAGCACAACATAATGTCTAAAAGTAATGCTTATGCTCCTTTATTTGCATTCTGTACGTCTTATATATGCTATACGTTTATAACTTGTTTAAATTGAAAAACACTTGATGATACATCACTTTGAAACATTTTGTTTTCAAACTATACATTTAGTAAGTTTATATTTGTTATAGATTTTCTGTACTTTTAGAAGATATATGCTTTTCAGTAGTGAGTTTTGCAAAGAACAATATACTAGTTCAGTATCTAAAACAAAGATAATTTGGAAGATCATTGCATCAATTGTTTTGAAAAAATATACTTAACAATAAATAGAAGCACTGAAAAATAAATTGTAAAAAAGTTTTTCCTTTTAACACTTAGTGCACACCTTATGCACATGAAGCCAACGTTAATTTTATTATTCCTGCTGTGACATTTTGATTCTAATAAAAGTCATTTTGACAAAAAAAAAAAAAAAAAAAAAAAACTATTTTCTTGAGTCATGCTTAAAAGTGTTTCCAGATTGCCTATTTGTTTTGTCAATTGGTTTTTAGAGGAACTGTGTGCAAAAGATAAACATCACATTTTAGACCGCATTTAAAAAAAAAAGCTGAATTTTAATAAGCAATATAATGTATAAAAAAACCCAATCACTTAATGGATAAATTTAAGTTCAGTGATTTATTTAATTGACCCATATTACAGTATTTTGCAATAGACATTGTTATCCTTCTGCTGGGAGAAATCAAAAGAATGTATTTGTTAAATAATTTAAATGTGTGTCATGTGCTGATCTTAATGCTATTTGACCCTTTTGTTCCCTTTCGAGGGAACTCGCGCTGTGTCGATAACGCTTTGGTAAATCCCCTGCGTGATTGCGTCTGAAGCACGTATGTCAACTAGTCCAATGGCGAGAGTGAGCTTCACGGGTGGGTGACGTCACGTCCAGGAATGGATAAAAGCACATCCAGTCTGACCGGCGCTAGCTTCTGTTCCTCAGCAAGCGCTCTATGTCGAAACTGTCTGTCTATTTATTGCTGTCTGTCACAAGCATTTAAAACAATATTATGGCGAAAGAGGATTTGTCACCTCTTTCCCCAGCATATGAGGAGCTGGTGGAGGTGATTACTCGTGTCGTGGCTAAATTAAATATTGAGTGAGCAGCCAAGAAAAGGGTGCCCGTCCTAAAAATAAACATGACTCCCTGTCATCAGATGTATCACCTCCATCACGGGACCTTCAATTTTATCCCGATCTACACAGTGAGCCGTCTAAATCGTGGAACAAGCCATATTCATCTCGTCTTTTTAGCCCCCAAGTCCATGTATATTCCGATATAGGGGGGCTGAAAGAATATGGCTATGGGGCGGTGCCCAGGGCTGAACAGACGCTAGCTAGTTATCTGTCCCCTGGTTCAGCATCGTCCCTGAAGGCCCCAGTGCTACCCACTAAGTCACTCAAAACTACATATCATTTAGTGGGTAAAGAATATACGGCAGCAGGTCAGGCCGGAGCATGCCTTCATACTATGGCAGTGTTACAGGTACTGTATATCAGGCTGATCTGCTGGGGGATTTGAATAAGAGAGAGGGAGCCACAGATCTGTCTCTCAGGGCCACCAAGGAGACCGCCAGAGCAATAGGGCGGTCTATGGCAGCCCAGGTTTTCTTTCGGGGGCAAAGGTTTGGCCTCTGAGGGGGACCAACTCATAGATGCTGGTCTCTCAACTGAGGTTGTAGAGACAATCTTACACTCCAGAGCTCCAGCTACGAGGAAACTTTACGCCCTGAAGTGGAAAGTTTTCACTTCTTGGTGTCATCAGCGTCAGTAGGATTCGGTTAACTGCCGAGTTGGTACAGTGCTTGTGTTCTTACAAGATCGCTTTTCATCAGGGTTCTCTTCATCCACCCTAAAGGTTTACGTGGCGGCCATAGCGGCTTACCACGCCCCTGTGAGTAATGCATCGTTGGGTAGAGACCCCTTGATTATCCGTTTCCTTCGTGGTTCTCTGAGGCTGAGGCCTGCAACTCGAACACGGGTTCGGGCTTGGGACCTGGCTATAATCCTTGAGGGCCTATCTGTGGCTCCCTTTGAACGCCTCAAATCGGTTTTAGAAAAGTTTCTGACCTTCAAGACCATTTTCCTTTTAGCTATTTCATCCCTTAAGAGAGTTGGATACCTTCAGGCCCTTTCAGTTTCTCCCACTACCTTGACTTTGCTCCAGGGATGGTCAAGGCATTTCTATATCCTAAACAGGGCTACGTCCCTAAAGTGCCGACCAATATACCGAGGCCTATTGTGTTGCAAGATTTCTGTCCTCCTCCTTTTACGACTCCGGACCAGGAGCACTTATGTCCACAGAGCTGCCCAGTGGAGAAAATCAGATCAGCTGTTTGTCTGTTTTGGGTCACCTAAGAAAGGTCTTCCAGCGGCCGGTTGCATAAACATAGCCATAATGTTAAGACAGTGTCTTAAGTTCTAGTATGACCTACTAGCAGATAGTCAGGGGCAGTCAGTCTTAGTTTTCGGTATCAAAGTAGGCTTATCTACGTTTTTATGTAACTGATTTAAAAAAGCTATGAACCGTCTTAAAGAAAATAAATTGATGTCTAACTTGTAAGACTAGTCTTAGAGGTTTATGCAACCGGCCCCAGCTTCTAAGCAGACGATCAGCAAGTGAATAGTCGAGGCTATTTCTCTTGCTTATGAGTTCTCTGGCCAGCCGTCACCTTTGGTGGCCAGAGCTCATTCTACTAGAGTATGGCGGCCTCCAAAGCCTTAATTTCAGGGGTTTCCCTACAAGAGGTGTGTGATGCAGCGGGCTGGTCTTCCCCAGTCACATTTGTGAGGTTGTATAGCCTGGACCTAGACGCTGCCCCAGGGTCTCAGGTGCTTATGACTTAGTTGCCAACAGTTTTTCATACAGGCAGTAAGTACGGCGTTTGGGTATTATTGTTCCCAAAGCGTCATCGACGCAGCGCGAGTTCCCTCGAAAGGGAACGTCTCAGGTTACGACTGTAACCCTAGTTCCCTGAGAAGGGAACGAGACGCTGCGTCCCCCTGCCATACTTCCTGCATCCCTGTGATCGACTTGCTTCGGCTATATCGAAGCTAACGCCGGTCAGATCGGAAGTGCTTTTATCCTTTCCTGGACGTGACGTCACCCGCCCGTGATGCTCACTCTCGCCATTGGACTAGTTGGCATATGTGCTTCAGATGCAATCACGCAGGGCCGTTACCAAAGCGCCATTGACGCAGTGTCTCGTTCCCTTCTCAGGGAACTATAGGGTTACTGTCGTAACCTGAGAAGTTTTTTACCCTTTGTAAGAGTGACATTATGGGCCCTATTTTAACGATCTGAAACGCAAGTATCAAGCGCGAAACCAAATCAAGGGCCGTTACCAAAGCGCCATTGACGCAGTGTCTCGTTCCCTTCTCAGGGAACTATAGGGTTACTGTCGTAACCTGAGAAGTTTTTTACCCTTTGTAAGAGTGACATTATGGGCCCTATTTTAACGATCTGAAACGCAAGTATCAAGCGCGAAACGCAAGTAACTTTGTGGGCGGGTCTTGGGCGCTGTTGCTATTATTATTGGATAAATGACTCTTGCGCATGACGCAAATCTAAAATGGGTTGGTCTGAAGTAGCTTCATTATTCATAGGTGTGGTTTGGGTGTAAGGTGAAATAAACCAATCAGAGCGACATCTCACATTGCCTTTAAGAGCAGGCGCGCTTGTTCCATGGCGGTTTGCTATTATAACGGCGGATTTGCCAGGCGCATGCCAGGAGCGGTTCACAGCCGAGGAGACTGACGTTCTCGTCAGGGCCGTAAAAGACAGAGAAGTGATTGTGTATGGGGATGAGAGAAACCCACCAAAATTAACTTCGGTTAAACAGGCGTATAAAAATTTGGATAAATGTGTAAGCTAGATTTATGCCTATTTTTTCACATCTTCATGGACACAACAATGATTTCCCTCGTGTGTTAATATTTTTCCTTGTAATAATGTATGGTTTTCTAAAAATGAGAACTGCTGCGTCTGTGTGTAGATGAGATAAGCAAAGTGCATGCGCGTTGTGCACACGCTACATTGATTATGGCCAAGCAAGCGCCCTTAAAATAGCATATGAATAACATGCGCAACGGAATTGTTTTCTAAACCTGCAAAATAGCACCAGGGAGCGTTTGCGCCGGAACACGCCTCCTCTTTGCGCTGAACCGCCCCCGGGAGCGCAAGTTAATTTCCTAATTTACCGACGTGCGTCTGTGGAAGGAAAAGTCCGCTGTGCGCGGGTGCAAAATAGGAATGATACATGCGTCGGTGTACAAAGTCAATTGCGCTGGGTGCAAGATAGGGCCCTATGTCACTCTTACAATGGACAAGGATGCTTAAAAGGTTAATTTAAAAGGTTATTTTCACACGCTACAAAACAGTCATGTATATGTTTTTGTTTACATAATAATTTTCCTCCATTTTTGGGGGGAGATAATATACATCATTGTCCACTATTCAGTCATGTAAACGCAGGTTTTAGCCAAGCAAATAAATGTTTTCTGGTCCCAAGCACAGTTTCAAGAAGAAAAATCAATTTTAAACTGAAATTACAGAGAATTTTCAAAAGCTCAATTCTATTTTACAAATACACAACAATTATTTTGTTAGACTACACTTTTGATTGTTTTACTGCCAAATACTTGACTGCAAGTGTAATTCGCACTTTATGTTATGCAACCTTATTTAATTGCAAGATTAATGCTGCTGCTTGATGCTTTATCGTTATATTTCTCTAAAGGTAAATGCATACTATAGGAATGCAAACTCTGATTGAGAGGAAATGAAAGTTGCCTGAAAACAATTTAAATGACTCAACTTTATAACAATCTTTCTTCTTCATTACAACTACAAGGGATAACTTCTATAACACATAGGCCTACTGTAAATAATGAAGGGGAACAAATCTGAACTATGTCAACCAGTGACTTCAGTCTAAAGCTTCTTTGGCCTAACAAACACTTGCAATCAAAACATAATATCACATTACCATGACACATGGAATCAATTAGTGTAAAATGTTTACAATATTGTTTACAAAACAACTGAATGATGATTTTCTGCTCATCAGACTCTGGCAAATAGCAGTCAGTAGTGCTGTAAATAAAGGAACAATCCAATACTTCACAATCAAACCAGTGTGAGGCTATTCAAGCTGTCAAAGCTTTAATACATTTTTTCCCCTTTTTTTTTTTGTCAAACAAAGGTATTGATTTAATACTAGCGTAGAAAAGTGGTAGCCTGATTTAGTTTAAACGTGTACAGTACACTGGCTGGGAGGACCAGCCATTCCCATGATGCCATGAGGTACTCAGGCATCTATACCCGTGCTGACAAGCAGTTCATAGGCAGGGTCATGACCTCTGCGGCAGAGGACCACACATGCACACAGCAGCCCAAGCATCTGTGCAGAGAACAGGAAACTATGGTCAAGACATACATTTACATTGAGGATGATGACAAAAAAGATTATGAGAAAGTATTTAAAATATTCTGTATTATCTGTAAACATCAAGGCAGTATAGTTCATAAAAGGATACATCTATGTTCAATGATGTTTTGATCAAAGAACTAACAAAAAGAGAATAGCTGCAATGAACTCTAAATAAACATGTTTTTAAAACAAACAGATAGGCTATTACACAGCTCTCCTGATTACTGCATGGAAGCTTGTTTCCACCACGCGACCACGGAATAATGTAATTGCGACTTTTTTTCTCGCAAGTCCGAATTTATCTCACAATTGTGGGGAACAAAAGTCTGAATCGTGACATATAAAATTGTAATTCCGAGGGAGTAAAGTTAGAATTGTGAGATAAAAAGTCGCAATTATCTTATTTATTTATTATTCCATGGGAGAAACAAGCTTCCATACGATTATGATTGTTCAGTAATACAGACAGTGATATGATGGTGCATTCCAGATAAACAGAACTCCATGGGAGCATCTCAATCAGCTCCCTAGGTCATGAATCAGTATTATGTACATGAATTCGGGTCCTTGTGATTGAATGGAAAGCGTTTAGAAGTGACAAATTCAACTTGGGTATTCGCTGTATATCAAACCGCTCGACTTGGTGTCACGAACAATTGGGTCCGCCAAATATAGACGATTTTAAATGTAGAACAAATGACGCCATCTATCGTCAGTTATAGACTGTTTTTAAAATTACCTCAGAGGACGTCTTGTTGCTATATAGGCCAATTGTTTTGCACATTTTATTTGTCTTTGCTTAATATAATATTCAGGTAAGATTATTAAATAATTTGGAATCAATCTTTCATGTCCACGTATTTATTTATTTGTAACCTGATTAGCCAGGTTACTTTTCCATGTGGTGTTTCCATTATTTTACACTCCCTGTACTTACTGCTATGGTATGACAATGGTTTGCCTCAACTGCAAATTACCTGTATAGCAGCGAATGTTAATGCAGCCAGTATGACGTACAGCATAATGTCCTTAAGTTTCTTTACTACAAGAACTTCACAGCCCTGTAACAAGAAGTTCAGTTATAATAAATTAGTAATTTAGCCTAATAGTTTTGGACTTCTGGAGAATGTGTGGGAGGGTGTTACCTCAGGGTAAAGGTCTCCTGGTCGCATTAACGTCCCAGTGCAATTACTGATGGTGGGTTTGCAGCAGCTCACTGGAACGCTATTGTTTTTGGACTCAATAAACCAGTGAGTGTTCATCCAATCAGAGTAGTTATGAATGCCACAACAGTGGAGCTAAAAGTGAACGATTGTAAGAAGAGAGGTTTAGAGAGAATTGGTGGAAAAATTATGAAAAAAGAGAGGCAAAGGAACTGAAGGTGTTACTTGTCGCTGCACATAGTCAATGGCCCTGCTTGGAGCGTCTGTGTTGGTGCCTTTATATTCATTATATACTTTCTGAATAGAGTGATTCACCACAGCCTCGACCTTTTGGAGATGAAGAAAATATGTTTTAACAATGATACTGTCAAACTACCCACATGCACATGTCATTTTATTATTTCCAAATTACCTTGGCTCTGTAAATATACCCTAGCACCACTACAACCACCTCTGTAGCGAAGACCAGTAGCAGCACTGCTGAGAACTGTAGAAAAATCAAGAAACAATCAGGAAAGTTTCTGAATAAAAAGCTGCTCTATATATGTTGAAGTGAGGGGTGTCAGACTCTAGTTTACCGTGACCAGGCCGCAGCGGCTTTCTCGAATGGTGGCACAGCAGCCAATGAAACCAATGACAAAAAGAAGCGTGCCCACAGCAACTATCACCATGGCAGGGATGAAAGTGTAGATATCCTCAAAAAAATGATCATAATCATCATATGTAATAAAAACATAGGCCCCAATGTAGCACAGTATACCTGCGGCAGCCTGGGAAGGGTGCAACAAAAATATTGTTAGTGGTTCTAAAATTGCACACAATACATTTTTATAAAAACCTGTTTTGAGAGATTAAAACATCTTTCTTTTGTAATTTTTGTTGATTGTCATTTTAATTGCAGTATATCAAATTAGGCATCATTTTATACAGTTATCTCTCCAAAAAAAGTTATCTGTTGTTTTTGAGCCTGATTTAGAGGCAATATCACAAACAACCTTGTTATGTCTGTCTTAATGAATCAGTTGTCTCTGTGAGGGTCCAACTAAAATGTGATACATTTTTATTAAAATGATTTACTATTCACAATTACTATTACACATTTATTATATATAGTATTTAAGTTGTGTATTGACAAACATGAACTAATTGTAGTGTTATGCATCACAAGCCACCATATTTATATATTAGCCTATATTATAGGCTATATACTGTATAATATACCAATTATTTAGGCTTACCAACGATGTTTCATTATTAGACTTGATTAAGATAAAAAAAATTATTGAAACAGGTGATGAGTGATATCTCAAAGATGTTTAAGACAAAGAAAAGCTTTACAATTTTCAGAATTAATAAACAAAAACTAAAAAGTGCTGCAATTATCCCTGCTACATATAAATCCCTATAACGTTACAATGATATTGTAGAAAGACATACAGTCTTGATTTTCCTTGCAATTACAGTCATCACAGAAATTGGGGATCTTATTTAGCGGATCTTATATAATGGAATAAGGAGATTGAAAATACAAACATATGACGCATAAAGGACACAATTCGCCGGTTGAAATTTAGCGCTTGGCTTCTTTTAATGATGATTTGAGTCAAAAATCATAATAGTTTTCTGTCCATTAAAAAGCCTGTCGATTATACATGTAACGTAAACAACAGCTCATTCGCTGTAGCTCGTGTATCCCTGCAGAGCTATGCCATAGTGCCCGCTAACCACTGCATTCCAGCTATTATACTCTAGCCAACTTACCCAAAATATCAGATTTAGGAAGACTAAAACCGTCTTCGAAGAAATAATACCACATTGTCCCATGATCACGCTGAGGCTAGAGTAAATATTTTAATCCAGGGAGTGATATTTACGTTAATAGCAGATGCATATCGTGCGATTGTCAAGCTCCTCTAGTCAACACTTAACAGAGCATCCAACTGGACAGCGACAGTCACGTGTCCCACTGACCTCAATAAAGCGAACTGTGCTATTTGTTCTCAGCGGCGCACAGACGCTAATAAAACAGTCCAATGTTGTGTTGTCCTAAGAAACTGCACCAACCTGTGTTCCTTAGGTCATATTATGTGACTATTAAAAATGTATGAATTAATGAAGAGTGAGTCTAAAGACACCCCTTAATGGGTAGATTTTGCACATCCATCTCAACAATTTGTTGTGGTAGTGGGCTAGTTGCAGGTCTGAAAGTGATGTCTTTAGTCAACGAAAGTAACAGATGTTTTTTTCAGGTCACTTCTGATTTATAATGCAAGGCTATGTATGATGTGTAGCCAATTCTTTAAAAACATAAGACAGATGGATGAAATATGTTTTAAAAAGATTAATCTTCTCGTTATAAAAAAAACAAAAAAAAAACAGGTTTCTTACACAGCATTTACAGTCAATTCAAAAGTCAAAGACAATGACAAAAGACAACAAAAAAAGACAATGTAAATGTCAGTTTTTCACTGTTGTTAATGTATGAAATTTGTAGGCCTACATGTTTCTTTGGTTCCCTTTCAGTCAGTCACTGCGAGTTACGTCAGAGACTGACAATTGGGGGTTAGAAAACGAGCCAATGGTATAAAAATACCATGGGTCTGCGGAATTTGCATCGCCAACTCCGCCCCACCGTGTGGGTATAAAAGGAGTGCAATCTCGCATTATATTTCTGCTTCGGAGCCGAAGTGTAAATGTGCTTCTCTTCGCCTTCATCTACAAGCAACTCTCTCTTCAGTCTGTGTTGGTGTGACGGCACGTTTCAGTGGATTCACAATCCTGCTGCTGGTCTGTGCAGTGGCTTGCACGCGGCTCGTGTTCCCCTGGGCCCTTCAGCATTGCTGAAAGAGTTTTCTTTTCTGAAAGAGCTGCATGAGCACATCTTTTTAAAGATGTCGCGCCCGTGTGTTTCTGGTTGTGGGCACGTGATCCATCCGCTTGACGATCACGAGCGCTGCCACGCGTGTTTGGGCTTTAATCACGGTCAGGTAGCGCTCACTGTGGGAACATGACCATCGCGATGCTTAGATCAAGACTCAATGACCTCAGAGTCCCCTCTGCCACACCCCAATCTTTGGCTGGTGGCCAGGGTGATCTGTGGGTTTTGGTGTGGAATAGCCCGACGAGTCTTCCTTGGGCCAAGCCCCCCTTCTCATCGCAAGCCGTGGAGCTTCCGGATGAGCCTGGTTCCTCTCGGGGACTTAGTGTTTAATTCGGGGCTCCGGTGGATGATGCCATGTCTCGTTCAGCATCATAAGACAGGCTTGATTCCTCTGGAGATGACGATTCGGCTGCGTTGCCTCCCTCCGGAGAGCCATCGTTGTCCGAGTGGGATCCGGAGCTGACGGCCATGCTTGCTTGGGCAGCTGAGAGCATCAGGTTTGAGTGGCGCCTGCCACCCTCCCCCTAGCTCTCAAAGCTGGATGATTGGTTCCTGGGAGTGGCGCATGCCACCTCAGTCTGCTTCCTGCCGAGGGCCCTTCACCCAGGCCCAAGCAAGGAGAAGGTCGCAGGAGGGCGCCACAACCCATCTCCACTAATGAGACGGGCAGCTCAGAGTTAGGCCTCAGTTCTTTTCAGGAGATGGTGGCCGGCGGAGGGCCGGGGGAAAATCTTTTGTTCTCTTAAAGAAATAACTGACTCCCCTTCCTCCAAGCCCCAAGAGGTTGCGGATCGCAGTGTGCGACGCTATGCCTCGCGACTCTCGTCCCCTTCTGTTGCCAGACCCCTGTCAGAGCAGGCCACCGTGGAACACTCGTCCTTCCCTGGCCTCCACTGTCAGGGCGCGGAACATGACTGCATCCCCACTTCGGGACGCTCCACCTCCCACGTCTGGGCCGGTCATTCCGCTTTACTGCCCCATCGTGGGTACGCCTGTAGTTCACATGACCCCGCTGGTTCAGTTTTTGGGAGCGTGGCTAGAGCTTCCCAATCTGTCCCGCTGGCTCGTGTGAACTATCAGGCTAGGCTCTGCGATTCAGTTCGCACAGGGTCTCCTCCCCGCTTTTGGGAAGTCCGCTATACCTTGGTGGGTGGCAATGCCCCTGTCATGCCTGCGGAGGTCGCCGCCCTACTGGCGAAGGGTGTGATCGAGACCATCCTTCCTGCCGAGATGAAGTCTGCTTCTACAGCCCCCTACTTCATTGCACCCAAGAAGAGCGGTGGGTTACGACCAATCCTGGACCTGTGCGTCTTGAACCGAACCCTTCGCAGGCTTCCATTCAAGATGTTGACAGCCAAACGCATTTTCGAATGCGTTCGTCTGTTGGATTGGTTTGCAGCGATCGACCTGAAGGACGCGTACTTTCATTTCTACCAGAAAGACTCGGGAGAATAAATACTGTGACAATTATACATTTATTAACAGCCCAGCAAGCAATAAAGTTATTTGGCATAGGCCCCGTCCGTAGCTCGCAATCTGAGGGTCCGGACTCTGCATATCCTGCCTGAAGACAAAGGCAGGGGCGCAGCCGTATGGGAAGGGACCATCCTGGTGGTGGTGGGGAGGATGGAGGTGAATGGAAGCGCCAGAATCTGCGAACTCAAACGTGTGTAAGTACCAATCTTTTATACCACGAGTATTAGAATGTGATTGGATAGATGAGAAGGTACAGTGACTTAACAATTGAGTCTTCCTGGTAGAACTTATGCTAAAGCTTTCATGTCTCCATTCTTCCCCGACACAGACCGTTTCTACAGTTTGCTTTCGAGGGGCAGGCATATCAGTGCACAGTACTCCCATTCGGGTTAGCCCTGTCTCCTCGCGTCTTCACGAAGATCGCCGAGGCAACCCTTGTGCCACTCAGGCAACACGGGGTTCGCATCCTTTGCTATCTCAGCGACTGGCTGATTCTAGCACACTCTCGGGAGCAGGTTTACGAACACACCTCGCCCGTCTGGGCCTTTGGGTCAACTGGGAAAAGAGAAAACTCTCCCCCGTGCAAAGGATCTCTTTTCCTGGTATGGAAATCGACTCGGTCGTCATGTACGTGCAGCTTATGAGCAAGCGCGCGCGTAGTCACAGCTGAATTGCCTCAATCAATTTGAGGGCAAGAGTGCGGTTCCACTGAAGTTATTTCAGAGGCTCCTGGGGCATATGGCAGTGGCAGCTACACCGCTCAGACTGCTTCATATGAGACCGCTTCAGCACTGGCCTCGCGATCGAGTCCCGAGATGGGCATGGCAACAGGGCATGCCTGCCGTCAAACCTTCACCCCGTGGTCGAACCTCTCTTTTCTACAGGCCGGAGATCCCTTAGACCAAGTTTCCAGGCATGTTGTTGTGTCAACAGATGCCTCCATCACGGGTTGGGGTGCCATGTGCAATGGACATGCTGCCGCGGGCTCCTGGACAGGACCCCAGCGCCTATGGCATGTCAATTGCCTCGAGTTGCTGGCCGTACGTCTAGCTCTGCACCGTTTTCGGACATTGCTGGAGGGCAAGCACGTGCTGGTCCGTTCAGACAACATGGGGACAGTAGCGTACATCAACTATCAGGGTGGTCTGCGCTCCCGCCGTATGTCGCAACTCGCATGCCATCTCCTTCTATGGAGTCAGAAGCATCTGAGGTCGCTTCGAGCCATTCACATCCCGGAAGAGCTGAATCTTGCAGCCGACGAGCTCTCACGCCTACGGCCATATCCCGGGGAATGGGGACTCCATCCCCAGACGGTTCAGCTGATTTGGGAACACCCATTGGGTCAGTGCTTTCCTTCCTCCAAGAAGGGTTGGAACGAAGGCTGTCTCCTTCCACCCTGAAGGTTTACGTGGCTGCGATCTCTGCGCACCACGACCTTGTGGAGTCGAAAACGGTGGGACAGCATGACCTGGTCGCCAGATTCCTTAGGGGGGCGAGGAGACTAAATCCTCCTCGCTCTCCTCTTATATCCTCTTGGGACCTCGCAGTGGTTTTATCTGCCCAACAGAGAGCTCCCTTTGAGCCATTGCGATCAGTCAAGCTTAAGTTCATGTCTATGAAGACAGCGCTCCTGGTCACTTTGGCCTGCAGGCATTTTCGGTTGATGAAGCATGCCTAGAAATCAGGCCGGCTAACTCTAACATGGCCTGGATACGTGCCCAAGGTTCCCACTACTCCTTTCAGGGATCAGGTGGTGAACCTGCAAGCGCTGCCCTCGGGGGAGGCAGACCCAGCCTTGGCACTGCTCTGTCCAGTACACGCCATCCGTGCTTAAGTAGACAGAACGCAGTGTTTCAGGACCTCAGACCAGCTCTTTTTCTGTTTTGGTGGGAAGCTGAAAGGAAAGGCTCACTCCAAGCAAAGGTTTTCTCACTGGATAGTGGCCATTGTCTTGGCTTACCAGACACAGGGTCGACCATGCCCCCTAGGGGTGAAGGCACACTCCACCCGGAGTGTCTGGGGGTGGCTAGCGCCTCGCTAACAGACATCTGTAGAGCTGCAGGCTGGGCGACAACCAACACTTCGCGAGATTCTATAACTCCGGGTAGAGCCAGTGTCCTCTCATGTACTCACTTCCACTTGCCAGTAAGTAGGCCCTGCTCGGTGTCATCGCTTGTTGCACCATTCCACTCCATGGACTGGATACGTGCACTATTTCACTCAGATGAGTTCTCCTTAGACCCTGAGTTCCTCCTGCACTGTCGATGCCGTCATCAGAGTGCACGCCCGGTTGGGCAGTCCGGGCGACAAATAATGCGAGATTGCACTCGCGGCTCCTTTTATACCCACGCAGTAGGGCAGAGTTTGCGATGAAAATTCTGCTGACCTATGGTATTTTCATACTATTGGCTCGTTTTCGAATAACTTGAAGGTGATAGGGCTCTCTTGCGATACCCCCATTCGTCAGTCTCTGACGTAACGAGGGTTACATACGTAACCGAGACGTTATCTGGTCATGTTTAAGAAAAAAATAAGGAAAGTAGTAGGCTATAGCTAGTGTTATATTGAGTAAATAGAGAACATGGTCTGGTCAAAGAAAATTGTTGTCATTTGTATTTGTCTAAAGATAATGAGCTTGTATAAATTTATATCTGAGAAGATTATGGTCAACTGATTTTCACATTGACAGAAACACGTCTCAAAAGAAACAAGAATTAATATAGTTAATAAGTATTTGGTTGCACTCTTTGCACACTGTTTGTACAAGTATTAAGTTCTCAGGCCAAGAAATATAGCAATGAGTTATTTTTGTATATACTATTTAGTTATTTTAGTACATTTACAACTCATTGTGCTTTGAAATTTGGATTTTGATGGTTTGTCAATGCAACAGTTAAATCTAGTTGATAAGTGTATTGCTTATTATCTTTGATTTCCATTTGTGATGTTTGTGAGATATTGGTAAAAATGTAAACACTCAAAACTAGGACTGGCCGATAAAACGATAATGAATTGCTGAACACCTGAATTCAGCGAAGAACAGAAATGTCAGTTTAAAGCTAAGATGAAACAGCGTTGACATTCTCAACAGCACTGATGAACACGAGAAACATTGTTCCATGAATGATTCAGAATGAATCATGAAGGGTATGAGGTGGTATATATGCGTGGTTTTACCTATGGTTATGTCACAGGTCGAGGTGGGCCGAGCCAGACTGCACCCACCCCTGGAAACCGGGTACCACCTCGAGGAACGTGTCAAGGACCAGACAGACAAGGGAATAAAGGAATAACAGGTTTCTTTATTAAGTTAAGAGCAGTAATTTGAAAGATCCTAAATAAAATCTTCTTGTCACCAGAGGGAATTCGATGGCCCCCTGGACCGTAGAGGGGAGAACGATCGTGGCGGCCCTGTAACTCGTTGGAGAGGGATCAGAGGGAAACTCACACCGTCTAGGTAGGTCACTGGGTAAGTACTCTTTACCGGACTCAAGAGGAAGTCGTGGTTATACGGACTAGAGGATGACACGGGAGTGGATTTTCACTCCTGTCCCGTCCCACTCCCATAGAAAGAAATCTTGTCCCGTCCCACTCCCAGACCAAAGTTTAAAAAATAATCCCATCCCATCCCGCTCCTGGTAAATTGACTCCCAGTCCCATCCCGCTCCTGTTTAAACTGACTCCCGCTCCTGTACCGCTCCCATATATTTTTTTCTTCAATTAGTGTTTAGTTAATACATACAGGGGTGCAAACACATGTATGGTCAAAAAAGAGAGAGGTAATCGAAGCCCTCGTCCCGCGGCAAATATCCAGATACTACATTGCCACCATCCCCAACCCACCCCTATAGGCACATAGAGTCAAATGAAATTTAGAAAAACTATCTTGCACTTCTTCTTGCTTTACTGCTACTTCCTGAAAACAATTTCACCTGATGATTTGAATAGCTCTTTTTGTAAAAAATGAATAATTCTAGGATGATTGGGGTAATTGTGTAGGGTAGGCCTAGTGCATCTGCATAGAAACTAATAAACATAATACAAATATAAATACAATAAAACACAAATACACGTATACACAATAAAACAGAAATAAAGCAGTGCTTTATGTTTTTCAGGTAAATTAACTGTATTAAATATTAATACAGTTTATCTTTTGACAAAACATGATTTTTCTCTTTCTCTTTTGTTGTTTGATTAACTTTGGTGACACAAACAGCTGCAGGTATATTGGGTGCTGTCCCTTTAAGACGAATGCACGTATCTAATACCGGTAATGACACGCATCCGTTTTATTTTGACTGCGTTTACGGGGAAACTCGTTGAGACGGACACTGGCTTATTTTTTCGTGCACATGTCTGTTCAAACACAAATAGATAAGACAGAAAAGGGAATTCGGTGTTCACGAACTTCACGTGCTGTCTGCGACTGCGTGGCTCTGTGCGCCGACAGACCATCTACATTTGGATGTTATAATATATATAGCCTGATACAGCAAAGACAACGTCGGCAGAATATTTCGTTCTGTAGGCCTATTGACAGGGGCAATATTTGGAAATCGATAATTAGGCCTATTTTTTAAATTGCAATTATATATGCATTTGTCAAAACCGAGAGACTTTCAAGCATCAAAATGTAATTTATTAATATGTATTTGCGCCTTCAATTTTGTCTGAAAACTTCCAACACTCTTGCGTGTCGCGTGAAAAATAGGCGTCGGTTGCGGTTCTATTTCTAGCACGCGGTTTCGGCGCGGCTCGAGAAGTGTGTGTGTCACGCAGGTATTGTGCTCTAACACAAGCTCGAACCAGTTAACATGAGAGCCGACATAAAAACGGACACTCCACGCCACGCAGAGAGAAATGTGATGCAGTGGCATATCCAGAGTGAGACAGAAACACTAGTGGTTCACGCTTGCGCACATACTGCTGGTTTGGCGCGCAGTGTTCTGATTCGCTTATTTCCTATTTACTTGTTGGTGGACGCAATCCAGAATTACTGTTGGTTAAATTATAATCAGTTTTCAGTTATTTTTTAATTGCGTTACATTGTAGGCGTATTAAAAGGAAACTAAATGGTGCATTTACTTTTTTCTTTTTTTGTCATCTTTGCTATTGGTTAATTCCCGCTCCCGTCTGCTCCCGTTAACCATTTATCCTGTACCGTCCAAATCCCGTGATTAATAGCAAAGATGACTCCCATCCTGCAGGAATCCCACGGGAATCCCGTGACCCGTGGGATTCCCGAAAAAATGTCAGCCTCTAATACGGACCCCATTCGGACTGGAACCAGGTAAGTACTCATGGAGCGGTTGCCTCAGCCTCGGACGAAGTACAGGGACACAGGTGGCGAACGGACCGGGCCAGAAGAGGAAACAGGCAAGTATATCCCGGTAAGTGTCCTTTATGCCAGACCAAGTAGAACGGGGGCCTTTAGCCGGGACGTGAGGGAACCTTGGACGACAGGAAGAGACTTCGATCGAGGCACGTGCCGCAGCTATTTCCTTTCCTTCTCAACAGGGGCAGCGGCTTGCAACGTAGGCATGGAAGGCTTCTCTCTCTCTGAACAGGGCGGAGGCCTTCAATGGGGCATGTGGGGACCACCAGGCGGACGAACACTTTGAGCGTGACGCTCCCCTTCGGCTGTGTACTGCAACCATACAACAGGGTTCAACGGTATACAAGCACTCGACAGTGATACCTTCTCTCTTTCTGAACAGGGCGGAGGCCTTCAATGGGGCATGTGGGGACCACCAGGCGGACGAACACTTTGAGCGAGACGCTCCCCTTCGGCTGTGTACTGCAACAATACAACAGGGTTCAACGGTATACAAGCACTCGACAGTGATACCTTCTCTTTCTGAACAGGGCGGAGGCCTTCAATGGGGCATGTGGGGACCACCAGGCAGACGAACACTTTGAGCGAGACACTCCACTTCGGCTGGCGCTGTAACCAGGTAGCAGGGTTTAACTATTCAACAGCATATGAAACATTCAGTTGAAATACCTTCTCTCTTTCTGAACAGGGCGGAAGCTTTCGATGGGGCGTGTAAAGACCACCACGCAGGGAGGATGCTTTAAGCGAGACACTTCACTTCAGCTGTACACCATAACAATGCAACAGGATTTAACCATTCAACAGTAGATGAAACATTCAGCTGCAATACCTCCTTTCGTTCTGAACAGGGCAGCGGCTTTCGATAGGAGCGTGTGGAGACCACCAGGCAGAGAGGATGCTTTAAGCGAGACACTTCACTTCAGCTGTACACCATAACAATGCAACAGGATTTAACCATTCAACAGTAGATGAAACATTCAGCTGCAATACCTCCTTTCGTTCTGAACAGGGCAGCGGCTTTCGATAGGAGCGTGTGGAGACCACCAGGCAGAGAGGATGCTTTAAGCGAGACACTCCGCTTCAGCTGTACACTGTAACAATGTAGCAGGGTTTAACAGTTCAACAGCATATAAAACGTTCAACATTAACAGAGCCGGGCTGTCTCAAAATGGTAAGTTGGGCACTCGGTATATCAAAACCTTCCTTGGAGACAGCGGGTGAAAGACTGTAAGGAGAGAGTGCACAGCAAACTACTATTACTTCTCCACACGATGAACTTCACTCCATAACACAAACCGTGTGAATCGTCACTTCAGGCACTGCATTCCACTCGCACACCATGCATTCGGGCCAGCACTCACCCACCGGTCTTTCTCCCACCAGATCAACTCTCGTCTCTCGCAAGGGCTCAACTTCTCTCCGGAGACAGTAGAAGACGGGTGCAGCGATCGTCACATTCAGCGAGGAGCGGACAAAAGTTGGAGACAGATCAACAATTCACTCGGTGTACTAATTCACTCGTGCCACACACTTTCCAAACTCTCAACACCACTTCAGTGTTAGTGCATATAAACAACGGATCCAATACTCATCACTTTGCGTCTTTCCCACTGCTGACGATATTCCTTGGGTTTTCGCTGACAAATACTTCACTCTCTACTCTCTTCTCTCTACTTCTCAACTTCGATCTTCGCCCGCTTCACAGCCCAGCCTCAATAAAAGAACAACCCATCGACAAAAACACAGTATCTCACGGGAGGAGAACCCCCAGGCGGGGAGGAGAACCCCCAGGCGGGGAGGAGAACCACCAGGCAGTCTGCTTCCTCTCTATTTTTAAAGCCCCATCTCAATACGTGTCCCTCTCACAACACTTTCTGTAATTACTCCACACCTGCTGTCAATCGGGCAATTGGCCTTGCTGCCATGGCAACAGATTCGCAGTGCAATAGAGACGGGTGTCCACTGGAGGTCTCCACAACAACACTGCATCACAAGGACTTTAGTCTTTTCTCTAATTTTATGATAGCCTATATGGAAGACCAGGGGCTCGTTCTTCGTACGTTGCTTATTACATCCGAGATCAAATGACACATCCAAGATAATATCATCGTGCTAATCATGATCTGGCTAACTCGGTTCTTCGAACACACTTGCCGGATAGGATTAGTATCGCTGGATTGAGTTATCTGAGATAATTGCGCGTTCGTGCGCTGGGTTAAAAGGGGATATGTATCGATAATAGAAACATTGATCAGCAACGCTGCTATTGGCTGTTCAGCATGGCCAAAGAGCGCGCACAGTTTTTCTCCGCAGCAGAGCAAGAACTAATAGTCGAAGTTTATTCGGAATTTTAATGTTTTAATGCAAAACGCCAGGGAACACCTCAAAGTCTGCAAAAGCCAGGAGAGAGGGCTGGCAAAAAGTAGCAGACAATTTAAATCCGTTAGAAGTGGCCATGTTAGATGTTTTTTTATCACTTATTAGCCTATATTTTTGTATTTGAATAATTGCATAATTACTTTGTTCATTGTAATGTCAGAGTCACCACACTAGAACATGGGAACAAACAAAAGTAAAGTACAAAAATATTCTACATAATGGTAATTTTTTTGTTATATTATAGTCTCTTTTATAAAAGACACTGTTAAATAAATGGTTGGCTGTTTATAAAAGCAACCAAGAAAAAGGCTGAGCAAAAAAAAAAAAAGAAGAAAAGATCTTAGTAGCCTACACTGTAAAATAATTTTTGCTGCATTAAATTAAGGCTGTATAGTCATTTCAACTGTTAAATCTTGAGTAATGATGAATTGCTTTGACTTGTGAAAGTGAAAACTAATAAACTTATATTAATGTAAAAATATTTTTCCAGAGTGTAGTTCATATAATGACATTGTGTTTTCCTCTTTTGTGCACTTTTACATAATACACCAACACTTGTATCTGTTCCCAAGAAAGTGGTGGCTGAAATATGTGCAGTAAGTGGACATTTTTTTTATAACTTTCCAAAGGAAAGAAAGTATAAGACTTTGTAATGTCCATTTGTTTCCATTTCACTGGACAGTGAATAAACCCTCTCAGATAACTGTCATATGGAGGAACTAGCCTACCTGCAAGTGCATAAATAACTTTACTTAATTTATACTTGTATGCTTTATGGCAGCAATATAAGTTGCAGGATTCCACATCTACAGAAAGGCCTACAGAAGAGTCTGTACAGACAGAGGAGACATAGGCCTACAGGTGGGCAGTGTATAGCCAACTTTTCCTTTTTATTTGTTGCATGAGGCATGTGTCTAATATCTCTTGTTGCAGGCACTTGAACACTGGCTTTTCTTTACAAAGAACAATTGAAATAAAACTCAAGGAACTAAGTATATTGGTCTTTTATTAAACTTTTCATTATATTATAATGAAAAGTTTTTTTTTTAGTTTTTTTTTGGGCAATGTTGTGTAATATGGCACATGCAGCAATGTCACAGGCCCTGTCAGGTGTGCAAACCTCAGACTTATCAGACACTGAAATCTTCCCTTTAGTTAGCCAAAGTTCATTTCATTGTGTGCCCTTGTCCTGGCTACTGCATTGTAACTGGTTTGGGTCAGGGAATGGGGTCATAAAACACCTGTCTGCAGGCAGGAACATGTCATAATCACCTATGAAGAAATGCAGTTCTGTTAGGATCAGCATAAGTGTATGTAATACAGTGAGCTTGATATTTAATTGTGGAACTTTTCTTACCACTTTCAAATAATGTGCATAAATGTGAATCTCTGAAAATTCTTAAGTCATGCACAGATCCTGGCCATTTTGCTTTCACATTTGTGATATGGAAGATTTTAGTCAACTGACTTTTTTTATTTGATATAATATTATTAATCTGGAATATTAAGACTCCCAATAGTAACTGGGCTGCACATTTACATTGTGAACCCCCTTTCTGTTCACATAATCCCCTTCATTGAGGCCTTGATGGCAGTCTATGGAAGCCTATAGTATATGGTACCAATCACGTTAGTGAAGCCTGAGTGACATACTGTAATCGGAATGGTCATGAATGCATGATCTTCATAAAAAATGATAGCCAAAAAAAAAAAAAAAAAAAAAAAAAAAAAAAAAAAATGCTTTAAAAAAACTGCTTTACAACATTGGGTCTTAAAAACCTAAAACTGTTTTTTAAACCTAAAAGCGCCAGGTAAACTCCGAATGACACGACAGACAGCACTTTCCATCAAGTTCTCTGCTCCAATAGTGTAAAGGAAAGAGCCACTCGCAAATATTCATAGGGCAATGCAAACAGTTTGTGCTGTAGTTAAAGCCCGACTCCGACAAGTCGAAAATAAGTGTGCGTTTCCAACAAATTAATAATGTAAACGACAATCTCACGAGTCACGAGAAAAAAATGTCAATCTCAGAAAGTGCACTATCGCGCTGCGCTGGACTTCCCGTATCAGCTCCGCTTATGAAGCCGGGATCTAATCCTGTTTACATGAAATAAGCCTGCTCCCGAGCAGGTTCAAGTTTGCGCACCTGTTGCTATGACAGCAAGTCCAGGATGAGCGTCGAAGAACCAAACAATCCAAGATCATGCCAAATCGTCAACAATCAAATCCAGCTAACTGAGTTAGCGACGTACGAAGAACGAGCCCCAGTAGTTAATTTTAATAAAAGCTTAACCCAAACACTCAGAATATTCAAATGTTAACCTATTTTTTTTTTAAAGATGTTATATTTTTTATTAATTAACAAAAATGTACATCTGTGCCATCAAAGTCAGGCAACACAAACCTGTTTAATGATTTGAATATCACCTGTTAGCACATTAAGATACTTCTTTTAAGAAAAAAGACTGAAAATTTATTTTACTTAAGTTAACTCATGCATATTTTGATGTAGAGTTGTCAAAAAGTACCTACTTCGGTAAGTCGGTAGCCTAGTGAAATTTAAAAATTGTGACGCTTTGAGCGCTTTTGAGCAGAATCGTAAAAACCTCTGAATCTGATTGCCCATTGTGCTCACGCGCTCATCAAATATGTCTGTGATTGGCTATGGCTACAATGATCAGCGCTTCAAAAACACGTTGTAAATATACATCAATGACGCTCTTCACCGATCGCTTACACAGATAGGCTGATACAAACGGGAGCGTTTGAAAGCAGGGGCAGGTTCAAGTTCAAAACGGTGCATGCGCAACGTTTTGTCGGGGCTGAACGCAGCCCAGGGCTGAGTTTCCCGAAACCTTCTTAACTCTACGTCGTTCTCAAGTTACACCTTAAGCTGTACCTTATGGATAATACGTGTTTCCCGAAACGTTCTTAGTTAAGTATACCTTCTGTAAGTCATACTTTCGGAAGGTTGGTCTGGACCACTCTTAGCTTCACCTTATCACTGTTGCAGGGCTATATGAATATAATTCTGAAGTTTTAATACACACAGACAGTGTTCAGTTAGGCTAATTCAAGTGTTTTCATGCAAAGAATAAAATTGTCATTACACTGATTGTTGTTAGAATTTTAATTATATTATTATATATAATACAATTTTATAAATGTATTTTAATAAAAGAGCGCTTTTAAAGGCCAGTGAAAGCAAAGGCTACTGTCAGTTAAGTCCTATTCGGACGCTGATATTGTTTATCATGGGCTCGTACGGTATTTTAAACATTTACAGGGGTAAGTCTGTGATTTTAGTGCCGTCCGAATTCATAATATCAGTGTTTTTTCTCACCCAACCCGCGTAAAAATCCCTGGCCAAATTAGTACCTACTGTTTTTTGACAAACAGGTCGTTTGGTAATTTAATTGCCGTCTGAATCCACATCTCTGCGTTTTCAAGAAGAGATTCAAAATTCACTGTTTAAATCCTTTTTGATCACTGCTGAGCACCGTACGTAAGATGTAAACTTTTATTACTGAAATGCTTGAAAGTATTTACAAGAACAATATTTCATCGCAGCTCCACCTCAGCGAACACAAATGGGAAAGAGAAGAAAGCACATACAAATTTAAATGGTTATTATGGCAGCAATATATGATACAATTTTAAAATATGTAGGCAATGCTATTATAGTTTGGATTACTTTTTATAATATCCCATGAGTCCTAATAAATGCAATTTCAACTATTTCTAAAGTGTTTTTTTATAAAGAACACCGCTTTCTCAGATAAGCAGCCCTTGCACGAGAGAATAATTGATTCTCGAGCCATCGATATCAGCAGATTCAGCACCATCGCCACGGACAGCACCCGGTAACGTCGCACGTAAGAAGGTATATCTTAAGCAGCTTCCTAAGGTATAGTTCGGGGAACACGCCTAGAAATGGTATACATTCAGTTAAGTTATACCTTATGAGTCTTCGTAGCGCGCTAAGAGACAACGTTATCGGGAAACTCAGCCCTGGTGTTTATCTGCACCGGTCATTGATAATTGATTGATAATTGTAGCCAATCACAGACATATCCGATGAGCGCGTGAACACACTGACCAATTAGAGGTGTTTACGATTCCGCTCAAAAGTGCTCAAAGCGTCACAATTTTTTTTTAATTTCAGTAGGCTACCGACTAGGTGCCGAAGTCGGTACTTTTTAACAACCTTATAAAAGATAAAAAGATATATATATATATATATATATATATATATATATATATATATATATATATACTAGGCTACCTCAGATTTGTGAGATGTTGACCTGTTTGGCAAGGGTTTGTCATGTTCAGACAATAAAGAGTAGTTTAAAACCACAATAAACTGTCTGACTTCTTTCACTCAGGAGCAAAATCTGCCTTTAAACTTGAATGAAATAAAGAGTTTACATTTATCGTGATAATTTTTTGTGCCATAGCCCAGCCCTGCTCTTTTCTGAGATTATACTGTTGTGCTTTGGTTGATCACTTTTTAGTTGTTTTGTTTTCCTCAATCATGTCTCGAATTTCCTTCTGATGTTTTCTGTCCAGTAGGCTATTAGTGTGTAACATTTTTAGTTTTCATAAAACACCATTTGTTAGTCTAAATGATAGCCTACCTTCTACAATTACAGCATTAATCAAGGAAAGCACCAAGAACAACTGTTCTCTAAATCTGTCAATCCTATCTGTTTTACACATTCACTGAACTTTCACTGAATATAGAAATCTAGATACAAATTATGACACTTTTAACATTGTAGTTGCATGCAGGAGCAAATTACTTCACCAATTTAGTCTTTATTTAATACAAATTATTGAAAAAAATAATACAGTTCTGGACATCCTCTAAAAATAAATATACAAGTAACTTGTTGCATTTCTTGTGACATGGAGGTGGTTAATAGGCTTAGTTAAGGAACAAATTACAGTTGATGAAAAAGCAATTTCAAATTCCATGTGAATTGAACCTTTGAAGATTTCAGACAATGGAAGTCATCATCATTTTTTGATTGTCTTGGATGTAGCTTTCTAATATCTTCATTAATATTGCAGTCTCCTAGAACAACCAGAAACAGTTCATATGAATCAATTGTTGATCTGTGGTTAACATGCAGAATTGCGCAACTGACATTTTAAAACTAACAAGCAAATTCATTTAAATCACATTATTCATGAAAAGTATTTACAACAGAAGAATATTCTCTCTCATATTTCATCAGTCATTTCAGACCAGAGTGCAGTATAATCACTTCAAATCGACAGAAGATCCAGTCTCGGTTCTTACCGGAACTTTGTGGCGGATCTCCGGCGAGTCGAGGTGTGCTTGAAGCGCGATCCTCAGCATCTCCTGGTAGAGGTCCGCGGGCTCGACCTGCTGGGGATTCAGAGCAGCCTCGAGGGCTTTCATCGTGGAGTCGTCCTCGGTCGGGAAGCGTTCGCTGTCCACGACACTTTTCTTCCCCATAAAATGACCTTAATAAGTGTCAAATCACAGTTCTGTTCTAGGTATGTCACGTTATATGTAGCACAATAATAAGTCATGTATGCACCTCACCTGTTGCCCATAAATTTCCTCTCGGGTTAACTTTGATCTTTGCAACTTTGTTTCTTAGTTCAGTCAAGTCAAGGCTCACTGAGGACGTTATTGGAATGTAAAAAGAGAACAGCACAAGGTACGTGAGGAATCCACAGTGACAAAAACTGGCTACACTTAAACTGGACATTTCTAAACGTTGTCGGTGTCTCCTTCTCTCTCTCAATGCGCGTACATCTACTACGAGTGGGGGAGTCAGGTGTTGTTTTTATATCGCGCGGATGGGAGGGATGGGTATGGTGTCGTGTAGTAGGCTAATGAATGATGACTTATTGCGTTCCATTCAGGTCCAGCGAACAGATGCGACGTTGTCAGTATCTGCAAATATGGCACGTGTTGAGAATATAAGCAAGCCTATGGAAAAGTAATTTTCACTTGCTAACACGTGCCAACATTTTGCAGAGTCAAATGTCTCTGATCTGCAGCGTTGAGTTCAGCACCATGGACAACACTCACATCACATGCTGCTAACAGGGGAGTTGCTGCTGGCTTCCTAAATGATTCCACATGCTTTGATAGTGTTGAACTGAAAGATGTTTATCCTACCTTGTTGGTTTTTTTTTATTTACTGTTTGTCTTAATTCCTCATTCTGTGTAATGTTCAAAACAATGTCACAGATATCATATTTTTATAAATAATAATTAAAGCTGCTGTAGGTAACTTTTGTAAAAATGTATTTTTTACATATTTGTCAAAACTGTCATTATGTCCTGACAGTAGAATATGAGACAGATAATCTGTGAAAAAATCAAGCTCCTCTGGCTCCTCCCAGTGGTCCTATTGCCATTTGCAGAAATACCCAATAGAATCTGTCTGCATCCTGCAAGACTTCAAGTTACGCCCCTTCAAATTACGTCATTTCAAGTTACGCCCACTTCAAGTTACGCCCCTTCAAGTTACGTCATTTCAAGTTACGTCCACTTCAAGTTGCTCACTGTTTTTTTCGACTTAAAGCTGCGCTGCACAGACCGGTCGGTGTATGATATCAAAGTAGCCTACCGCGAGAGCGATAAGAGCAAACAGACACTTATGAATGCTTTTGAATCGCTCTTGCACGAGTTTAACATGAACAGAACAAACTGTTTCCCACACATAGTGCGGTGCGCCACAGAATCAACACCGGCCGCAACATATTGCGTTTCGTTATAAAAAATAAATAAAAAGTACGCTCGCTATTTAAAACACGTAGCGTATTCATTCAGCTGCATTTCCTTTCCTTGCTCTCCCTCCGTCTCTCTGTCACTCACGCGTCTCTCTCACAAGCGATTTTTTGTCTTGCCTTATTTGATCGGTAAATGATGTAGAATGTAGATGACTGCTGTGCATACGATAGGAACGAGCAGAGAGAGAGAAATCCCCGGTCGCGCGCGCGCGCGTCTTCAAACTGTCTGGCTCTCTCTCGCTCCCTCCCGCATATTAATCAAAATCAGTTGAGAATTGACACGATGGTAAAAGATCGGAAGACCGAAGTTTCACGTGGAGCATTCGGATATTTTTTTCCTGAATTACCGCTGGGTGTGAATTGTGCTAAAACAAATAAAAATTAAAATAAATAAAAATAAAACTTTATGATTATATTATTATTATTATTATTGAAGAATAATGATCTTTGGTCTTATGTATGTCATTGGTAATTCATTGTGTGTCACTGGTGTTACTGTCTTTTTTTTTTCTGTCACATGAAATAAAATATCACATGTGACATGATCATTTTACATCCATTTAATTCTGCATACACTCAAAAGTTAAGATTTAAACTAAGGATTGCATCATTAGGCTACTTGATTTTAACTGGTTTTCAAATATTTTCATCATTATAGCAAATACATGGTTGCACAAATGAACTAACATCATTCAACATACTTTTAACAAACATGATTAAAATAAATAAAACAATTTCCTTATTTGCTGAATTATTATTATTTTTCTGTACCTCTGACTACATGTGCTGAATTTTTTTTTTGAAATAATATTTAATTAAAACCTTTAATATATTTCCAAGCTGTCATTTATGTGTATTCATAAAGTCAAAGGGTAATCTAATAATGTGGTTTAAATGTTAAACTTACGACATTACTAAATGTCTCTATACGAGCTGGCATCTTGCCGACAACATCTCATTTTGAGTTTGACATATCGTGTGGTTCTATGTGATTTGGACAACTTCAAGTTACGCCCACTTCAAGTTACGCCCACTTCCTGTTACTCCCCTCTCTTGCAGTCCGCAGCTATATGGGGAGGCTGCAGACCTGGAGCCGGTAGATCTACGCCCCATGGCAGTTTTACGCCCCAGGCAGTTTTACGCCCCTGCTGTTCCTGATGCGTCCAGTAGGAGGATATAGCCTACTGCTAAATAACACCATTAAATCGGCGCTCAAAACTTACACATTAATAACCGTCCCGTTCATAGACCTTGCCCAATTTTGTGGTTTTTGTTCATTTAAATATAAACGTTACAGTGTAGATCTGCACTATGGATTAAAATATCTGTAGATATTCAGTTGGGCTTCACTCAGCCTTCAGATGACTGTTTGTTTTATTCAGCCTACAGAAGACTATTTTTGTGAATTAAAAAATTAATAATGCACACAGTTGGATCAGATGACAAGTAATGATATATGACCTACTGTAGAATATTTATATATGACCTACTGTAGAATAGTTAATTGAATATTGAATATAGAATATTCACTGTATGTTTTTATATACAGGAGACTGAGTGAAATTATAGTTGTTGTGAATTTATATAAAGTTACATTTAGATATTAACCATATTTAGCCCATTAGACATACAGCACCGTGTAATCATATGGATTCTCGATTAAATAGCTGCTGTACTACAGCTACAAAACAGTGTCCTACATAGCATTTTATGAAGACAAACACAATTTATCCCTTTTCTAAAATTCCAAGGGCCATTTAGAAGAAAGAGACAATATTGTTGTTCACAAAAACATTATTTATCAACACCATTTATGAATTATGATGACTCCTGTAGATGACTCCCCTATGGCTTGCCACTCTTCTTTAACTGTTTTTCTATCCTCCTGTCAAAGTTCTTCTGCTCACTGATAAAAAAAAAAAAAGAAACATTAAAAAAATGTAAAAAGGACATCCATGGTGAATTTGATCTTGTCAAATTCACAAGCAGCAGGACCCACTGTTACATTTTTTATAAAATTCCTGAATCCTTAATTTTTTATCACAGTTGCTTTGGTACATTTCTCAGATCACTACTGAAATTCTCATAACTACTTTTGAACAAATTGCCAATGCTTTTGGTAAATTCATGCAATTGATTATGAATTGCCTTGCTGCTTCCTAATTTATCAATTCATTATTTCCTTCATTAGTGAAATTCTAAATACACCTCCACAATTCATCAATTCAGGACACATTTACTGTACAAAAAAAAGTGTAATAGAAATGTATTGAAAACATGCTTGACAGTTTATGACAACTAGTCAACCATTTTGCATTTAATGACTTATGCAAGGAACTAATGCCTAGATGTTTTGAGTATGACAATTCAACAGAGAAATAGTATAATAGGTCTATATTTTGATCAACATGACATAAAGAGTTGATGAAACAGCAGACAGTTGTACATTATCAATTGCATGAATGTACCGAAGCATTTGCAATTTGTATAAAAGAATGAGAAATTGCTTTTATGATGTGCACAAGTGACAAGATGATGTGATTTCAGTTGTGATCTGAGAAATGCACCAAAGCAACTGAGATAAACTATACGACTTATTGGAGACCCTGCAGAATCAATGTAGACCCCCTATAAGAGTCACAGACAAAAGAAAGTGTTATGAGAACACAAACTACCTTTTTAATTTGAGTTTTATATCTGTGGGTATTTCATAATAATAATAAAAAAATTAAACATAAAAAAAATGTAAAAAGGACATCCATGGTGAATTTGATATTGTCACAGTGTGTGTGGGTGTGCTGCCCAGAATTTATGTCAGGTGAGTGTGGATTGCATCAATTTGCTCCTGATCTTCAAAGTACAACGGCACAGGCACTTGTTGGTGGAACACTTTGGGAAAAAGTGTCAAGACGATGGCCACTGATGATGGACTGTGCAGAGAAAATTGAAAATGGCATTAAAAACATTGTCTCTGTAAGTCATTTATTTACTAGAGAAGCTATTGGTTTGGAATGCAGCTAAAAAAAAAAAGAGATGGGTGTTTATAGATTATACAAGTTTAAGTTTAGAGAGAGAGAGGGAGATTTTCATTTCCTTAAGTAGCTAAAGCAAACACACATGCATGCAAGTTAAAGAGAACTTGGTAAAGACAGAGTATGATAAATCCCACATTAAGTGCACACAGCCTACATTTTAGTCCGGATCAGTAAGCTATTTTAAGAAAAAATTATATTTAGATATAAATTAGATAGTTAGATCATCTAATTTATAAGAAACTCAAACCAGAAAGGAGTAAACAGAGTTTTTCCAGAAGAGGCCATCTCACGCAGATAAAGACAGACAACAAAAGAAAAGTCAAAAGAAAATTAATTTTGAAAGTGAGTAGAGAAGACTAGGGGCAGCTAAACTTAAACTTGGTTACTTAGCTAAGAACAGAACATCAACCTGACCGTCCAGAACTTTTTGTCTCTCGAAATAAATTATAGGCCATCCATTGATATATAGAAATGAATTGATATCTACCTAGCTCTGTCAAGCTAATTGTTTATAAATAATAAATGTTGCATCACTGCATTTTTTTTACAGTCTATGTTGCTAAACAACAATAACTTTAGCAGATTATTTAATATACCTCAATTCGTGTCGCTGTACAGGCTCCCCCTACTGGACGCATCAGGAACAGCAGGGGCGTAAAACTGCCTGGGGCGTAAAACTGCCTGGGGCGTAGATCTACCGGCTCCAGGTCTGCAGCCTCCCCCTACTCGTCCGCAGACAGACCCATCTCGAAATACACCGCTCCCGGTAAGAAACAACCAATCAGAGCCAGGAGGAATGTCTTAGCAGTGTCAATCAAGCTCGTGTACGCGCTGATCACACCCCTCTCTCGCACAGCGCGTACCGTCGTTCAAAATCAAGATTGCCGGTGTGCCGCGCAGCTGTGCTAATGGCGGACAAACAACCAAAACTGCCAATTTCTCGAGTGGCACCAGCTCATACAACAAAGACAGGTAAACGGAAAAAGACCGATGATGACGATAAACAAGCCCGTCGGAGACCATTGACTCAGTGTCAAAACTCTAGCCGCATACCATGATAGCCTACAGATAAAATGTCACGCACTGTGCAAAGCAACAATTGAAACCTGCTTATTCATTGTCATGTTGCTGAAATAATGTACTAGCAAACCTTATTTAGCATTACACATCGCTAGAATAATTGCTTGCATACTGTAACGTTGCCGTTATATTATCTTGCTAGCTATTTATAACTTATAGAAAGAGTGCAACGTTATGAAGTTACATTACGATCTCACGGGAAAAAGTACAAATTCTACGAGGTGGCTTATTCGTACGAATTCATACGACCTGACTCGTACGAATTAGTACGATTTTTGCAAAATCGTACATATTTTACGAATTTGCCAATTCGTATGAATTCATACGAATGACCTACCCCTGACCCCGCCCCTAAACCTACCCATCACGTGGGTTTAGACAAATCGTACAAATTCGTACGAGTGAGGTCGTACGAATTAGTACGAATTAGCCAACTTTTTATCATTCGTACGAATTGGTCGTGAGATAGCGTTGCAACGATTTGAGGACCAAGTTTGAAGTCAAAGTATGGGCAGGCCATAGTCAATATTTAGCATATTGTTGATGTTTTCGTCCCTACCAGTGAATGTGCGATAACTGTTTATCCGTCATCGGTGGTCCTGTTTACTAGCCTGCGCGTTCAGGAGCTGTGGAGGGAGGGCTGTAGCGCAGCAGAGAGCAAGGGGGAGTGACCTGTAAGCTGTGCTTGTTCAAATTTTCAGGCTAAGTTAACGTTTTCTAAAAGTTCCCTACTGCAGCTTTAAATAAATGGTCAGTATGTTTTTGAATGGGTTCATAATAATACTTCTGGTACAAATGATTTAATTGCCATTTGTAATCAATACAGATAATGTGTTCTTTGCATCATAATCCATTCATATGTGTGTTAAATGCAAAAAGGTCATGTTCAAAAATGATCTTGTGAGTCAAATCACACAATATGTTAAATTGCTGATACTTGTCAGTTATGACGTTATGTGAAAAATAGATTTTTTTCAATGATTGGGTCAATGCCATGCCTTACTCTAAAAAGCGTATACTTAAACATTATACAAGTACATCAGTAAAGAAATCAACTTTTATAAAAGAAGGATTTATATCAGGTTCTCCTCGTCTTGTTTTTCCCCCTTTCATGGAAATCAATGAGTTTCCCTGTGGGAGGAGGGGTGTTTCCTTCATAGTTTTCCGGGAAGGAGAGGGTGAAGGGGGGGATGTGAACTTGCTAAGGGTTGAATGTGAAAATGCAATCCATTACCACCAGTGACACCTCTTTTCCCAATAGCCTGACATCCTGAAACCCTAATGGTGTGACTCCACTGAACACGCATTCGGTTTTTTTTTTTTCTCTGAAGTCTGAAACAAATGGGCCAGTGACTCACAAGGGACACAGAATGCCATAAAACTCAGATGTGTGGAAGCTGATTAATACTGAGAATTTAAAGGCGCTAACCTTCCCCTGCCTCACACCTTTCTTTATGATAACCCACATAAGAACTAAGCTGTAGTAAGTTAGAGTGCAGAGAGAGAGAGAGTGTAACCCTGAACCTGTTCTGTCTCTCACCCATGCCATTTTAACATTTACACACTTTTTAAAGTGTGAAAGAAAAAAGCAGAATGATTCATGTTTTATGACGCTGAATGTGATAAACACTATCTAATTATCACTTTGTGTTAGTGCTTGCCCTTTTTTAATAGATGCCAGTGAGGGAATATGTGTCTTGTGTTTTGACAGGATAAATTGAAGCAGCAGAGACAGATCAAATCATTTTCAGAAATAATTTATAGATGTCCATTAAAAGTTAATATTAATGAGGATTTAAGTTTCTGAATATATGGAGTTTATCATAAAATTTCCATAAATGGCAAAAAATGTATTGATTCAAATGTGAGACTGATCATGTGAATGGTTCTGATCTACAAATTAGAAAGACACATCACGCCATACACTTATCACCTCAGAAAACTACATCATTTAAATGTGATTGATAACTCAACCTTTTAAAGATATTTTTATCACATCATTCATCTTGCATTAGTTCAGTACACTAGAATAATAGCTATTAATGGGTGGCATGGTAGCTCGGTTAATAGCACTGTCTTGTCGCACAGAAAGAAGTTCCCTGGGTCGAGTCCTGGCTGAGCCAAGAAGCATTTCTCAGTTTGCATGTTCACCCTGTGTCTGCAAAAACAGAAGTTAATTTAATTATTTTGCATTAAAAACAAACAAAATATTCATATGATTTGTATGACAAATCCAATTACTCCTTACGGTTGCATAAATAGGGGTTAATAGAGAGTGTTTTCATAGGCTGTTAAATGTCCATGAAAGTATCAAAATGTCAGGGCAAGTAATTGATGGAAAGTCACTTTAAATCAGAGTCTGTTGTGAAAACAGAACATACATAAAGTGTGTTAAAATATTTTTAAGCCTCATCTCTAAACTGAATGTTTGGTAGCACTTTACAATAAGGTCTCATTTGTTAACATTATTAAAGCATTAACTAACATGAACTAACAATGAGCAACATATTTGTACAGCATTTATTAACGTTAATCTTACTAAATAAAAATGTTCATGTTAGTTCACAGTGCATTAACTAATGGTTATGAATACAACTTTTATCTAAAAAAGGAATCAGTAAATGTTGAGATTAACATTAGCTTGATAAATGCTGTAGAAGTGAAGTTCATGTTAGTTCATGTTAACTAATGCAGTTATCCTGTTGTATTATCCCACAAATGAACACCACTGCTGTTTTCAAAATATGTTATAAAATAACCATCCTAGGTTCAGGAAAATGACAATTATGTTTTTGAGCCATATACGTATAAAGTGTAATGGAAATAACGTTTCTTATTTTAATGCTTTTCTTGTGCTTGTATTTTTGAATGAGGACAGTTCAAACACAATAATTAATCACAGTATTTCCATCTTTATCAGTCTGGGCTCACACTGACAGTGCTGAGTAAATATTTCCATACTCAAAATGTTTCTCTTTATTATCATGAAATGCTGTTCTAATTTCCTGGAGGGATGTTATACTATGAAGCACATTATTATGGTGATCAAGCTCAAACAATTAGGTGAGAATGACACCCTAATTTATGAGTAGGTAATTAGTCTTAGTGTGTAGTGCGAGAGTAATCTCTGGAACAACAGGTCCTGGCCAATTTCTTAGCATCTGTCATTGTTTACTTGAGATTACAAAAAAAGTTATTGGTTACTTTATTGTCTTTGCAGAGATACTGTCAGCAGTTTCAGTTTCACAACAACATCAACTTAACTAAAAAGACCACTGCATATTGTAAGTTTACTCTAAAGAAACACATCGATGGACATTGGACAAACATTGCCACTTTAATTGCTTAGCTGGTTCCCATGGCAGTATGAGTACATCTGAGAGGCCGGCTAATCTTATCAAAACAATGTGACACTCCATATGTTATGCTAAGAGATTCACACAATATATTGGTTAACTAGCAGTCGTATTGCCACATTGTCAAAAAAAAAGAGGATCAGCTTTTAAGAAAAACAATAAAAAAGAACATACATTTTCAGTCCACAAAATAATTGTTATACTCCCGTCTGATTCAGCCAGTCTTCAAAGAAAGATGACGACATGCTGTCTGATCCTAAGGACTGAATCAGTTCCCAATCAGCTAACTTTTTATGACTGAGGTCAGCCTCATGCAAGCAGAACTTTGTTTCTTTTTTCCAATGTGAAGATTTGGTGAAGCATGTCAGTATTTGTAATGTTTATGTACATCTGACTGTAGGATATGCAGCTGGATCTATACACCCAGATGAGTCTTATAGTTTCCACCTCACTCTGGAGAATGCACACCTCCGTTGCACCTTTGTGTGGCAAGTTTGAATCACTTGCCACACCATTAAACCCTTTGACAACACACACCTGCGCTGGGCATTATGACTCACATTCAGCCTGACTGGACAACTCTGACTGAGTCATTCCCTGATCATGTCATTTCTTGAATGTCAGTTGATGGGATATTGCCGATTAGTTATTAATGGCAGTAAAGCATATTATAGCTACTCAACCCCCACATTTTATAGCTCTGGATAATAAACAGAAAATATTTACAACCAGTTTTAAGAAGTTGCACAAGTCTTGTCAAATCATATTTATATGCAAAATTAAACTACACAGAAACAGAATCAAAAGGTGAATAACCCGTATTTATATATTATTTATTATTATGAACATCCATGATTTCAAATATGCATTTCTTGCAGGGAAAATGAGTTTTCCTTTATATGGTTGTACTGATGTGTGATGAACTGATCCATATGTGTTTACAGCAGATGGTAGAAATACAACAATGGAGGCTGATTTGAGAAGTCTGTGTTGGTTGTATTGATTGTATATTGATTATGTAAGTGATAATGTACAGCCAGCAGGCCTTTATCGTAAAATAAACATTGAATACTCACCCTGAATGGGTTTATTTTACGATAATGACCTCCTGACTGAACATTATCCTGCATGCTTATTACACGCGGCTACATGAAATATTGAACTTTTTGCTATCACAATGTAAGTTGAAATTATAATTTTACCTGTACAATAATAAAAAATAGTTTATAAAACCGATGGCCTAGCAACAAGTCGAACACTACCACAATATTACAGTAGCCTAAAATTGATAGGCCTGTAAGTAACTGCTATGATGTCAGTTTCCCGAAAATCGAGTTGTGTCTAGTTGTCTGCATGAAGCATCAAAGTATTTGTATGTGTTTATTGCCAATTGACATAAATTAATATCCAGTTTGATGAACTAGGGCTAGGCTATACGAGTCCTGTATAATGGTCAATCGCGGAAATGATTAAACACTGACCAAAGGACTATTGATCTAACCTGTAATCTTTCAAAAAGCATTATCATATAATTAGTCAGTCATGATTTCATTCAAAAGTGTTTAGCCTTTTCTCTTGTTAAGATGCACAGCACGAAGGCTGTGAGATTGTTATCAGAATGTCAGAGCAACACACAGTTCACACACACGGTCTGCAGTGCCAGATTATACCACCAGTGACAGTTACCACAGTGACGGCATAGACACACTTGCTGCCTCCAACTTTTAGTGGATAAGAGATAAAAGTTGTTAAAATGCCAGCGCTATTGTGACATTTCAGAAGCTTCGGGTGCTTCTAATTCAATTCCCTATTTAGTGCAAAAATTACATCCCACATGTCATGATTATCAAAATGAAAAGATGACAGTATATTCAACCTGATATTTCAACCTGACCTTTTAATAATATTATATGGTAAGGTGTATTTTGCGCATGATCTTTTAAAAGCACTATGTTTACACATTCAAACCCTTTGCTCTCTCATTCTAATTAATGAGTTTGCCTGTTCAGACTCAAGTCTGGATTCCAGTCTAACCCTCCACTTTGTAGCTTATTACTTCATCATGACGTGAACAGACAATTACGCAAAAGTTCATGCTAGGGACTATAATTAGGCTTCCTCATGGTAGGCATTTGCAAAACCTCAGGCTAGAATATATATTCGTTCATTCGACTAATTTATCACAATCAAAGTATATGGCAATGCCTTATCACCAATCCTCTGCTGGATATGAGAGACTATGTTAATGCATTCATTACTCTGCACACTCTTCTCAGATCCTGTCTAGGTTTTGGAATGTTTCATTTTGTATTCATAATGTTTTCTCCATATGTGTCAGTGTTAGCCGTTGACTGTAGTTTGCCCACAGACCAATATACACTTAGAATTAGGCTGGTTTGGTAAAATTTCCTTCAATTTGGATATAACTGTATCCATTATATATATATATATATGTCTTTATTTTATAAGTCTAAATGTTATCACAGTTGTTGACACAATCCTTTATTATACTCAACATTATAATCAGTTAATCTAACTTCACAATTACCTGCATTAATACCTCTTACTCACAGAGTCTTACTATATGTTTACCGACCCAGTATTACCAGAACAAAGGCAAAACATGACAATTATCCATCAAAGTCATTCAAATCAGGTTCTGGGGCCAGATGCGAAATGGCTGTCATGATGAGCTATAGTAAAGTTATTGTTAAAACGCATACAGAGTGCATACATATGAAACAGAGTCCATGCAAGCTCGTCTCATAAACAAGGTGAAATAGAGCAGTGATTATATAATTGTCTATTCCATTCTGAGACAAAGTCCACAAATGTTCATACATATGAGATGCAACATACTTGTACTCTTTGGAATGATTCCTTTCTCTTTCACTTAAGCCAAATGCAAATTTACAGATTGATCACCTGCATCTTCTACACAGTAAAATCGAATAAGTTATTACTTAAAAACAGCATGCAAACCGATTGGCTTAAAAAAACGAAGTAAAGTGAAATAGAAATAGTAATTTGTACTGACAAATGCTTAGTTCACAAGAGTTCTTCAAGTAATTAAAAAATAACTGTAGAGTGTTTACAGAACTGTGTTTTGCATGCTGAATGTTGAAGTCTGTGTGTCTCAAGCATGGTCAATTGCAAGATATTGTCACAAACATAGAGGGATTACATCAACCCAATTAAAAGTTCCACAAGGTGTTTATGACATAAGTGGCAGATATAAAATCGTAAAAGATCATTATTCGACATGAACAATACACTATGATTTAGTTAGAAGTTAGGTTAGGTCACCTTTTAAAAGTGACCTAACCTTTTAAAACCTATTTATTCCTTCCTTTCCTTTGAAACCAAATAACTGTGATTTCTTGTTGCATCACTTCATCGGAAGAGAATTACAATAATGTAAGTGAAGTTCCAAAGTGCCCAACCAAAGTGAACATTAATCCCCATAATGATGAGTTCAAACAATAACATTTTAGGGAAATCAACATCAATTTATGAAGTCAGTATCATGTGATGCTCTCTCAAATGTTTCAGCTGTATTGACAATTCAAATGTTCAAGATGAAATTAGTGAATGCAGTGAAACTAGAGAAAGATAACTGCAGAAGTGGAGGAAATTAGTGAAAAGACTATTAAGAATAGTCCCGCCTCAAAACGTATTGTTTGCTTGACAAAATGGCACTCAATGTCATTATATAATAAATAAATAATGTTAGCATCAGTTTCTGTTTTTTCTATTATATGCCTCTCACATCAAGCTCAATTCAGCCATAGATAGTCTTATACATGTTGCTCCCCTTCTTGTTGTGCAAAAAGTTCATTTCTTCTGTGGAGCACAAAAGATTTGAGAGTTTGTATTCTAAAGTGCCGTAGCATTTTAATGGATAACATTCAATAGCTTTCTAAAAGTTAAAGATTATAATTTGAAAAATATTTATCATTTTCACGCATCACGTTAATCCACAACCAAATGGAAATAATATGCTCTTTCATCTCATAAAATAAAAGGTCATTTATAACTAAATTATTATATATTTTTAAATGATTATTTACAAACAGCTAGTGAGCCAACAGCACTGTACTTCTTTTAGAAATAAACAAAGAGGTAATAACATTTTGTAGTGCCACAGCTCCTCTTGACATTTTCCCGCACATATACAATGCCCTTTCAAAAAATCTCTGAGGATTATACAACAGATTCTGAAAGGATCACTACAACAGAAGATTAGGGTATGTTTCTGGATTTACATATTTCATTTAAAATCATGCATATATCAAAAGAATGTTTTTTACTTGCAAGGTTGTAAGTGCAGCTGCATCCATATCTGCAGATCAGTAGGCAACCTTTCCTATCAATAACAGACATACTTCTCCTTTTTTCCCTTTAGTTTTCCCTTTGGCCTATTTTAAACACCTTAATTTCGAGTTAGGCTGAGGTCTGAGGGTTCAGCTTGCGGGACACTTTGGGGCTCTTTGTGGACTTGCGTGAGGTTTGGGGACTGGAGGAGCTGGGATCTGTTCTTCGTTGTAGTAGTGGGCTGCTTGAGCCTTTGGATCTGGATGGAGCCTGGAGTGTTTCTGGGGCTTTGAGAGGTTTGAGGTTTAAGAGACCACAGAAGTAATTACACTGATGCTGAATGTGAAACAGCTCAAAAACCTTCGGATTAGCTTCACAGGGAAACCCCTGAAACCTGCATCAGAAAAAAAAAAATAATAAGAATGCATCAAGAAATTACAGTATATTATAGCACTGTAAATTAATCTATAATGTTTAAACCAATTAAATCACATACAATACCATTCAAAAGTTTGAGGTCGGTAGGATTTTTTGATGTTTTTGAAAGAAGTCTCTTAGTCCAAGGCTGCATTTATTTGATCAAAATACAGTAACAACAATAATATTGGTAAAAATTCCAATTTAAAATAACTGTTCTCTAATTTAATATATTTTAAAGTGTAATCTATTCCTGTGATGTGAAAGCTGAATTTTCAGCATCATTACTCCAGTCTTCAGTGTCACGTGATCAGAAATCATTATAACATGCTGATTTGGTGCTCAAGAAACATTTCTTCTTATTATCACAGTTGATAAATGTGCTGCTTAATATTTTTGTGATAACCACGATGTTTCATGATTCTTTGACGAATAAAACTTTCAAAAGAACAGCATTCATGTGAAATATTGTTTTTTGTGACAATGTAAAAGTCTTTGCTCTTACTTTTGATCAACTTAATCCATCCTTGCTGAATAGAATATTAACTTCTTTCAAAAAAATATTTTATCATTAGAAAACCTGAATGAACTGTTCTTACAATACCCACCCCTTTGACCTGATTGCTATTCCGATATTTGTCAGTATTGTATCAACTCCTGCAAAAAACAATAGTATCAAAGTCAGCATTTGAACTAAAACTATAGTGCGAAGACATGCATAATCATTTGTTTTGGATATATTTTCTTTGACTTACCCTCAAGTCTTGAGAACAGCACATTTCCATTGGTCCACTGGTGGATCCAGTGCTGGAGAGAAGAACATTTTTGTCCCACCTCTAACTTCTCATTTAATACCAGTGACCCGGTACGATCCAATCCACAATACCGCTTATAGACACCCTTAAGCTCTGCCTCCACTGTTGCATAAGGAACACTGCTTGCTGGACAGTACATGAAGTATAGAGGGATTACCCTGAAAAATATACATAGTCACAGTGACAACACATGTGAGATCAACTAGGATCCTCATATGCTCTTTGACTTTGATATACTATAATAAATCTACGGAATGAAATCACATGATTTGAGCAGATCTTGGTAGAGAAAAAACCTCACTTACTCCAGCGCTGCACCAAAGCTCTCTATCACTCTCGTCTCTGTAGCAAAGATCTTGAAGTATTCTCTGGCCATGTTCTGAATTCTACATTCCTACAAATTAGAAATGTATAGTCCTATAAATGAGGAACTTATGGGAAGAAATTCAAAATATTATAGGGGATAAAAGTGTTACAACTTATCGTTGAGAAATGTTACAATTTTACCTGGATTTTTCAAAAACTTGAAAGATCTGTCACCTGTTTTGTGATTTGGAGATTCCTTTCAGCCAATACAGTCTCCTCTCTGCTCTCATATGCAATGGGGCTCCGCACTTTTATAAAACATGAGCTGCCCGACTCAAACACAGGATCTAACCCATAGATCACTTTCAGCCGTCTGGTTTTGTGCTCACATCCCATTCCGACCTGAGCTTCTTCTGTTGTGACACGGCCATAAAACTTTGAGCCCCAGCAGCCTGCATCAGCAAGACCTTTACTAAAGATCAGAGGAGTCATCTCAATCTCCTCCCCAACTTCATATGAGAGAGAGAGAGAGAGAGAGAGATGGTAAAAGGGACAGAGAGATTTATATGTATACTGAGGGGTCAACAAAAGACTGAAAATATACAGCTGCTATTTGTTCTACCTTCCTGGAGCTCCTCACGCAGAAACATATTGGAAATAACTGTCAACAGATGTAACAGACAACAGGAAGCACAGTCACAATTAGAATAAAATTCTCTAGAAAAAAAAATCTGAGAATTTTATCATGGATATTTTAGACAAAAGAACACATTAGAAAGTTAAGAGCATAGATAAGACTTACACTCTGCACTGAGAAGATACTCTGTGGAATCTTTGCCATAGTCATTGGTAATTGTGCATCTGTAAACACCACAGTCTCTCTTGGACATCCGTATAATAGCCAAGCACACCTGAGTCTCATCTCCTGCACTAAAACAGAAAACAAAACAATATACAAGCAGGTAGCAGAGTACATTGATACACTCAGCTAAGCCTAATATGCATCATGTTGTATTTTGCATGTTGTCATATGACACCATTGATGAAAGCATTAGGGTTTGAAGCACTGGATAACACTAGGTGTCAGTAAAACTCTAGGAGTGCGTACCTTCTCTTTATCTGTGCAATCTCCACCTCATCCTTGTACCACCTTATTGTCGAGTCACTTATTATATTGAAAAACTGACACCAGAGTTTCAGATGTCCAGAGGCATCAAACACCTCTGGTCGGATTTTACGGATAACCTGTGGAACTGCAAGGAAGGAGAGGGAGGACAGGAAATATAGGGGGTGTATATAAATGGTGTGATAAACAGCGTCCAAAGGCAAAGTAAGCAACAGCCATCAAAACAAAGGCCATGAGTTTGATTCCCAGGGAATGCATAAAATGCAATGTAAGCTTTGCATTAAAGTGTGCTCAAATGTCTGAATATAAATGTAACAAAAGCTACTGTACTTGATGACACATCATTGTTTTATGGTCAAACACACCGTCACATTACAAACATTATAAATAGTTGCTAGAATTCAGATTTTCCGTCCACTGTGAACCACTTGTCTTCACTATTAATTGAAAATAACTGCTTTAATTGTGTGTTCAGTGTCCATTCCTTGATATCTTTACCTTTGAACTGGTTTTCTTTGTCTTTCTCTGTTGATTTGGGCTTAATGTTCTCATTTTCTGCAGGCTTGGGGAGGTCAGCCGGGACACTCTTCCGGGTGAGACGAGGGGAGTGCGTTTCTAATGATGTCTTCAACTGTGAGTTACTGACTGATTGTAACGGAGATTCAGGTTCTGCTTTCAAAGATAATATGTCCCTCTGATATGCATCTCTATTTGCTTCTTCAAGACATATGGCCATTCCCATTTCACTCCTCTCTGTTTTAGTGCTAGGTAATGTAGTCTTTTGATTTGTCCTGGTGGCAAGTTCACTGTGGGCAGCAGTAGAGTTGTCCTGATGGTCTGTATTCTTCAGTGGGATTATTACCTTACAGACACCAGGCTGGATCACTGCAGAATTGACTTCCTCCCCATATTTATCATTGTCTCTAGAGTTTATATGTGTTGCAGCACTGGACATGGTGCTGGTGGAACTTTGATCTGACATCTCAAGGTCCAATGCAGCTGATTTCAATTGTTTTATGAAGGAGTCAGAATCAGTTTTCAGATTAAGATCTGTTTTTGGATGACGAGTGGTTTCAGTTAATTCAGACTCATTTGTCTTTATGCTTTTGTCAGCATTGTGAGGTTGCTTTGGAACCTCTGATAGTCTAATATAATCTGTTGAAACCTTCTCAGTGGAACAATGACTTGATGATTCAGGTCCTTGAATCAGGCTTTCTTGACTTAGTGAATGTTGATCAGGCTTGTTGACTTCAGAAGTTTGTGAACGTAGGGAAAGATCAAACTTCTCATCACGCAGACCTTTAAATTCCAAAACGGCTGTGGTTTTGTTTGTGGTGTCTGTGCAATCAGAATGAATAAGTGTACTTGTTTGACTGACAGTGTTGCTATTTGTCACACTAGAGGTTACTGCATTTTCTTCAGTTCTGATTTTAACAGTATCTGATTTATTAATAGCACTCTTGCACACAGTGTGTTCTGTTTTGTCTGTGCTATTTTGAGATGTGCCATCCACATCTGTAATATATATTGCAGGAATGGTAAATTCGGTGGGTAAAGCTTTTGAATGTTGGGAGAGGAATGTAGAGGGGCCAGAATGATCAATGCCTTTTTTTGCAGAGTAACTTTGCATCTTGTGATGAGTTGATACTGGTACTTCAAATGTGGTAACTTTAGATTGCTCCTGTGTGTCCATTTTAGAAACATTGTTTGTAGCTAGAGAAGAGCTCTGACACTCTCTGGCCTTAGTATCTTTCATTTCAACTTTAGTAATAGAGGAGCTATTCATGGTCTGTGGTTGCACCACATTCGAGTTTAACTTGCAAATTTGAACAAACTCTGTGACAATGACTTGATTTGTGGAATGGTTTGAGTTTGCCGTTGATTTTTCTTTTGAAATGCTGTTCTGTACATGCACATTTGTACTTGTATTTATGTTTGTCATCTCATTTTCTTCCATACTGTTAAAAGACATGGATGTAGGTTTTGTTTCACCCTTAGGTTTGTCAGACTCTTTGATGAGTTGGTTTTCAGCTTTGCTATCCTTCTCAAACACGCTGGTTAATGTGTCATCTCCTAATGAGGAACTCATAGCTGTTGTAACTTGGCCATCATGAAGCATGTGTGAAACATGACCTGAGGAGATTTTCTCACTCGGCTGAGTGTTTTGAGGCCCAGTGACAAGTGTACTGCTCTTTGTTGATGCCACAGACTGGTCACCTGCTCTCAACTTCTGTCCCTGTGATGCAAGGTGGCAGGAACTGAGTGTGTCCGTAACACTCGCAGTGACCTCACGCATCAATGGGGGTTGCTCCTTTAACTTCTTGGCTACTTCCTTATGAAAAGGAGGAATATCTTCAAGAATCGGTGACTCTGTGGGCTCAGTGTGAGTATCGCCTGCAGCCTGAAATCATAGAAATATATTTATTTATATTCAGAAGCCTTAAAGGGATAGTTCGACCAAAAATCATAATTTAGTTTTCATTCTTCTGTGGAACACAAAATAATATATTTTGAAGAATGTTTCAACTATTTTTTTCTATGCAATGAAAGTCAATGGGGTCCAAAGCAACATTGGACCCCACTGACTTTTATTGGACACTACACTCAAAATTTGGGTCGGTAAAATTTTTTAATGTTTTTTAAGAAGTATTTTATGCTCACAAAGGCTGCATTTATTTGATAAAAAAATACAGTAATATTGTGAAATATTTTACAGTTTAAAAGAACTGTTTTCTATTTTAATATATTTAAATTTTTAATTTACCCCTGTGATGGCAAAGCTGAATTTTCAGCATCATTACTCAAATCTTCAGTGTCACATGATCCTTTAGAAATCATTCTAATATGCTGATTTGGTGCTCAAGAAACATTTCAGTTGTGTTGTTTTATATTTTTTGGAAATTGTGTGAAAAAAAATCTCAATTTAATGCATCCATGTGGAATAAAATTATTATTAATTTCTTTCAAATTAAAATCTTACTGACTGTAAGTATGAATGTATGAAAAAAGCCCACTAAGTACAGAACTTTTGAGTTCCACAGACAAAAAAAATCAGGATTGGAATGACAAGAGTCACCTAAAGATGACAATTTTCTTTTTGGCTGTAAATGATCATCCCTTTAATATATACCATATACTAATATATATTCTCATGGACCTATTTACATTTAATAATAATTTTGTTTAAACATTTCTTTAATGGAAAGCTAATTTCCTCATACCACAGAAATAAACCAGTGACCAGTTGCATACACTACTTAGGGGTCTTATGGGGTGGTTGATTATGATTTCACTTTTCTAACTTTAGTTAGTGTGTAATGATGCTGTTTGAGCATAAACAACATCTGCAAAGTTACAATGCTCAAAGTTCAAAGCAAAGGAAGATATTTGCTTTTAAAGAAATTGTTTTTTAAGGACTACAACAAACGGCTGGTAGGGACTACACGACATTCCTCCCGGGTTAGTGACATCACCAACCCTATAATTTACATAAACCCCGTCCCCTGAACACGATTTATAGATTATCAAGACAGAATATGCTAATCAATGAGCAGAAGATAACTACACATAAGCTACATAAATTCATCAACTAAGCATACAGAAATGTCCTGTTGCTTCTACATGTTGTCTCTTTGCTGAGTTTTATTGAGTGTGTTGCAACTTCTTCTTGAGTCTCTCCATCATTGTCTGACTCCGGTTTGAACATAAAAGGCTAAAAGTTTTTGAAATTTCACAAAGGACACAAGCTGTTGAAGCTCCGCCCTCTGTGCCAGGAGCAGCATCTCATTTGCATTTAAAGGGACAGACACAAAAACAGTGCGTTTTTGCTCACCCTCAAAAAGTGACAATTTTAACATGCTATATAAAATATCTGTGGGGTATTTTGAACTAAAACTTCACATACACACTCTGGGGACATCAAATACTTATTTTACATCTTGTGAAAAGGGCATTATAAGTTAGTCATCTAATTATTTTCTTAAAGATTGGTTCTAACTTTTTGAAGTCTGTTGCATAAAAAAGGTTGATCGGTCTAATTTTAATCAGAAAATTAAACCGATGCTGCTAGTTTGTCAAACTAGTTCTTAAGACCTTGAAATCTTAGTGGCTCAATTTATGCAACTGGCCCCAGATATACTGGTTCTGTTGCACTGTACTAATGCCAGATCCCTGACTACTGTAAATTTGCAGGGAGATTCTGCCGCTTAGCACTTGAGTCCTTAATCTAAAATCAACAGAGCATTGTATTAGCTGAACCTCTGTAATATTAGCACTTGATTATCTCTCATTTAGCTAGGATAAGAGAAAAAACAAGAGGAAGAACCATAGAAAATAAGCAGATTCAACATTACTTTATTTGAAAGACCCCAATATTAGATAATGTGAATGCCCTAATTATATGATTACAAGTTAGAATGAGAAGCCACCTGTTTTCAGTTGACTAGGTCTATCTTTGCTTCGTTTTTAGTGTCTATTGCCTTGGGGAAACTGTTGCACTGGCCATATTTAGAGAGTATTTTAAGGCTTTATGAGATCGGAGGGGAATGTGGGATTAAGGAGAGCAGCTGGTCTGTCCACAGCACTTACGGCTTACACAGTAAAGTTGTATTTTGTATCTGCTTTTAAAACGGTATGTAGCAACAGGTGATTTGGGACAGCAAACACATCTGATGGATCTCAGGATCTCTATACTACTGTGTACCCTGGAGCCACAATGTGCGTAATGGGAATATTATCGTTGTCTGTGACCCTACTTGTGTGTCATTTAAGATGGGTCTTGTCACATCATCAAAGTCATGCTTGTGGCACTATTTATAGTTTATGATTGTGGCTGAGGGGGGTTACTGGTCTCACTACCACTGGGAACATTACACTCGCATGAAGTCACAGCCAGAGCATGAGGAAACACTCACCAAACCCCTAAGGGAGCATGCAGATACATTCCTCTCCCCTGTGTCCACATTGACGTCATTGCCGCCACAAGAATGAGGCAAGATCCTCACACATGTACTTACTGGGTTTCTATTCCCGTGTTCATCAAAAAGTTTGAGGTTTGATTTCCCTTTCTCAGATGATTCTGTTTGCTTCGTGATTTCGACTACCTTGTTTGTCTGGGTTGTCATGGAAACCTTCAACGCTGGTCGTTTCTGGGTTGCAATGGGCTTTTGAACTCTTTTTGATTCTGAGGGACTTTCCTGTGCATTCTCTGACAGTTTTTCACTCTTTCTGTCTGTTATGTCCATATTCTTTCTAGGTTCAGTCACCGAGGTGATCTGAGCGTCCTGAGTTCTCTTTGATTCTTTTGAGGGACCTTTGTTCACATTCACTGACTGTTTTTCTTTTCTTTTTGTGTCTGTTATGTCCATTTTTGTTGTAGATTCAGTTACTGTGGTGATCTGAGGACCTTTAGCTCTCTTTGATTCTTCTGAGGCACTTTTGTTCACATTCACTGACTGTTTTACATTCATTTTTGTGTCTGTTATGTCCATTTTCTTTCTAGATTCAGTCACTGTGGTGATCTGAGCACCTTGAGTTCTCTTTGATTCTTCAGCGGCACTTTTGTTTACATTCACTGACTGTTTTTCTTTGATTTTTGTGTCTGTAATGTCCATTTTGTTTCTAGATTCAGTCACTGAGGTGATCCGAGCACCTTGAGCTCTCTTTGATTCATTTGAGGGACTTTTGTTCACATTCACTGACTGTTTTTCTTTCATTTTTGTGTCTGTTATGTCCATTTCATTTCTAGATTTAGTCACTGTGGTAATCTGAGCACCTTTAGCTCTCTTTGATTCTTCTGAGGCACTTTTGTTGACTATCTCTGGCTGTTTTGTACTTTTTTGTCTGTCTGTTATGTCCATTTTGTTTCTAGATTCAGTCACTGAGGCGATCTGATCGACTGTGTTCTGTACCTCCTTCTTCTCATTGGAAGTCCCTCTCTCATTCATCATCTCTTCCCTTCTTCCAGTTGGTCTGTTTTCCTTGCTTCTCTCTGTTGCAGCTGTCGAGATTTTGAGCTTCTTCTTGATATAATGCTCATTGGTCTGTTTGCTGGAGGCACTATGCACAGTATCATGGATATACATTAGCCCCTCACTGTCTTTGTCTCTGTTTGCGATCATTTCAGAGTTTGAGATGCCATGGAAAAGTCCTGCTGCTGACACTTGAACTGGAGCAGCTAGTCTGTCCTCTACTGGAGGTGTTTCCACCTCTACGGCTTTCTCCTCTGAAGGGCTGCCAGCGCCCCTGGTCTCCATGGACCTGCGTTTCCTCTGGGCTCTTTCAGGACTACTGTCGTGCTCAAAGGCTGCTGGGACATTATCTTTGCCTATATTGCGGTGCTCCTCCTGCTCATGGCGACGGTTCTCATTTCGCAGTTTAAGCTTTGCAAAGTAATTTTGATGAATCTTGTACTCACTCATTGTTCCGACCTCCAACACACCTGAACATGACACAATGCCTCGACTGTTCTGTGCTGATGCTTGGTAAATTGCAGCATCCTCCAGAGTACAGCTAAGATAGAAATAAGCACAGTAAATGTTCACTAAACAATAATCAAAAGAAGAAAAAAGTTTCTAAGAAAAGAGCATACTTGTATATTTGGAGTGTGTGTGTCTTGTCGTCACGTGATATTTCATATTTGGGAAGGCCGCAGTATCTGTCCAGCTGTATGTCATCTTTGTACCATGTCACCTCAGGAACTGGGTAGCCTGCAAATGGGATGGTCAAAAACAAAACCTGGTGAGCAGAAAGTTTGGGCCACTTTACTAATGTTCCATTACACAGTATAATGCATTCGCTTGCTTTGATGGGATACCTGAGACCACACAGTTGAACTTGACGTTTGCATCTTCAGACACAGCTTTGGATTTTAAGGTGGACTCAATTGTTGGCTGTGTCTCCTCAGTTAATTGAGCCATGACACTGCAGAGAGTGCTCCTAAAATGGAGGTAAATATATAATTGATCTAAGGCTAAATTTTCATAAATCATTTGCATTATCATCAGCATAGCACTGTCTTCACAGTCACCATTATTGTTAGCATTCATGCAAAGTAAGATTTACAGTGGTTATATTAGCTAGGTGAGACACAATATTAAAATAAACGGAAAATTCTAAATATTAGAACTGAATAACCAATAGTTTGTTAGATGTATAAATTAGCTGAGAATATGTTGTTTGACTCTAGATAATGGCAGGTAATTCTGATGTTACAGCATCATTGATGTGTATATCATAAACTTTCCTAATATCTTACAATGACTTCACAAATTGGGTGTTTTTTCAATGTCCCTTTTGTTTTATTTTTGTCGTATGAAGTTGACAATAAAAAGAAAATTATTCTTTGAAAGTTTTTTTTTTTTTTTTACCATAAATTTATTCATTCATTTTATGTATAGATAATATGGTTCTATAAATTGTTTCTGTGATTTTAAAGGGGCTATTATGTAAGAATTTTCATGTATTAAACTTTTTTTATTGCCAATGTGTGATGAGAATAGCTTGTACCGAAACTTAAAAAAACAAGACCTTCCCCGACTTCATAGGTTGTCTATGATAGCTGTAGACTGATTTTTATGTCAATGACTCGGGATGATTTTGTCTGGAATATCAAAGGAATGTGTTACACACGCTCCCAAGAGGCTCTCTACCATTCAATGACACATTTATTCAAATTTTAGGAGTCAGGACAATGCTGAAAGAGCCATTCTGTACTGTAATGTCAATTGTCATGCAAAGAAAGGGATTAATTCAAACAGTCTCACATAGCCAGATTTATATAGTCTCAAATATAGCCTACTTTATAATCAAACTATCATAACAGTGTAATTTGAATTACCTGTCGACATGATGCTGGTGAATTGCAGAGCTGGTGCAAACATATCCACATTGCTATGATCAGATGCTTTCTTAACTGCTGGTTTCTCACCACTGTCATTTTTGTTTTGCGTTTATTTTATTATTGAAATGAAAGTGCGCAGCATATTTACACATTCATTCTAAGCGTCACTCACAGCAGCGTGGACAACGTCGGGATGTTTGTTAACAGTATATCGCTGCAAAGGTATTTCAAACTTCTTTTTGCTTCTAAGCATATAGAAAAAGAACTTGGCCTTGAGCATTTTGGGGCCTTGAATCACATTCAGTCTCTTGTAATGTGCATGAGTACGAGCTCAAGCATGAGCAATGAGTTGCTGGCTGCAGTTCACCTCGGCCACCAGTTTCGCTAATAAACAGGTTTCTGAATTCTACATAATAGATTCATTATTTACTCCCCCTCATGTTGTTCCAAACCCATAAGACTTTCGTTCATCTTTGGAACACAAATGCAGATCTTTTTTAATGAAATCAGAGCTTTCTGTCCCTCCTTTGACAGCCTACGCAACTACCACTTTCAAGGCCCAGAAAAGTGACATAATTGAAGTAATCCATGTGACTCCAGTGGTTTAACCTGAATTTTATGGTGACGCAAGTGCTTTGTTATGCAAATTTATTTTATTTTTTTACCACTTTAGTCACAAAATATTAATCTCAGATGTGCATTCACGCAACAACGTCTGCTCTCGCATCAACCCGCATGCATCATGGTGCACTCGTGAACGCACGTTTGAGATGAATATTTTGTAAATAAAGTGGTAAATTATCATTTTTGCCTGAACAAAGCACTCGCATCGCTTCATAAAATTGAGGTTAAATGGAGGCACATGAATTACTTATGATGTCTTTACCACCTTTCTGGGGCTTGAAAGTAGTTGCTTAGGCTGTCAGTGGAGGAACAGAAAGCTCTCAGATTTCATCAAAAAGATCTTCATTTGTGTTCTGAAGATGAACAAAAGTAAGGACACAAAAGTAAGTAATTAATGACAGAATAAAAATGTTTGGGTGAACTACCCTTTTATCTAGACACATTAAGTAAGGAGCATGCTTGAAATATCAATTGTGAGCAGGATTTTTGTATTGTGCATCAAATTATTTATTTACTGCATTTAGGATACAGTACAATCAATTTTCAACACCATCATTTTCATTGCAAAATTCTATCAATCAATTTATCATCAAGATGTGATGGAAATTACACTACAGTGAGAATTGTCATGAAAAATGGAAAAACATCAGAATTCTCCTGTGTATGTTGGACATTGTTAGAGAAAAAAAATGAAATCAACTATTGAGAGTGTGAAAAGAGTGTTTTAAGAGACTATTTTCTAAAAGTCCACAAGAACAAAAGTGCCTGAAATTGAAGAAACACCAATAAATCAAAACTGCTGAGAAATTTGTTAAGTTAGCTAGTTCTGGATAACAGTTGTCTTTTTACCTGGATGGCTTGAACTGAGAGAATCTATGGCCAACATAGCTAAGCAGAGATGAAGCAAGCACAAGAATCAGCCTTGCGCACAAGTTTGTTTTAGTGATAAACAAAATCACACAACCATAGCATTCAGGTCTAGTTGTAATGAAGGACATGAATTTCTGTATTTTGGGAATTATGTTGGTCAAAACTGAAATCAATAAAATCTCTGTAGTAATTTATAATGCATGTCACATTTATTTTTTGTACATTGTAAAGCTTTTATAATATTTAAAGGTTGTGTTTTTGACAAAACAGATTTGATCAAACCGTTGCTCTTGCGGTAAGTTGGGCACTGGTGAATACTAAAAGACATTTATTGAGGGTGGCATGCGCACTACTTATTTATAACCTTATGACCTTCACACAAACCTTTCAAGAGTCCGACAGAGGTGGAGCTCTGAGCTATTGGTAGTAAAGTAAGGAAATCAAATATCTTCTCTTCAGTCACCCTGTATTATTTGTTTATTCAGAATTATAAACAACGTAAGCTTTAATTAATTAGTAATATAATGAAGCATATGGCTTGTAATATGCATTATTTATGTGCTGTTTATTTAGGCTTATAAATCTAATTGTTGTTTAAGCCCTACTGCATTATTTATCATGAATCTCCAATTTAACAATCACTAAAAACATATTTTGAAAGCAGTGATTTAACAGATGCTTTTATCAACATATTACAGGGACAGTCCCTCTGTAATAACCAGAGTTAAATGCTTTACACAAGGGCACTGATTTTACATCAGGAATCATAAACCTGTACCTGCTTTCAGATCGGACACTGCTCAGGTAGCTCCTTCTGCCAGACCTTCTATTCTGAGAGGTGATATCGCTGGCACTGTAGTAAGACCTTCCATCACTTGAGAGTGAGCGGTTCATCAGCCTTCTGGAACTCATCTTCTTAATCTGTAAGTCTCACATGCATTCACAGAGTCATCGGCTTGTATCCAACATTCTTAAAGCCTGTCAACATTAAATGCAAAAGTGTTTGTTTTCCCAAACTTAGAAAGTTAAGGGGTCGAGCAAAAATCTTCTGTCATCCCAGCCAGCATCCCAGCAGTAGATTTCTCACTGGTTTATGTCTTTACTTTGACACTCAGGACAGGGGTGCACTCTACAAGCTCAGTGTTTTCTTTCAGTGCCGTTGGACTCCTGGGGTGGTGCACGGGGGCATAAGACTCTGCTGTTTCCAATCAGTCTGCAGCTTGCGTGGCCATGAAGGCTAATTATAGCCAGGCCACAAATAGGCACACAAGCACATCACATTTTCCAAAACTGACTTACTAGCTTTTTTTTTTTTATATATATAAAATGTCATTCTCTTGCTGAAATCCATGATCGAAGTCCCTCTTACGTTTTTCAAGCTCTACCAGCACCACTAGCATAAACAGGTAAGCCAGAACCATGTTAATATGCTCCCAAGTGGGTGTTGAGAGAATACGTGGTGTTTGTTAGTCCTGTCGTAACCCAGCATAACCCTTAAATGGACCGTCTATTCAAGTAAACCAAGTCTGCCTGATGGCATTTCTCTGAGCTCCATTAAATCTGACTATAAAGTCAGGCATCTGGGACATGGGGATCCTTTCCAAGCACCAGGAGGCTGTAGTTACATGGACATCTCATGATGATAGTTTTCATCCTGTGTTGATCAATGGAAGTATGGAAAGCTTGTCAAGGATTTTGATTTGTGGTGCCACATGCAGGTGAACATCAGGTCACACCAGAACCCCAGGGAAACCAGTAACCTTCCAAAATGTACTTCTTTTGTATGACATGGGCTGGAAATGGCCTACACTACTGTTAAAAAAATATATTTTTATGAAGTCACATTTGTTTAAAAAATACAGTTAAAACAGTAACATTGTGAAATACGATTACTTATTTCTGTTGCAATATATATTAAAATGTAATTTATTCCTGGTATGGCAAAGCTGAATTTTCAGCATCATTACTCCAGTCTTCAGTGTCACATAATCCCTTAGAAATCATTTTATGCTGCTCACAAATGCTGAAAAATTGTGCTGCTTAATATTTTGTGGAAACGTGACACTATGATAAATAGAAAGCTCAAAAAAACAGCATTTATTTGAAATATGAAATATTTTGTAACATTATAAATGTCTTTACTGTTACTTTGATCAGTTTATGCACCCTTGCTGAATTAAAGTTTGTTTGTTTTTTAGCAAAAAAAGAAAGAAAGAAAAAAGAAAAGAAAAAACTTACCCCAAACTTTTGAACTGGAGTGTATAAGGCACTATTAAACAGAAATAATGGGTAAATTCAGTCTTAATTTCAGATTGGAATAAAATATCTGGTGTCTCTTTTACGGATATATACTCTACATTGACTCCAATTTGCTCAGGTTTAAAGAAAATGTTGGCTTGGGTGTGTTTCATCATTATTAAAGCCCATTGTTAGGATAATAGTAGGTTAATTCAGTTGATTTGTAGCACTGACAGTTACATTGCACCAGTGCTGCTCTGAGCTGTGAGCAAAATTAGTTAAAAGTCTATGACCAAAACACATAAACATTTAAGATGGCAATCTGACGTACCATGCTTGAACTAAGGCTGGATAATTTAGTGTTGACAGTGTTGTGTTCATTCTGCTGCTTTATGAATTTCCCCTCACTTTTTACCTTTTATTGCCTGTTTAATGTCTAATCTTTTCAGTGAATAAAACCTTGTGCATTCAGTAATATCCACTATCTAAAACCAAGTCTGAGGTATGGGGCTTTACACAGATAATATGGCCATATTTTGTCATGAATTACTTTGTATATGCTCTCCATAAGCTCTCCCCTCTCATCTCCCCTTTTAGGTTTGCCCGAAGATTAGCATTAGCAATATATGAAAATTTGTTGAGAGATTTGGATGAGAGGAGTGTTTCTGCCGACTAGTGGTAATTGCTTAACATTGCAATGATTTCTGCAGTGATCACACTAGCCTGTTGACTCAGATTGATTACTCAAATACATTAAGATATTAGTTAAACGTAATTTATCATGCACTTTCACATCAGTAGGCTACACTCATATGTAAGTAAGAACATTTAGAGAAGGCCTCGTTCCTACAATGTCTCAGAGGATCGCAGCAAGGTTTCTGGAAATTATTTTAAAATAGTTCAGTAAGAATGTTGAGATTTGAGATTACAATTCTACATCGATTAGTGCAGACCTACATCAAGTGGAATTTCTTATTTATTCTTTAATGATTTTATGAAACTCACAAAACTGCATAAGTACATTAAATTTGGTTTGGAGAAGGTTTATTTTTTTTATTTTTTTTTAGAAAAACATAAAAATAAACTGCTTTTATGCCTTCTTGGTACAACACAGGGTAACCAAATTATGGTATGAATCAATGAAAATAAAATATGTAATTTACAGAAAATAATAATCTGATGCTGTACAGTGAGCAGGAAGATCACATGGCTCAGGCACAGTCGAGTCATTGTATAACAGTGTAATTCATTATCCATTTCAGATTGTCTTCTGAAATACAACATTTCAATCTGCTATTGCTTTGAGTGAAACATACCATTTGAAATGTCTGAAACCATTTCCATCGCCACCAGTAAGAGATCTGAAGAATTAGTCAGTCACAGTATATTAGAGCTGATTTATAGCGCCACCTGCCGATTGCAAACGGCACAGTGTCAGACAAACAATCAACACATTCTTAGGTTACTGAATTTGTAATGCACTTCTCAACCATCTTATTGTTTTAGGTTAACAAAACAATTTTCTGCTGGCTTATTAGTGTCATTTTGTATTGCTTCATTTCTTTTTGTATTTTTATCGCATAATTCATCAGTGCAGAGACAAACATGTTAGGATTTCGATGCAGGTGTTTTCATCTGTGCCATCAGTGGTATTGTTGCATACTGTTTCTAGTTAGGCTATTTTACGAAGCTACACACACGCAGCACACAACAGCACATTAAAGAATTACATCACACTATGTTGCTTTCTTGAAATGTAGGGTTTCAACCCCCAAATATGATTTAGATCTTTTCAGGACATTTGCAATTGCTGAAGGCCTGACAACTGACAGTACCAACGAGTTCCAGTTAGGTTTTATTTTTATTTTCTTGACATAAGCTTTTCTACCAAAGATATTTAAAAATGTGCATATAGTTATGTGTGATTACTTCCACAGATGACCTTTGTGTCTTAAATTTACCATCAATTTGTCATTTAAATTATTTGACTCTTCCACTTGTCTTACAGCCAATACAACCCTTTACTATATGTGTCTCATGAAGGCAACAGAAAAATAACATAAATTAAACATTTTGTCATTTGGTTTAGACTGAAAATGCATTTACCAGTTCAGCCATTCTGAGACTATATGCCTTTGGATAAGATCATTTCATAATCACACAACTGGATAAACTAGTTGTGTGAACAAATTCATCATCACCTACAGAAGACATCGTCACATTTTAATTTGGAAAATTAAGGCTGTGTAATTGAAAGACTGAGCTCTCCAAAATAATGATGCATGCTTAAAAAAATGATTGAACAAATTATAGATAATTCAATGGGTTTTTTTTTCAGAAAAAGGTTAGACTTTCAAATATTTCACATTACTTTGTCCATCCAGTTCACTTTCTTCACCCTCATCAGAACATTTGAATCTCAAGGCCGCCATCTTCCACTAAATATCAGTGCTCATTTGTATGGGATAGAATATCGTTTTTCGCTCTGGATAGATTGGTTAAAGGTCAGTGGGAATTTTCAGATGACCTATACCTTGGTGTTAAAGTCTTTAAACAAATGTGTTCTCAGTAACTCTTTACCATAAGGTTGAATTTATTAATCCATTAGGTATCATGAACTAACAATGAGCAACCATATTAAACCAAAATTATTTTTTTATTTAAGTAAATTTAAGTGTACTATTATTCATTGTTAATTCATGTTTGTTCATAATAAAGATGAATAAATAGTTTATGAGTTCATGATACCTATAATGTTAACAAATGAAACCTTATAGTAAAGTGTTACTAAATTCTCATCAAAACACCACTGAAGCACTATTAAAAGAGATGACACTGTCAATGGCTTTGATCCATACCATCGACCCACAATCATGTTTATAGTATGATATGGATCAAATTTACACCTTGTACCAACATATTACACTTACAAAATACCTCATCCAAAAAACCTCCAAACTCACTCTCAAACTGTCCAACATTGAAGAGATAGTTCACCCAAAAATGAAAATGCTCTCATTACTGATCCTCATCATGTCATATGACTTTGATTAATCTTCGAAAAACAAATGAAGATATTGAGAACCTGAGAAGTTTCTGTCCCTCCATTGAAATTCCAGGTAACCAAAACTCCAAAAAGGTCATATAAAGGTGTCATGAAATGAATCCATACGAATTGGGCAGTTAAATCCAAGTCTTTTAAAGAGATACGATCACTTTATATGATGAACAGAATTAAACATATCACAAATGGTAAAAATTTAAGTTTTTTTATTGTTCATCATAATCTCTCATAATTGATTCTCACATTGGAGCTTCTGTATGTTAACCATATGTGATGTGCTTTATGAATGTGTGTCACTCATTATTTAGAAAATAAAGACTACACTGAATCTGTTCATCATATAAGCGATCATATCTCTTCTCAAGACTGGTAATAAACCACTCGATTCATTTGGTTTTGTTTTATGACAAACTGCATGGACTTTCAATGAAGGAACAGAAACCTCTCAGGTTTTATTACAAATATCTTGTGTTTTATTAGATTAGATTAACCAAAATCTTACGGGTTTAGAACAACATAAGGGTGAGTAAAAGACAACAGAATTTTCATTTTTGGGTGAACTATGGCTGTCTCGGCCCCTGTCTATTGTCTGGCCAATAAAGGCAACTTTGTCTTTGATTGCAGTATGAGGTCTTACTTGTCACAGTCTGGTTGAACATTTCTTGAGTGTAGATATTATATTTAAATGATAAAGGACGTGTGGGTGACAGCAGCATTTAAAGACCTATACATACAACTTTTTACCCAAATGCTGCAGAGAACAATTTCACAATAACTAGAGTTGAAACACACAGGTTCTCGTCTTGGCATGGTAGGAAGTCCACGGCTTTGGCTATGTAGATAATAGTAATTTCGTTTTAATCTCATGGTACATGGTATGATATTAATGCTTAGAACGTCCCACTCTCAAACTACTACAGACTACACTCTCAGGAGAGAGGGGTGCTTATGCACTCAAGTCTCAAGTTATTTGTTAATGAGATTCCCACCCATCCAGCGCAACTTGCAGGCCAGCCAGCGCCTAAGGGGGCAAAAGTATTCAAAGTGGAACTGCTGGAATTCGGGTGTCCTCCGGATGTCCCTAAGAAGGGCCAAGTCCAGCTCAGATTCTGTTAGCACAATAAGAAGGATAAGGAGGGCAAAGAGCAGAGCCAGGGTCACTAAGAAAAGACGGGCCAAACTACAGATGAAATCATTCACCCCTTCCTCTGGGCCGTGTTGGGTTGGCTGAACCTTCTCCAGGTTGGAACGTTTCCCTTTGGGCCTAACGGCCTGTGGCCTTGCCTGGTTTTGAGTGCACGGTTCTGTTCCTCCTTCATCTTGGATCCTGCGTGGGCCGTTTGTGTGGCGAACCTGAGCCTGGTCCGAGGGGTCATTGGACACAGGTGTGGGAAGCACGCTGTCAGAGGGATTGTAAGAATCCTCAGAAAATTCAGCTGTTCCGCTTCCTCCCTCAGCTCCATTTCCATGGGAGCGTAGGAATGAGTTGCCATTGGAGACCGATCGTACTGGTGTGGAATGGCCACTGTCACGCAGGGACTCCAAACCTGAAACAGAGTAAGGATGTTCAGTGATTGTGTTTGATGCATTGATGTCTATTTGCTTTCAGGGTTTTGTACCAGTCAGAATTGAATTTAGAATGCCTTTTAAATTCAAATTTGAATTGAGGTAGCAAACAGGATTGCTAGTATAAATGGTTTCACTTTATTTCGATAGTCCACTTTAGACATTCTACTAACTATGAGTAACTTTGCAACTACATGTCAACTAACTCTCATTAGAGTATTAGTAGACTATAGTAGACTGTTAGGTTATGGTTAGGTGTTAGGGTTCGGATTAGTAGAATAAGTTACTTATAGTCAGTAGAATATCTGTTGTGGGACCATCAAAATAAAGTATTACCAGATATTAAGCATACAGTCTACTAATACTCTAATGTCAGTTAGTTGACATGTAGTTGCAAAGTTACTTAAAGTTAATAGAATGTCTAAAGTGGACTATCGAAATAAAGTGTTACCGTATAAATAGATAAATTATGAATTTAAGGAAGTATAAATTAACTGAAATAAGTGTCATTTTATAGCAAGGAACCAAAAATGATGGCTTTACAAAGCATTGCCTGAAAGTTTAGAGTAGTTTAAAAAGTTGAAAGTTTTAAGAACATAAGTTTTAAGTCTTAAGAGCAGACAAATAGATATGTTTTAAATGTCACCTACATAAATTTGTACTTCATGTGTACTCTACTTTTCAAATGTTTGGGGTTAGTAAGATTTGTTTTTGATAAATTAATACTTTTATTCAGCAAGGATGCATTTAATTGAATCAAAAGTGACAGTAAATACATTTATAATGTTACAAAAAGAAATCTAATTCAAATATATGCTGTTCTTTTGAATTTTCGATTCATCAAAGGATCCTGAAACAGTGTAGGACGATATCCACAAAAACATTAAGCAGCACAACTGTTTTCAACATTGATAAATATGAGAAATGTTTCTTGAGCAGCAAAACAGCATATTAGAATGATTTCTGATGGATAATGTGACACTGAAGACTGTAGTGATGGCAGCTAAATATTTAGTTTTGACATCACAGGATCATATTGCATTTCAAAATATGCTAAAATAGAAAACAGTTATTTTAAAGTATCACACGATCACTGAAATTTTTATTTAAATAAATTCAGCATTTGTGAGCATAAGTTACTTATAAAACACATTTTAAAAATCATACCAACCCCAAACTTAGTGTACATTGTGTATATATTATATACTTTCTTTTTTTTTTTTTTTAAACAAATGTATTGTCCAGGATGGAAGAAAACTTAATTTCCCAGAAAGCTGGTTACATTTCTCTAACCAATTCAGTAAATTGCACTTCCTTTAATTCCAATTTAACTTCATGTGTGCTGTGGCCATTTCATTTCAAACTGAAGAATTAAAATCAAGTCAATTATGAAATTGCCCAATCCTAATGTATTGTACTGATTTCACAAGCTTATCTGCACCACTGGTCTAAACAATGTTCAAAAGTATCAGAATGGGTAAATTAATTAAAAGTTGTATATTGGTATGGAAAGATAAATGTGTGGCAAATACTTCAGCACATCAATATCCAAGCTGCCTCCACATAATAGATATTCAGAAAAAGAAAAAGTTATTAGAAAATCAGAAAAAAAATATGTTTAAGTTCTTTTTTTGTTGTTGCTAGTTAACATATAAGTGACATTCCATTATTATTCACAGAGACCATTTACATTCATTAAACTGGTACCAATGTATTGATAATATGCACTGACTATGATGTACTGTTGTAATCAAAAGTATTAAGCCCCATTGCAAATCAGGTTTATTGGCAAAATTTACAGACTTTCAGCTGTTTGCAATGAACAAATCAAACAAAAGTAATTGAAGTAGTTCAACAACAAATGTTTGAAGTGGTTTCCCCAAATTCAACTGAAAATGCAACTTTTAATGACTTCCGCAGTCTCGGAATTATTCACCCTGTGAATAGAATCCCTCACAACAGCACAAACCTGCAAAACAGGTGTTGTCTCAAGCAAGTGAGCAAGTGTGCTTGAGCAAGAACACATGTGTGGCAAGTAGGGCAGGGCAAAGAGCCGACAGAGAACAGCGCGAGCCGGTGGCGTGATTGATAATGAGCGTCACCTGCGCGCCACACCGGCCTCGTATCTCACGGAGGAGCTACGGAAGCATAAAAGGAGCGACGGCAGTGAAGGAAAAGAGAGGACCAGGCCTGGACTATTTTAAGTTATGTTTTGTTTATATGCTTTTATGTTTATGTTACTTTCATTTTGTGTTTATTTATGATTAAAGTTGTTGAACGTTTGCCGGTTCCTGCCTCCTTCTTCCCCTGGACAACTAACCATGTTACAACACAAAATATCTGTACTGGCTAAGTTTGTTGATTGTCACACTTGACTGCATGTTAGAAATATGTAAAAAGAATGGTCCAAAAAGTTAAGAAGATATGATCGCCCTTCACAAACAAGGGACAAGATACAAAAAGATAGCAAAAGGCACTAAATGTTCCTAGAGACACCGTTGAAAGTTTGCAAGTTCAAAGTTAAACGAACAACGGTTACACTACCTGGACTGTGCAGAAAGAGGAAGCTATCAAAAGCTGCAACCAGATTTCTGAGAAGGCAGGTTCAGAAAAACCCTTGGGTGACTGCAAAAGACCTGCAACAAGACTTGGTGGCAACAGGCATTGAGGTTTCAGCTTGCACAGTAAGGCGCATACTAAATGTATGCAGTTTCCATGCCAGAACGCCAAGACATCCACCACTACTGACCCCAAAGCACAAGAAAAGGGCTCAATATCAAATAAATAAGCCACAGAAGTTTAGGGATTCTGTTCTGTGGAGCTATGAAACAATGGATTAGCCTTATGGATCAGCGGTATGTCTGGAGGAAGAAGAATGAAGTGTATGCTGAAAAGAACACTCTGCCAACAATTAAGCATGGTGGCTCGGTGATGCTCTGGGGCTGCTTTTGCTCTGGCACTGGAAACCTGCAGCGTGTGAAGATAGATTCATTGAAGTATCAGGAAATCCTAGGAGAAAACATCATGCCATCAGTGAGGAAGCTGAAGCTAGGGCGTCATTGGACCTTCCAACAGGACAATGATCCCAGGCATACCTCAAATTCCACCAAGGCTTGGTTGCAGAGGAAGTCCTGGAAGATTCTACAGTGACCATTAGTCACCTGACTTGAACCCCATATAGAAAATCTCTGGTGGGATTTGAGGAAGGTGGTTGCAACACACAAACCCAAGAATATTACTGAACTGGTGGCCATTTCTCATGAGGAACATGCTAAGATTCCTCAGATTCCTCAGAAACGCTGTCAGAAGCTGGAGTCTGATTATACATCTCTTGATTATACAAGATGATTGCCATGAAGGGGTTGAATGATTTTGAGACTGCAGAAGTCATTAAAAGTCATTTTCAGTTGAAATGGCGAAACCACTTGAAACATTTGTGTTAAGCAATTACTTTTGTTGGATTTGTTCATTACAAACAGCTGAAAGTCTGTTCATTTTGCCAGTAAACCTGATTTATAATGGGGGTTGAATCATTTTGATTACACTGTAAATATAATTAGTCTATATTGTAGAACTACACAACACAGGAAAATATGGCTCCACCCACAATCCATAAAAGCTAAACACAATCCATGCTAACAATGGTGGCACTACAATCCACTGTATACTAACAAATTCAAATGCAGTCACACTGAAATAAGTTGGACGCCCAGCTGTTCCAAATGACCTAGAGCTTTACCTGCAGTGCTGGTGGGTTGAACACCAAGTCTGGATGAAGCTCCAGAAGAAGTGGAGGAGCTGGGCAAGGAAGGGAACAGAGGCAGAGCTCCTAGAACTTTCCCTAATAGTCTAGGTCCCATCGTCAACACCCGTACCTTCACATCCCGGTAACAGTGGTTGATCATCCGCAGGTGAACATTCACCTTTGTTTTAATCCGTATGAGACACTTCACCATGGTTTCAGAATGTAGCCGCTAAAGTGTCTGATGTTCTCACCCCTGCGTCAGTGTATCACCAATAGCCCCCTTTCCTCCCTCTATCCTCCTGAACAAAAATGACATAACACTACAGTGTGTGTGTGTTTGAAAAAGTGAGTGTGAGAAAGCGAGAACACCCTAAAGCCCTAAAGCTCCATAAGTCCCTCTATGCCCAAAAGCCCAGCTGCCCTGCATGCTCCAACCCCCTCAAACCCATTATGGGCTGTAACAAAAGAGCACATACACAACACACACTCATTCTGACACAAACCACATGACAAACATGAACAGGCTCTCTATTTATAGACAGTGTAATAATAACAGTGATGGCTGGACAAGGTAAAATCTGTCACTCCTCTCATTGTCTCTGTATTTTCTTGTGCATGGCACAAATTGTCATGAAACCCACTTGCAGGACTTGTGAAGCCTTAATTTGTACTTCCTATTAGCTTTTACCCCCTGCTTTAGTATAGTGAATTATTTTTTATTTACCAGTAGCCTGTGTTTTTGCAAGCACACTGTGTCTGTTTCACTAAAGTACTAGACTTTTATTATTTCTGTACAGGGCAGGTACTAAAACAAGACTAACCTTAAACTCAAAATATACAGCACACTTATAGAGTACCCTCACACACAGACAAATGCAACCATGATGGCATTTGGCAATGCGGTAAAGTGACTGGAACAGGTGAACGTCTGGTCACATTGTGCACAATGAGAGCAGCTCTCATGTTACACATAGAGCAATAGAGGGAGATGGAGTGTGGTGGATTCCTATCCAGAGCACACTTTTGTTATCTTCTCAGCTTCAAGGTTTGTAATCATGACTATGTACACTGTAGTTCAAAAGTTTGGGGTCAGTAAGAAATTAATACTTTATTATGCAAGGACACATTAAATTGATCAAAAGTGACAGACGTTTACGTAGTTTAAAGAGAATTGTAACAATCTATTCATCAAAGGAACCTGAAAAAAAGACAGTTTACACAAACATATTAAGCAGCACAACTGTTTTTAACATTGATAATAATAAGAAATGTTACTTGACCAGCAAATCAGCATATTAGAATGATTTCTGAAGGATCATGTGACACTGAAGACTAGTAATGAGTAATGATGCTGAAAATTCAGCTTTGCCATCACAGAAAGGAATTTCAATTTAAAATTGTATTTTATTTTATAAATTTTCAATTTTATTTATTAAAACAGAAAACTGTTATAATATTGCATTTTTTATCAAATAAATGCAGCTTTGGTAAGCATAAGATACTTATTTTAAAAACACTAGGAAATCTTACCCCAAACATTTGAATGGTAGTGTACTCTGTGTAGGTTTACGCCTAACTGTATATGTGTTTAAAGTTGAATTATATATTTTGAAAAACAATGCAGCCAGAATTGTGTTGTGAACAGAACTGAATTGTGAATTATAATTTTTATTTTATTTTTTAAATCTATAGTAATGTAGTGGCTGACACTAAAAATTGGCAAAAATGGTAATGCATTAAAAAAGTATTGCAAGTTATAGTCCAGTATAGTCCACAATAATGAATCATGGTGGAAGAATAAACCAAACCAAAAATCTCCATGATGCTTTTTATTATAGGGGAGATACAACGTTATACCACCAGATAGCAGTATTTCAATGAGTTTGGACCAACAGATCTTGCCTTGAGTTTGATTCAGAAGACAGAATCCATAACTTTTCTAGTTACAAATTTAATTTAATTTTTGTTATGAGAAAGGAGCAGTTATATGCTTAAGTGTGCGCGCACATTCATGTTCTTGTTTAACCTACATTGCTAGGAGCAAATAATAGTAAATTAAGTTTTTGACATTGTTGGGACAGGTGGCCGGGGCCCCATAAGGAAAACAGCTTATAAATCATACTTGATGTTGTTGTTTTTTTAAATGCAGAATGTTTTCTGTGAGGATTGTGTTTAGGAGTACTGTTAGGGGATAGAATATACAGTTTGTACTTTGTACAGTATAAAAACCATAATGTCTAAAGTCTACGTAATGATATAAAAACATGTTTGTGTGTGTGTGTGTGTGCGTGCGTGCGTGCGTGCGTGCGTGCGTGCGTGCGTGCGTGCGTGCATGCTTGTAGGCACATGGGCATACCCTCCATGATGGAAATATGGACTGCTCTCCTTCGTGTTCGGGGAACGCTACTCTGTCGTGGGCCATGAGTGATGGAGGGACAACTCCTACTGGGGACCATCCCAGCCCTGAACCCACAAAAAGATGTTACATAACAATTGGCATACTGTCAAACACAGTTAAACTGTTAAGAAAACAAGTCAGTGATGAGAAGACTTACCTGTGGATCTCTGGAGGCTCTCGTCTGATTTTGGCACTCTGTTCCATCACTTCCTTGGCCACTTTACCGCTATAAGGGAAATTATGCAATCAAAATCTTAGCGTTGCTTGCAGCTAATCCATTAATTAACATATATTCACAACACAAGCCTAATTAAGCAGGGCTCACGAACTCATGAGGTTCACTTATAGCAGATACTACTCACCTATATCTAAAGCGGCTCCCTTTGAAGAAAAGATTACTACTGGACACAGTGCGAACTTGACTTGATTTCTCAAACCTGTAAGAAATGGAGAGAATGAGAGATAGATTTAAAAATAAATAAGAAAAATAACTGTTTGTCTAAACCAGTGGTTTTCAACCTTTTTGACTCGTAGGCCCCCCATTGTCCAACATAATATCTAAAGGTCCCCCATATTGGCTAAGATATGACTAAGGAGTTAATAATGTGCCATAATTAAAAAAACAAATCCAGCATTTTGCAAACAAACTCGATCTGCTTTGCAAAGGAAAACTCGACTCGCAAACAAACAGAAAGCAATGTGCAAGTACAAAGGTCAATTTGAGCGAAAATGCAGAGGAGTAAAACGTATGCATTGTGTTTTGCAAATAGAAATAAGTGAGCCTAGATCATATTTCACAAATAAATACAAACCATCCTACAAATTGCATGTAACCTTTGAACAAATACCAAATCTAGTGCATACAAATGCATATCTGTCTGTTATGATTGTGAGACACTTTGCTTTTTATGAGATCTCTCAGCTCGATATTCTCACAAATGTGTCCAGGCATATTTTCTCACAAATGCAGTTGAGCAACTTCCTCTTCTAAAACAGTAGATGGCGCTAAGATAGGAGATTCATTTAGCGCCAGTCTCCCGGGAGAAGCACTGATTTGAAATTTGCCTTTGCCTAGTACAGCTGAGGAAAATGACCGGTGAACAGGTGTGTTTCTGTCTTACTTTATCTATAATTAACCTTTTTAAGGTTTTCTTTTGCAAAATATTGTTACATATCTAGACAGAAATCCACCTTAGCACTTACAATTCACTCTCTCTAGGAAAGGGGAATCTATAAGCTGAAAGCTCTGCCATCACATGTTGCTTTTTTACATTTTTGTAAAAACGTTAAATTTTCTGAACGAGTCTATTTATTTCGTTCTCCATAAATTAATGAGAACATTTCATTTAATTGAAAGGAGGGTCCCACTTTTTTATTTATTTAGTTGGAATTCAGTCAGCTTAACTGTTAATGTAATAAAATAATTAATGAACAAAACAAACTATAGACAATTGTTTCTTAACTTGCCTGTGACGTATGCAGTGCCCAAATTATTATTTTGGACAGACAAATGAAACCCTCCTTTCAATTAAATGAAATGTTCTCATTAATTTATGGAAAACGAAAGAAATAGATTCTTTCAGTGTAGACATAATCACTATTTTAGTCATTTCGTATGCCTCCGATGCAGAACATTTTTTAAAAAGCAACATTTGATGGCAGAGCTTTCAGCTTATAGATTCCCATTTCCTAGAGAGAGTGAAGTGCTACTAAGTGCTAATGTGGATTTCTGTCTAGATATGTAATAAACATTTTGCAAAAGAAAACCTTAAAAAGGTTAATTATAGATAAAGACAGAAACACACCTGTTGACCGGTCATTTTCCTCAGCTGTACTAGGCAAAGGCAAGTTTCAAATCAGTGCTTCTCCCGGGAGACTGGCGCTAAATGAATCTCCTATCTTAGCGCCATCTACTGTTTTAGAAGAGGAAGTTGCTCAACTGCATTTGTGAGAAAATCTGCCTGGACACATTTGTGAGAAAATCGAGCTGAGAGATCTCATAAAAAGCAAAGTGTCTCACAATCATAACAGACAGATATGCATTTGTATGCACTAGATTTGCTATTTGTTCAAAGGTTACATGCAATTTGTAGGATGGTTTGTATTTATTTGTGAAATATGATCTAGGCTCACTTATTTCTATTTGCAAAACACAATGCATACGTTTTACTCCTCTGCATTTTCGCTCAAATTGACCTTTGTACTTGCACATTGCTTTCTGTTTGTTTGCGAGTCGAGTTTTCCTTTGCAAAGCAGATCGAGTTTGTTTGCAAAATGCTGGATTTGTTTGTTTAATTATGGTACAATATTAACTCCATATATTTCCTCTCATATTTTTGCTCTAATTATGACAGGTTTTATTTTTATTTTATTGACAGAAACTGGTAGAGTTAATTTTGTATTGTTACAATGTCAGTAGTATATGTAAATGACCTATGTTTTCTCTTTCTCCATGTTAAATCCATGTTTATTCATGCGAAACAAGTCAAAGCTCTATTGCTTTCATGAAAACTGCAGATTATACTTTGCGCATTTTTGTATCCCCACCCACAGACAGTCAGATCGACAGAGTGTTATTAACAGAACATTTATTGTAAGGGTAGGTTTATCACTAATAATTGTATTGTACTTTGTCTACGCTTTAAACAGCATTATGGTAAAAAGTGGACACTATGGGAACAGCTTTCTTACCTGTACACAATGCCGTTTTGCTTTGGGGGTTGGGCAGAATTTTCAGTTTTTTAACCTCCATTTGGCCTAAAACACTGTGTTCGTTGTCATCCAGTTTGAAATGGAAAGACTACAGATTTTTTTTTTTTTTTTAGCAGTGTTCTCTCCATTTTTACACTTCTTTGCAGCCTTTAGCCCAGGGGTTCTCAACTCTGACCCTCGAGGTCAACTTTCCTGCAGAGATTAGCTCCAACCTTCAAAATCAAACTTTCAGCGCTGCTTTTAAGTCCAATTTCTATGCCCTTCCCTCGATAACTTCTCTCCATCTCGGGAATAAATTAAGATAAAATAAGTCCGAACTGCTGTGACGTCACAATCTCAATCTTTGTAAGATATAAGTCAACATTTTAACCGCAATAAAGCTTTTTTTATTTTATTTTTACATTTGTATATCATTAGATATTTCAGTAAGTTGAAACCAAATCCTTACGTTTAAAAGTGTAATTCAGCAATTTCTGGCAAGGCCATCTGGCAAGATCATGAATCCATCTGTTGTATTCTTCATTGCACGGGAAACGAAGGACACATTTGGAGGCTGCATTTGAAGGAGCCTTGGAATCGGGACAGCATTTGTCACGCAGCTGTTACACAATCTGCCTTTGAATTTGGCCTTCGAAGGATGCAGCCTCTGAATTGGTATAAAGCTACTGAGAAGGCTCGCTCCATCTGTCCAAATCTAAGGGTCGAGGGTCTGTTGAACGCACTTCAAGATGGCGGCGGGGATTCCCCCAAGGGGAAGTGCAATTCAACACCATTATGACTAAAAGTTTCCTAAGACGTAATATAGCAAATCTAGTAAATATATAAGGCGATATCTGAATGGTCAAGTCTATACATAGCAGACTGGGAGTGGCCTTGGATGTCAACATGCCCAGTGCATTATGGGTGTTGACGTTTTCCTACCTATATGGCAAAAGGAAAGATAACAGCCTTTTTTCTGTTTTCTTTAGCCATTTAGCACCGATTAAAAAAAATTCCCTGCCTTTCTACTGCATAGGCAGCCAAGTTTTATTGAAAGCCATTATGCCAGCGATGAAGTACCCCCTTTAAGTTTTCATATAATTAATTTTAAGTCCTCCTGTAGACTCTTTAGAAGATTGCTGAGGCCCCAAAATGGGTCCCTGTACCCTAGGTTGAGAACCACTGGTTTAAACTAAATTAAATCATTGGCAAGATGTTTTATGCTTGAGTGCTTGCTCTTTCTGTTTTTATGCTATTTCCATGCTTGAACCAAATTTCAGCCTGATAGGTCAAAAAGGTTATGCACACTCACTGGTAGAAAGCTTGGTTTTCCACCCCACACTTCCATAAATGCTTGCAGGCCTCAGGTGTTGGAGCAAAGTAAGTCAAGATGATCTTCTGATCCTTAGTAAAGGTCACAGGAGGTCAGTAAGTGAAATTATTTAGTTGTTAAATAGAACAGGTTGGTTTCCTGATCAATTCCTAGGTCCTGTATCAGTCTGCATTCATCTTACTTTTGACCATTTGTTCTTCTGCATAACCTGGGGCTGCCTTGCTGTCACCTACCTCTTGATAAGTTGCATATATATGGAATGTCTTTCCTTCGAACTTTAGTTTGGTGACCTCGTTCCTGTACAATATGACAAAATACTGTCAAAGTTATTCATATACACAGTCATTTGATCTTGACTACTAAGCAAATGAAAATGATATGCGAGATTAATTTTGCCTCTCACCATTTGAGGAAATGAATCCTCCTGTTCCCCTGCAGTACCACAAAGCCAAAGGGGGTAAATGCAAGAAATGCTGCATTCCCAGACACATCCTGTCATACAAAAAAGAAAAGAAAAAAAGAAAAAAAATGATTTTTTTTTGTGAATGTAAAAATTCAGATTAAAAGACTTTCAGTTCAGACACTTGTGTTGAAATAATTTCCTGTATATGAGCAGCTGATACATTTGGATACTGACTTTACAGGGGTGTGGATCTACTCCATATGTTTCTAGAGACTGAGCTTTCCTTAAGAAATTCATTTCAGATGTCTCAGGACTCTGGCCTCTGTAGGAAATAAACAGACTAGTTAATATTCTGTGTTTGTTCTGGGAGATAAATTTCATAAAATATATTTAATCTCTCCATTAAACACCAGCGCTGCTTTAAAAAGAGTGACATACTGCATGTGACAGGCTAATTGAATGTAAGCTTACGTCAGCTCGGATTTGTGGATCTCAGCAATGCGGCGCTCCAGGCGCTCAGAATGCTTTGGAAAAAACTGAAACTTAGAGCTGTAACCTTCCGGATGCTTCCCTGGGTCATAATCGCCAATCTCAGCTAAAAAAAAAAAATTTGAGAAGGAATAAAACAAAAACAGTGTCATCTTGAGAGTCTTCTCTTACTGTAATGTCATTCATATAACAAAACTCTTGAGATATCACAATTCAACAAATATTATAAAGAATGGCTCCTGTGACTGTGGTTTGCTGTTACCCTGCAGAATAAATGCGGCCAATGCAGCAGCATCTGAACTTTTGCACAGGAGTCGGCCATGATACAAATCTCTTTTAATCTGTAGGAAGACATGGTATCTGAAAACAATGCAGAGCATATATTGAACTGTCAGTGTGTTAATCATACATACATCAGATAATTGTAAGACTCTGTAACTTGTCTAATATGATTTCCTATAGATTCTTTAACTAGGCTATGTTAATTATGAATAATAATGGACTCCATGTTAATGAGCAGTACCTAGTGATCTCTTCTTTAAGAGCTGCAGGGTCCGGAGGATAGAATTTAACACGCAAACACATGGTGTAGGGTGGCTGAGCTAGGACACAAAATATCCATGTGGATGTAATTAACCAGACAATATACATTTTCTGCCTTTTAGAAGGATATTTGAATGCAAAGATTATTCTTTTCACAACATGCACACAGTGTAAGAAGGATTTTCCACATACAATATGACTTACATCTCATTTGTTTGGTAATTGGCTTGCTGAATTCCAGCCAGTGCTGAAACAACAAAATAAAAAAGAAATGATGTCTAGAATGCAGATAGAAATTCCAGTTTAACACATTGCTATGACTATCATTGTCAACTGATGACTGTTCACAACATTACATATCGATTGCATCACCCCTTGCAGCTCTTCATCTGAATCAGCATGTGATCTTTGGATGTCTTTCTTCAAGCTCATGCACAAACATTAACATTGCTTTTATCAGGCATGGTTATTAACAAGTCAGAACTAGCATGAACCTTAGTCAGGGTGTATACCATATTTAAATCGATTGACATAGATCAAGGCTGCGATGAATATACAGTCAATTTGTTGTGCTGTCTGAAAGTCTACTTTTTCACAATCCATGGTTTGTGTTTTGTTGACTGGATTATTTTATTTTTTTTTTACATTTTCAATTACATTGGCTGAATAATCAACATCAAGGCACCCAACAACATTACAACCCATTAAACCAACTATATGGGTGAGGTGGTTAAGATAAAACGCACGACGAAGGCGATACTAAGGAAGACTTTAATCTAGGAATAAACATGAAATAGTACAACCACATAACACTCAAATAAAAATATACATGATACAAGACAAGGAACATGGAGAAACAGATCAGGGAAACGAGACACAGCTGGGGCAAATTAACTCAATGACAGTAACTACAGTAACTAACAAGATACAGCTGGACCAAAAGAACTAATCGAGTGGCTAGAAACTAAACAATGAACGCAGAGGAAGAGCATGCAGGTGAGGGCCAGGGAGGATGATGGGAAATGTAGTGACCGTAACACTCACAGCCTTGTTTTTATTTGTGTAAAATTAAATATGGTGTCCACGTTAACTATCATGTCCAATCTTAGTCAAAATATAAAAATAACCATTTTCCACAAGCTTAGTACGCTATTAACAGCTCATTTTATATTTATACCATAGGAACTCACTCGTTGCTTGTCTGGGTCCACAAATCTGATGCCAAAGTAGTCTTTCTCCAACAAGTTTAGATAATGGCAGACCTGCTCAAACAGCCATTGACCTTTTGCATCCCTCTGGAAAAGAGAGACACAGGAATCAGTGTGACAATGTTTGTATACAGTCCTTGGGATCATATTGGATCATATCAGTTCTACAGTAGCCTATATTGGACATAACTCAACTTCTTTTGCTGACCAGTGAAGTGGGTAACACATTACAAGTAGCATGAGTTATGTAACCAGATTACTTTTTTCAAGTAACGATGAAAGTAACACATTACTTTTAAATTTACAACAAAATATCTGAGTTACTGTACTTTTTTGTGACTTTTTAAGTTACTTTGTTTTCCCATTTATTGACTGACAGCTCTCCTGTCCCCATGTTAAGAGAAATTGGGAGTAAAGTGCAGAGGCGCAGAGTACAGAGTACACAGTGCGCTGTGTAAATATGATGGTTATCCTTCGATGATCCAATTCAACCATACTAATGACTAAGCAAAATGGCTTTGGTTAAACATCACATTTATGTTTAATTTTTTGTCATAACTTTCCATAAAAAGTCACTAAGTATCACAGTTAGTTACTTTTTTAGGGGGTAAATTAGTTTCACAATAACTTTCCCAAACACTGTTGCTGACATCCTATTTAGTGTAAGGTAAATATGCCTTACCAATGTACTCTTTCAAAAACAGAAATTGTTGCACTTGAGCAGTTGTTTTATAGAGTAATTTTCCCACATTTTTCCAAACTATGTTTTGTAACCAGTTTAAAAAAAAAAATATATATATATATATATATATATTAGTGCTGTCAATTTGATTAATCACATCTAACGTAAACGTTTTTGTTTACATAATATATTTGTGTATATTAGCCTACAGTATATATATACTGTATATATACACACATATATATTTATATAATATATACATATATATATAAATAATGCAACAACAATGCAGTGTAATAGGTTACCAAAATCTGTTACCCCTCTCTATTTAATACATAGGCCTAATGGCTTAAATGTTACATAAATTAACATTGGTGATGACTAACCTATTGTAATTTATATCCTAGAAATATTTTTTGCCTGATGTGAACAACTGCAGATATACTCAGTATCACCAAATCCGACGACACAGCATTAAAGGTTATCTAAATCTGTTACCTCATCTATAGCAGTTTATCCTGATGTGAACAGTTGCAGGAATACAGCAGGGCAAATCCGACAAGGCAGCATATTAACAGTTCACCGAAATCCACACACAATGGCTTTAACGTTACCTAAATGCACACTGGTGATGTCTAATCTCCTCCCAGCAGGCACACAACGTCATAAGACATTGATATTTTGTTGTTTTTAGGTTGTGTTGTAAAGTTACTAAATTCCAACGTCTCCTGGACGTCATAATGGTGACATCCACACAACGTCAAATTCTAACATCATTCATATGTTCAATGAAAGCAGCCACCTCATGCAGCCACATCTGTTTCTTTCTGCACCAAAGCTTGTTCTCGCGTAAAATCCTTTCAAAAGTGCATTTGTTCCGAGCTATTCCATGCCTTTCCATTCCATGCTTAATAAGGCAAGAATTTCATCATTACTAAAACCATGTTTAAAATACTCCTTGTTCACAATTCATCCTGTGTCGGGTCACGTCAGATCAATGAGCTTGCAAGTCATAACTTAGATATAGTTATGTCATAATTTTGACTTAGTTATGTCATAATTTTGATTTAGTTATGTCATAATTTTGATTTAGTTATGTCATTATATTGACTTTTTATGCATGATTTTATTTTTTTATTTTTTTGTGGCGGAAATGGGCTTCCATAACTCTGAAGAACTGTTTGTGAAGAATTTGTTTACATAAATTTACTTCTACCAGAAAGACTCGGGAGATAGAATGACTAAATAATTGATTTAAAAAAATAATTTATTGACAGCCCAGCAAGCAATTATTTATAAAGTTCTTTGGCGTATAGGCCCCGGCCCCCGTCCGTAGTGCATAATCCGAGAGAAGCGGATCTACTGAAGATAAAGGCAGGGACCATCCTGGTGGTGGTGGGGAGGGTGGAGGTAATTGTTTGTGTCAGCGTCTGCGAACTCAAACATGTGTAAGTACCGATCTTTTATACAGCAAGTATTAGGACATGATTGGATAGATGTGAAGGTAATAAGTGACGTAGTAATTGAGTCTTCCTAGCAGAAGTTATGCTAAAGCTTTCATATCTGAATAATGAAACAGTTCTGGAATCAATAGTCGTGTGAATTAGTGACAATTTTGTAGATGTTTCAGTTTCAGACATTGGATGCTGACGTCAATCTGACGTTGGGTTCAGACGTCAACCCGATTTTCATTTCCAACCAAAATGCAACGTCTGTTCGACATGGATGTTGGCGTCAATCTGACGTTAGGTTCTGACGTCAACCCTATTTTCATTTCCTACCAAAATGCAACATCTGTGCGACGTTGGATATTGGCCTAAATCTGACATTGGGTTCTGATGTCAACCCGATTTTCATTTCCAACCAAAATCCAACGTCTGTCCGACGTTGGGGTCCAACGTCAATCTGACGTCATATTTACGCCTGGTGCCTGCTGGGCTATGTTTCATACCCGAAAAACATTTTGGTCAGATGAGGACAGCTTTAAATATACAGTAGAGTTTCCCCTATGTTTCCGTTCCTATATGAACTGTTACCCTAAACAACAGTAACCCAAGGGGAAACATAGGGCAATAGACTTCAACATGACACCAATGTTTTCCAAATCAAAGAGGCATAGGAAAGAGTACGAGGTTAGATATAAAGTAGCCAAACATTTAATATTTGACACAATACTGTTTCACAATAGAAATGGTAAATGACCCATAGTAATACCCAGTGATGCAAACTACTCAACTTTTTTGTCAAATTTCACTATATAATTTACTCAATTTATGAATCAAGACTAGCCTGGGTTTCCCCATGCTGCCTTGCACGCAGCACGATTTTATTCACGCTGCTAGGCAGCCTGGACACCATGGACCAGATTTTCCCCTCAAAAAGGGAACCAATCACAGAACGGGGAGGGAGCAGCAAGACGATGACGACGTCAATGCGACACGCAGACGCGAAGTTACCTTTCGATGCAGCCTTAGATAGTCAAGTCAAGTCAAGTTTATTTGTATAGCGCTTTTCACAATACAGATTGTATCAAAGCAGCTTCACAGTATTAAATTAAAATAATACAACAAAGTTTGTTTCAAGAGGAATTTATTGATTGATAAAATTTAATTAAATATCCCCAAAATATCCCCAAGTAGTTTAGAACGCAAGTTTATTTCGTCTTCTTCCTCGTCGAATTTCTGCCGCTCTACATACGTCATCTGGTATAATTGAAACGATTGGCTATGAGCTACGTACAGGCACATTTGATAGACATTCGTAGCGCCTCATAAACGGCTCTGGGCATTCGTAAACCACGCCTCAAATACGAGAAAATGAACATATGGTTCCCAGACCACGTCTCAATGAGAAAGAGGTCTGACGTTAGCCAGGCTAAATCAAGACAAGAATGTTATGAGACGAGAAACATTATAGGAGCATATTAGGCATTAGATTTAAAGTTTAATGAACCTTCAGTAAAATAAATAGGTAGAATTTACACCCAAATTAATTTTTTACCAAAACCAAAATTAAACTTTTCATTTAGCCCAAAACCAAAAATAAAGTTTTTTCACTTTCAGAAAAAGAGATACAAAAGCTGTCACTGGAACTGTATCCTTTCAAAAGTGTACACCCTTTACCCAGATATTTTCTTATTATTGGGAGATGAGAGGGTCTGTGGCTCTTAACATTGGAAAAAGCGTAACTGCTAATTTAGATCACATGAGACACCTCAGCCTATCATATTATGGCAGTGACGTCAGTGGCCAGCGTTCAGAGATTTATGACAGTCAGTTGTAGTTGTTGCACAATGTTTCTTGTGGATCTTGTGGTTATATCGCTTGTAAACGTACAGTTAGGACTGCAATGTTTGTGGAATGTGCTTTCCCAGGCTTTACTGATCGGAAAAAAGAGCACCTTCATTCATTTACCTTTAAATAAAACCTTAAAAAAGCGCTATCATTATTAGGCATAGAAGTCAAAAATCATAACAATTCAAGTCTAATTCATTTGTTGAAACCTGGAAGCCAGAGAGCCACATCATTATTTTTTTTATTTTTTTTTCATTAAACAACAATATAATACAATATTTATAATTCAATTATTCATTTTTTTTCTTTATTCATTAAAATGCTTTATATACATGGTGCATGGCAGTCATAGTCATTCAAGTCTTGTTATAATTTGTAAAACCTGAAAGCTAAAGAAAGAAAGCGTCTCAGTTACATATGTAACCCCCCAGTGGGCATTTGATGTCAATTTAACATCAATATGACATCAACATTGATGTCAAAATTACGTCACGAAATAGGTCAAAAATGAAAGTCATATTGACGTCAATGTGTCGTTGTCAATTTGATGTCAAGATTTTGACCTCTGCTGATGTCATTTTGATGTTATTTTGATGTCATGCTTTTGATGTGAATTCAACATTTATTTGATGTCAAGATGTCATGATGTTGATCCTAGCAGGCACAGGATATAGACTATAACGTCGCTCAGATGTTGGATTTTGGATGAAAATGAAAGTCGGTTTGACGTCTAAATCCAATGTTTGTTTGACGTCAGGCTCCAACGTTGGACAGTCGTTGAATTTTGGTTGGAATAAACCAAACAAAAAGGTGAAATGCATGGCTGTACACTTATTACCAGCTTCACTTAAAGCTAACCAGACTGACTTTATTTAATTTCCGGTTTAATCAATAGTTGTATTTTAAGTCACCATGATGGTGGTTAGCGTTTGCTTTAGTTGGACTCTTGACTCTTGACTTTTCAGTATAAAATTCTCTCTGGCTGCTATAATTGTGTGTTTATAAATCACATTTGTTGTGGCAAAAAAGCCATGAGAAAATTTAGATCAGGTAATGTTGGCTGTTTATTAATGATGATGATATCATCGTGTAACTGTCTGAATCCCTGATCTTATTCAGTGTATAATGCTTTGATTATATAGTACTTGTGTTTTTAATGTTGTTTTAAAATAGAAGACAATTGATTTTACAGCATGAGAGCAATGTTGCTTAAATAATATAAAGGATTTTCAAAACATTTAGTGCATTAAACTTTTTCCTCTACATTAGCCATCAAGAATCAGTGTATGACTCTCAACAATGGTGACAATCAATGAAATGCTTCAGCTGCAGTGCATGCTGGGTACCACCAATCAAAACTCACCCTTATCTCCCAGCATGCACTGCGGCTTTAATAAATTATGCAGCTGGAGTTTATCTGATTATCTGGATATTTAGTTTGATTGTCACCATTGTTGAGATTCATATGCTGTTTCTTGATGTCTGTGTGCGTCTAAGTAATGCCATAGATAAAAGGTTTTTGTGCACTAAATAGTTTTTAAAAATCAAGTATATATTTTGACAAACAACACTGCTAGATATGCTGTAGAATCAAATGACTTTTATTATGAGTGAAACAATGTTAAAACCACAAGTCCTATCAAAGCATTAGACAATACATAAGATCAGGGATTCAGGCAATTACATGATGATATCATCATCATAAACAGCCAACATCACCTGAGCTCATTTTCTCATGGCTTTTTTAGCTACAACAATTGTGCTTTATAAACACACAATTATAGCAGCCAGAAAAAAGTTTAATTTAAAGAGTCAAGGGTCAAGAGACCAACTAAAGCAAACGCTAACCACCATCATGGTGACTTTAAAATACAAAATATTATTTATTTAAACCGGAAATTAAATAAAGTAAATCTGGTTAGTTTTAAGTGAAGCTGGTAATAAGTGTACAGCCATGCATTTCACCTTTTTGTTTGGTTTTTTATTCCAACCAAAATTCAACGACTGTCCAACGTTGGAGCCTGACGTCAAACAAACATTGGATTTAGACATCAACCCGACTTTCATTTTTAACCAAAATCCAACGTCTGACCGACGCTGTAGTCTATTATCCTGTGCCTGTTGGGCATCTATTTGACATCAGGATGCTATGATGTTGATGTCATTTTAATGCTATTTAGATATCATTCAATATCAAGCTTCAATATCAGATTAAATTGACCTTTTATAGTATATGCAATTATAGTGTCTGCTGTCATTTTAAACGTGAACTAAATGTAAATATGCTAGGATTTAAATAAATAAAAACACACATGCACAATACATAGACCTAGGTCTACAACTTTCAAGATCATTCAGGCTAGGTCTTTTAGATGTTGAAAAGGAGTCACATTGATTTACAATGAGTAATAAATATACTTTTTTCAGACATTTCAGACATTGTTTTGACATAAATTTCACATCAATTTTACGTCTTGTTTCCTGACATCAAATCAACATCGATTTAATGTCAATGATATTGACCTGAGATGTAGGGACCAGAAAAAAACATGTCAGATTGATACCTTTGTTAGGCATCTTTACAATCACAAGGAAATAATTACAAAATATAATGAAAATATGCATATTCATGCATGTCATACATGGTGGTCAAAATCTTGACTATTTGTTGATGTCAAATTGACGTCAAGGTGCCCGCTGGGCCTAGTTCCCTGAAGAGGGAACGAGATGCTGCGTTGAAACGCTGTGGGAACGCCTCTGCGTACGCCTCTGCGTGATTGCGTCATGAAGCACGTATGAAACCAGTCCAATGGCGTGACGGAACGTCATGTGACGTCATCGACCAGGAAACTATAAAGCACACCTGAACCAAACAGCGCCAGCTTCTGATAGGCTGAAGCAAGTCGATCACGGGCATGCCGGGAGTATGGCAGGGTGACACAGCGTCTCATTCCCTCTTCAGGGAACTAGGATTACATACTTAACCGAGATGTTCCCTTTCAAGGGAACTCGAGTGGGAACGCTAATACCCACGCCGCCATAAGAGCAAGTGTCCGTCTTTGTGAAATCAATGCGCACATCTAGGCGAAAGCACCTGCGCACCTGGATTGGTGCAGCATAATACTCCTAGAGGAGTGTGCCCGTACAGCCAAAGGTGAAGGCTGACTGGCCAACTCATTAGCAAGTGAGATGGCCTCAACCATCTACAGTGGGGATAACAAGTATTTGATACACTGCCGATTTTGCAGGTTTTCCTACTTACAAAGCATGTAGAGGTCTGTAATTTTTATCATAGGTACACTTCAACTGTGAGAGACGGAATCTAAAATCCAGAAAGTCACATTGTATGATTGTAAAATAATTAATTTGCATTTTATTGCATGACATAAGTATTTGATCACCTACCAACCAGTAAGAATTCCGTCTCTCACAGTTTTTCTTTAAGAAGCCCTCCTATTCTCCACTCATTACCTGTATTAACTGCACCGGTTTGAACTCGTTACCTGTATAAAAGACACCTGTCCACACACTCAATGTGAGGGGAGGATGGATGGGGCCATGTATCGCGAGATCAAGAACTACAGGAAACGTATGATCTCTGTAATTGCAAACATACCAAATATTAAGTTCTGCTTTTCTGTCATGCAATAAAATGCAAATTAATTTCTTGAAAATCATACAATGTGATTTTCTGGATTTTTGTTTTAGATTCTCACAGTTGAAGAGTACCTATGATAAAAATTACAGACTTCTACATGCTTTGTAAGTGGGAAAACCTGCAAAATCGGCAGTGTATCAAATACTTGTTCTCCCCACTGTATGCTTAAATGCGGGGCACCCCTTTATGGGTACCCCAAAGCAAACAAACAGTGTTTAGACTTTCTCCACAGTTCTGTGGACGTAAGCATCTAAGGCCCTAACTGGGCAGAGCAGATAAAGTTTCTCTAGGTCTGACGTCCGGAGGAAGACAGAAGGCCTGTAGAACTCTAGGTCTAACAGTATTAGTAGGAACCTTAGGAACTTAACCTGGTCTTAGGGTGAAGAAAACCCTTTACCATACCAGGAGCAAATTCTATGCACGAGGGAGATACCGAAAGTGTTTGAATGTCTCCAATTCTCTTGAGAGACGAAATAGCGAGGAGAAAGACAGTCTTTAGAGAGATATTCTCAGAAACTTCCGAATGGAGCTAGGGAGAGGCCTTCTAGTACAACAGCCAAGTCCCATGTCGGCACCCTCGTGCTGGCCTCAGCCTCAAAGTGCCACAAAGGAAACAAGTTATTAGTGGGTGTCTCCCCAAAGATACTCCACTCAAAGGGATGTGGAAAGCAGCTAGTGCCGCCACGTACACCTTCAGTGTGACAGAGAAGTGCTCCTCCAGGAACTCCAGAAGGAACTCCAGCACTGCACCGACTGGGCAATTAACCGGGTCAAACTGGTGCTCTCCACACCAGGAAGTGAAAAGTCTCCACTTCAAGGCATACAGTTTCCTTGTGGATGGAGCTCTGGAGTGGAGAATGGTCTCAACAACCTTATGAGCTGGACCCCTCAGAGGCCAAGCCCACAGTTTCCACAGTTCTGGGCGGGGGTGAAAGATTGACTCACTCGCCTGAGAGAGTAGGTCCCTCCTGATCGGAATCTCTAGAGGAGAGCCGTCGAGGAGAGACACTAGGTCCACAAACCATACTCGGGCCGTCCAGAACAGGGCTACTAGCAGTAGACTGGCGAACCCTTTCCAGAACTCCTGGGAGCAGAACAATTGGGGGAAATGCGTACAGATGTGATCTCGGCCACGTCTGCACCATAGCGTTCAACCGGATGCAGGGCTGGATGGCTGAGTGAGAACCATAGTGGACAATGTGTGGTCTCTTGGGATGCGAAAAGGTCGGCCTTTGCTCGACTAAATTTATCCCAAAGGAGCTCGACCACCTAGGGGCCGGCTTGTCTGCACTTTTTTCACTCCTCCCTTACTGCAGCCGCCTACTCTCGCATACATTTCAGGCGAGGCAAGGCGCATCTCAAACAAGCCTATTATGTTGACCCATAATGATCCAAGCTAGTTAAGACTCAACAGGGGCAGAGCTAAAACTTCCTTTATAGTGTGTGTGTTTTTCTACACATAGGGAACAATAGGCTTGTTTGAGATGCGCCTTGCCTTGCCTGAAATGTAGGTGAGAGTAGGCGGCTACAGTGAGGGGAGGAGTGAAAAAAGCGCAGGCAAGACGGACAGTTTTCTCTTCTCGCAGTGGATCTGACACCTGTGAGATCAAAGGCGGATATCGCGGGATTCACGGGATTCACGCTCGTGCACAGTGTTGCTAATAAACAGGTTGTAATTTAAGTTCTGTTGCTTTTATATGAAAATAAATACAATGAACAAGACACCCAAAGTACTTGTTATTTAATTCGATTCCAAATACGTGTTTGTCAATCATTTTTTCTTTAATGCAGACATGTGTTTTTATATTTATTTATTTTAATAAAAATTACATCACATAACCCATATCACACTGTCAGAGAATTTATTTACACATAACGTACGTATACACATAAAACATGAGTTTTCAAATCAAACATTTTAAAAGAGAACAATACATCACGGTTGTTTAAACCAATGAGCATTAAGCTGTGTCGTCAGCAAGTCGTTTCCAATGGTGCTTTTGATCAGCACAGTCGGTGGAGAGCAACTGCGCGTGACTGCATAATCCGACACGTGCACCCTGCGGTCGTGAGAGTTTTTTGACATACGTCAGCATGACATCAGAGCAAGGCGGACCGCACTCGGACACATTTCTAACCGGCATGCATCTCGCGGTGTTCACCGGTGATCGGTTCTGCGCAGATTTTGCTCATCTCAAACAAGCCTATTTTTATGAATGAAACTGTCAGCCCACACTGAAGGTGCATGAACTGCCGCCAAACAAACACTTTAACCACATGTATACCCGCTCGTAATGTTGTGAGGGCAGGGAGGGACACAATTCAAAAGGCTGTTTGCTTCACATGAAGTGGCGAGTCTGTTTCGATAACTACAACATTCAGCTACAACATAACTGCAAAGCGTGCTCCCCGAGATGAGACACTGGACCTGGCAGGTGAAGGCAGAGAAAGGGCGAGGCCCATCTCTAACCCCTCTGCCAGATCCATTTGTGAACCCCGCAACTTGAGCCCTCCTCAAAGAGCGATCGGTGGGAACAACACACAATACATGTGTATCCCCACCCGTGATGTAGATTGGGTAGGGATGAACACACTATTGACATGTTGTTATTGACATATATATTTATGGGTGAAAACTCCTGCCTAGCAAATTCAAAGACAGACAAAAAACACCAGGGACATAGATTCACGCCATTGGACAGGTTTTATATGAAGCATGATATCATGAAGCAATCACGGCACAGAGGAGTTCCCACAGCGTTTCAACGCAGCTTGAGTTCCCTTGAAAGGAGATTATTATCGATATTGTTTATTTTCTTTTGACAATACACAATATCACTCAATATTACACAACACCTATTATTAAATAATACTACACATTTGCTGGTGGTAATGCCGTGAATGAGTTTTACAGTACCTTTCGTGACATTCCCTACTCTGCCTTCTCTTAAAAAAATAACATTTTATCATAGTGAAATCTACATATAGTTTTCAATGAAAGTATTGTTTAGTTTAAAAATTGTTCATTAAATGATTAGCTATTTCCTCACAAAACTGTTTATTCAGTGTGGTGATATACATATAAAAAAATGCCCTTTTGTCTCCTTCCCTGCATACAGCCAAAGCAGGAGCGTTAGCTTTAGCCGTTGCGATTTTTTGGCTAACGGTTGGAGGCTTGCCTTTTAGTGACTTTGCTTTACCCTTTTTCAGGTACACTTTTGTACCTTGAGTGCATAATAGTACCTCAAAGCCAAAGGTACATATTGGTACCAAAAGTGTATATTAGTCCCTAAATGGAACATACCACAAGTAACATTAATAATCAAGTAATTATACACATTTATTTAATAATCAACACTCAAATAAAACGTTATTTATAAGTTGTACAAACATTTAAATTGCACATAATACTATTAATAATATAATTATGTTTCTCCTCCCATTTTTCATTGAAATATTATCATTAATAGGTGGCATGTGTGCTACAAATAATATTTAGTGAGTTGACGCATCATTGAAAAACAGTATAGATTAAAATAATTATCTTTAGATTTGATATCTTTATCCATATCAATATTGATTTAAATCGAGAAATCTATATTTTCCACACAGCTAACATTTACCTGTTGTAGTCTATCCATGTTGTGGCGCGAAATAGACACTGATACAGACAAAACGACCTCCACTGTATGGGGATTCTTGTGTTGATTAAGGCAATCTTGCTGTTAGGGGAATGTGTCTCTCTAAACACTATTGCTGAATGAGGTTTTTATGTTATAGTGGTGAAATTTTTTTTTATGCCAAGTCCTGGTTGTGGCAATAATTTCAGTGGCAGTCAGAGGACAATTAAGGAGAGAGGGTGTGAGCATTTGGCCTGCCTTCTGCTTAATATTTCAGAATCTCTCTGGAGACATCAGAGCTCAATCAAATATTAACAATCACACAGCACTTTGAAGGCATCTTAGAAAGCTTTAGAGCTGTGTGATAGAGGAAAGTCAGATTTTAAAATAATCATTGCCTGCAAAAAGCAGTTCAGGAAGGCGAGGGATCAGGGTCACAACACCAGCTTTCAGGACTAAACAGACAGATGTGAACAAGCAGACTTGCTTATCAGACATTATAAGCACTAATGTGGAGTATTTCCCCGGTTCAGCACATGTATGTATACAGTATAACACATGGGTGGAAAAACACCAGGAGATGTTATACACAGCAACATCTGCAAGATCGTAAATAAAGCAAGTATTTTGTTTGTTTTTTATAAGTGTGCTCATGATTGGAAGAGAGGCAGAGTTCATGTTAGAAACTTCAAGTAATGTCTGACACTAGTAATCTCAGTATGTACTCAGATCTCCATTCACTCGAGATTAAATATTTAAATCAGCTCCATATCAGCATCTCAAACAATATTAATAAATTATTCCTTTCAGGTCATGAGAAGGGAATTTATAGTGAGAGTTAAAGGTGTGATTTGCATGCGTGTATGCGTGTGTGTGAATGTGAATGTGAGAGAAAAAGAGTGAGGGATATAGATGGTTCATATGGTTCTCTTGGTGAAAAGCAGTTTCTGGTTATTGCTTGCTTGCTACTACTTGTAAGCCCGTCTAAATCGGCCCAATGGAGGTTTCCGATAGAACGGGTGAAGGTCTCTGCGTGTTACTGTCTTTCCGCGAGGCAAAGTAATTTAATTCCATTTAAGCTTTTATCTGACTCCATCTGACTCTATTTTATCACAACCTCAAATTTAGGTTAGATTGCCAATTGGATATTGGTCAATTATATAATAGTTTAGCAATACATTTGATTGTTCAAAACTCTTTACTTATATTTTACCCGTTCATAAGCTATGTCGCTCAGAGGTCCTCGCGCCTTGTTTAACGTGGGTCTCACGATCACAAGCTCGCCAGCTTCGGTCACCAAACAGAGGTAATTGCTATATACCTGAGATCGGTCGCATTCACGCTTACACAATCAAAGATACGGTATAGCCCCCGTGATTGCATACACTTGAAATTAAAGTAACGTTTACTTCAGTAGAGGTATGGCCACTACTACAGATAGGTCAACCAACTTTGCTTGCCTTATAATAGCTTTGGATTGGCCATGCCGTGGTTTCCCACGTACACTTATCTAAAGTAACATTAAATTAAAACAGAGTTAAGACACACCCAGATTTAGGTTGGTCAAGCAGCACTTTTCCTAAACGGAAATTCACTTCTTGTCTTTGCAAAACACGTACACTTGAATTAGTGGCAAATATTAGTTGTCACTAATCTGACGCAAAACTTGCGGTAACATACAAATCCGTTTAATCTACTTGGGGAAACAATTTCAGCCACAGTCGGAATAAAATCAAATGTAACAATTTATTATGTCAGGTAAATGTATCATGCTAATTTCATAATCAGTTCAAAGATAATAAATACAAAACATCAAATGCTCTGGAATAAAGAGAGAAGATGCGAATCTGACATTATAAAATACATGATGCGGAGTGTATGCAGGCACTAATTTGAGTTACAAATCGCCACAAGCCTTCTTCAGTGGAGAAGGAATGATTTGTAAATTGGTAGGTGATCAACTCAAGTGTGATCATGTCTCGAATGGGGATGGTAATATAGCAAGAGAGTTCAAATGTTAATTTCCTTTGTTTTCTCAGAGACTAACCCTCTCTTCCAGTTCTTCCAGTTTCTCCAGTCTTACATACTTGACACCAAAAAATTGTATTGTGGAGAAGAACTATTTTCTTAATGAAAACTTTTCCTCTCTCTTTTGTAGAACAGTTTTTCTTATCCTCTTTAAATATTTTATATCCAAAACCCCAAACCTTCCACATCATGATTTAGACAGCTGCACTGGGACATGTATTGAAATCTTGCAATTAGGATAGAGTGATCTGAGTGACAAAATGATCTACACCTAACAGCATATGGCCAAGATTTACTCTACAGCAACAAGATTTACTCTACATTGAAACTTTACAGTTTCAATTCTCCTATACCTTACAGTGAAGTCTATTAATTTGTAAAATGTCAATGCTGCTACAAGTCATATTCCTTGCTGTGTTTTTATGCACTGAGCAAATGTGATTAAAAAAAAAAAATCCTATATGGAGTTTAATAACCTGTATTCACTATTTGCTTTTATTTTATGGAAAAGAGCAACATGAAAATTATGCTAAACCTCTCCTTTTTCTTTTTTTTTCACAGAAGAAAAAAAGGCAAATGGGTTTAGACTGATATGAGGGTAAGTAGATCAGACATCATTTACTTAATAGGTAAGTAAATGATGACTGAAATGAAGAGTAATTTTGAAAAACATTTTTCAAAATATGTACAGCCATGTGAGATGAATCCAGTTATATCAGTAGCTTAAATAAAATATGTTTTATTTTACAAGAAGCAAGCACTGAAACCGCGACTGCCATATTGGCCTAAAATGATCAAGAACTTAGAACTTCGGATGTGACGTTAAACCGAGGTCCTGACTCTCTGTAGAATATACATATATATATATATGAAGAGTTCAGATGCAAAAGCCTCTAAGTGCCATCTGAAATTTTCTTCTAGAATGATCATTTTTATAAAGCTTGTATATTTAAGGTCAGTAATTTCACTTAAATGACAATTAATAGGTAATTTGCATTGCCATTTCAGTGAAGTTATTGAACTTAAATATACAAGCTTGATAAAAAGGATCATTCTAGAAGAAAAGTTCAGATGGCACTTAGAAGCTTTTGCATCTGAACTCTTCATATATATATATATATATATATATATATATATATATATATATATATATACATACATACACTGTATGTGTGTGCTTGTATATATATATATATTTACCGTGTATTAATTCATACAAACATTTCATTGCATTTTGAAGTAACCAAGTAAAATCCCCTGAAACTTCTAAAGCATGTCTTCACAGAATGACTTGCATCCTGGTGTATTAATTGATTTTTTTTCATCAAAGTGTAAATTCACCCTGACCTGGTTTATTTAATCATTTTATCTTTTAGTTGCATTGCTTAAGGATCATCTTACAAGCAGCATCTGAGCAGGAGCAAAATAAAGGATAAAACCACTATTACGCACAGAATATAAACCAGCAAGTTCTCTTATAACAAAATGCTGCTGGTACATCTTTATATTTAACCATCCAAGTCATATAAGAGGGTACAGTAAGTGATTTCAATGAGTAGGTGAATTTACATTTATTAATTTAGTAAATGCTTTTATTCAATTTAATGAATTACATTTATTTTCATGTATTTGCCAGATTTAAGGTACTTAGATAAGTTAACATTTTAACAGATCATGGATTCTCTGGCAATTGAACTTGGTGTTACTATTATTCTCTACTATTTGAGCTACAAGAATTTGTATTGAACAGTTTTAGAGACTGTGGAGACTTGTGAGATCTTTTTCTCTTTTGATATATTCTGCACATCATATACATAAATAAATATAATTATTTGTATGTCTTTGAAAAGAATGAAATCTCTTTTACTCTTTTTTTCTCTCATTCTTATTGTTCATGGTCATGTGTCGATTTAGAAGATTTAGAATGACTGACTGTGGAGTTTGATCTGATGAGGCAGGGGAACTAGCCATACCCTACGGTCATTTTACAAATTACACAGTTAGTTGAGTTTATAAATGCCCTCCACTCTTCTTATTATTACTCTTCAGCACAACAACTGCTGGACTACTAAGTAAAAAAAAGAAATTAAATTTCCAATAACATTTCCAAGCCGTAATACATGTACAATAGAACAAGGATATTTCATTCCACAATACACATGAACACATTTTTTTCCTCAAAAGTATACTGTTTAGTAGCAAGCAAGCAATAACCTCAGGCAGTTGCATAAACATAGCCATTATGTAAAGACTTAAGTACTAGTATCACTTAGTCAAGGGGCAATCAGTCTTACTTTTTGGTATCAAATTAGACCAATCAAAAAAAAAAAAATGTAACTGACTTGATAAAGTTATGTACTGTATGAACCTTAAAGGTGCGTTCAGGGAAAGACTTAGCAGTTTATGCCTCCTTTTTACCAAGAGGACCATTTATAAACCATATCTCTCAATCCATGTCACTTTCTTTCTTTTTCTCTCTCATGTGCAAACACACACATACAGTAACACAAATCTCACCTTCAACTCTCACTATAGGTTTCCCTTCTCATGACCTGAAAAGCATAATTTATTAATATTGTTTATGTTGCTGATTTGAATATTTAATCTCAAGTGAATGGAGATCTGAGAACATATACTGACACGCTGTCAGACGTTGCTTGTAGTTTCTGACATGAACTCTGCCTTTCTTCCAATCATGAGCACACTTATAAAAACAAACAAAATACTTGCCTCATTTACCATCTTGCAGATATTGCTGTTTTTCCACCCATGTGTCATACTGTACTTGCATGTGCTGAACCAGGCAAATGAATACAATAATACAATACCATTGCCATTGTTATTTGACAACATGAAATACAATACCATTGTTTTCATTCCTCAAAGGATTTGATTAAAGTTATTGATAATTTGTGTTATAGAAAAAGAGATGCCATCCCCATGAAAACAACGGCAAATCATAATGCCTCATGTTCATGCATGCTACTGTGAGATATGAAAGAAAAAGAAGCAATTAGATACTGCAAACTGAGCAAGATGTGCCTTCCTGAGGACATGCCCTCAACAACTGGTACTTTCATTTCAAGTTAATTATGACTCTGAAATGCTAATTAGAACAATGCAGCCAAAATAGGATAAATCAAGAGCGGTACAGTGGACAAATTATATAAAATTTTACAAGTGAATTATCTGAATAGTTGACGTTTGACAGACGTGTAGTATGTGTGGCCAAACAATAAGCAGTGAAATATAGCTGAGAGGCACCGCTGACCTACACAAAGGTGAGCTCTGTAATGAAGGTATATGTGTGAGTGTCTCAGATATCTGGTCTCTTGATGTGTGACTGCCAGGAGCCAAACGCAGTCAGCAGTCTCTCAAAAGAGAGAGGCCATATTTCACTAATAAGCATTTCATCACTAACCAAACTCCACTGTCCTGATCAATCAATTACAGAGGACGATCCCAAGTGGGACAGGGGCGGAAAGGACAGAAGAGGATTGTCTCTGTTTGCAATGTCTAGCCGCCATGTTTGAATGAATCCTGTGTAACAGACGGGTATGTGTGTTTGCACACGTGTGCTTATATCCTGTCTGACGAGAGCAGGAGCAGCTGGGAACCGATGATGGAATCGGCCTGTTGCCATGGAGACCACAGCATCACACAGAATTCCAAGGACAATGGAATGTCACAATCTGATGCTGATATTCCAAGATATACCACAAACATGACCTCACACAAGTAGTACCATGAATGACCACCAAATTCACTATTCCAAGAGTTAATGTTTCATGTTGTCAAATATATAACTTATACAAAGAACACTTACTATTTCAAAATCCATTAACTTCTTTTCTTGTAAAAAATCATTTGTTCCAGTGTTTAAGAATTCTGCCTCAACTGAGCTCTGAACATAATCCTTTAGTAACTTGTGCACGTGGAGTTCAGTCATGGTAAACTGTCCCACCAAAATGAGTTTCAGACACATGAGCATGTATATATATAAATAAATATATATATCCCCAAAACCTGGGTTGAGGCAATTTTTTTTTCTTTTTTTTTTTCTGTGTTTGGATAGTTTGTGTGTTACCCAGCTCCTGGGTCAGACGTAACAACCCAGTGTTTGGGTAGTTTTTGTGTAACCAGGATACTGGGTCAGACATAACAACCCAGGGGTCGAGTTTTTTACTGCGGGCTTTTTGCGTCCTCTACAAGAGAGAGCAGTGCAGCTCCGTCAAATTGGTGAAGGTTTGTGTACATTTTATTTGAGCTATAAATTCGTTATTGTGCTGTATATTGTTTAATTTTATGCAAAGCAACATCCAGGGGCGTGATGTGAGTCACCTACACGAGTGTCATGTGACTCGCGTCAGTCTTTTCACGTATTTTCTTCTTATAAAAGTTTATGATTTTATTCAAAAAGATACAGAATATATACTTAGGATGTTAAAATATGTCCTCAGAGCTGTTCACTGTTTGTTTATGGACAGGTTATGGGGCCATTCACCGCATATTTTGGCTACGAGTGGAACACAGGGCAGCGGTCTGAAGTTAGAAGTCGTCGTCCCATCCCAGTTAGAGATGAGTCCCACCTTAGGACACAAGCAATCCGATTGGTTCAAAGCACATTTTCTGGCTAATCGCTTTAGTGCCTGGTTACAAATCAGACAAAATAATTTTATTATATAAGACGTTTGAACTACGTTATAACGACCATTCATGTCTAAACTTATATGTTTCATAGTATATAACCGAAGATTGTAAAAATAAAAATGCCTAGTTCTTAGTGTTTTTTTAGTTAGCTTACATAACAATTCAATTACTATACAATAGCTGTCTGTCTTTCTGTAAAGCTGTACTGTGAAAAGTGCTATACAAATAAATGTATTACTTGATGGCAGAAAACTGCTAGACTACCTGCTTAAAATGTTTTTACAAACTGCTTTTATCTTATCTTGTACATAGCAGCGGGATTTAGCTGTAGGCCTACATAGCAGTGGGATTTGGCATGCTACATATAGCTAAAACAGCTCACGTTAGCTACAAGAAGTTATCGCAAGAACAGCTTTAGATCAGGCATACTACTGGGGTCCTAAGGTGGGAATCATCTCTATGGTGCTGGGACTCATCTCTTTACCACACAGGTGTGGTGATAGGTATTTTCTTTAGCGCCTGATTACAATTCCTACAAAATCATGTTATGATAAATGCTGTTTGAACTATAACGACCATTAATGTCTGTATAGTTCAAAAAATTTCATATTGTCTTCTTAATGATTACATTTGGATAGTTTTTCTTCTAGAAAGACAAAAAGTTCAGGTGGAGAAAAAAAAGTGAAAATATAATGTCTGTATTAGCATAGCATACAGATACCCGAATTAGCCTGATATTTTCACTTGTCCTACATTTACAATCACCTTTAACGTAATTACATGTTAAATAAAGTGTTAAAGGTCCAAAAATATTTCAATTATAAAAAGAATGATGTTCAATGATTCACTATAGGCTATTGTTATTATTATTATTAATAATAATTAAACTAATTAACAGTTTATCAAGTGAAAGAAATGTTCAATTTGTTTTTTTATGCACTAGGCTATATAGTAACCTATATATATATATTTTAAAATGAATATCGTTCGTATATACTTAGTATAGGCTAATCAATAATTGATAGTTGAAAGAGACCCGATTTCGAGGGAGGACCCGATTTGTCATGACACCGGCACGAGAACAGACTGGGGTGCGTTTCCCGAAAGCATCGTTAGCCAACTATGGTCGCAAGTTCCGTCGTTATCAGCATAGTTCAACGATTTGGTGTTTCCCGAAACCATCGTTCAAACGAACGTTCGCAAACAGCATCGCAAACTTGTGTGGTTGTACCGACAGTTAGAAGCATAGTTTCTAGTTTACATTAGATGTAGACTGAATAAATCCTTATCTTTAGCAAAATAAGCAAGCTGACATTCAGTACAACCCGTGTTATTTATTTAGAATACATACAAATGTAATTTATGTCTTTTAGTTTGTCAAGAGATTTAAAGCACCGTTTTTGAAGACTGCGCATGTGCGAACGTGCTCTACTATGTAATAACGAGCCAAATATTGAGTCTGGTAATAAAGCAAAATAACTGAGAAAAATTAGAAATGGTCTTCAGATGCCATGTCTGTAACTTATATGACAAAATCTAGCGTTAATTCGATCTCAAACAGATTAATTAAAATAAGTTATTAGTCCACCACGTGCGAGACGTCATAAACCAACGTGGTTGAACGATACTTTGCGACAGACGGTTTCGGGAAACAGTCGTGACTAGCTAGTTGATTTCTCCAACGATGCATCGTACTATGGTAGTTAAGCAGCGAGCTATATAGTTGTACGGGAAACGCACCCCTGGTCAATTACACTTGAATTACTTCTAATGTTTTTATTTTTACTTCTAATATTTGTTAAATGAGCTTAAATGTAGGCAATATGTATTAAAAACGATATAAAATATGCTATACTGTAAAATATGATAATATGATCGAAAATAAAGGAATTATCATGCAAACCAGTGGATGTGTGCAGTAGGCCTATTTAAAAAAAAAAGTTTAGAGGATTTAAGTTAATCGGTAAACAATAATTTATGTATGAAGTAAAAAAAAGAAAGAAGAAAGTATTATAGTAGAAAATTAATCAACCCATTATGCTGGGTTAAATAACCCAATTTGCTGGGTAAAATTAACCCAACATGTGTCATGTCCTATTTTTACCCAGCCCTTGGGTTGAAAACAACCCAAAGTGGGTTGTTTTTAACCAAGTGTTTTTTAGAGTGAGAGCAGCTGCAAAGTATTAGGCATATTATAGCTTCTGCAATCTTTCAGCAACTGTTGTTGATTCTGAACATCTGTGAATAGCTCAGCCCAGGAGGAAACTCGTTAATAAAAACATGCCTATCACTTTCATTCCACCTGGGATATTTTCATTCTCTAGCTTTTCAAGGACAACATGTATATTTATACACACAAAACCACTGCTCTTCTTGGCAACTTAGCATCTCAGCCAATGATTTTGCTATGATATTAAGATGACTCATTATAACAATCCCAAACTTTGCTTTTAATTATTCACTTAATACAATGATGCAATAAATTAATAAATTACATTAATGGCACATTCTAATCAATTAACTTAAAGCAATTAATCTCCATTCATGCTTTTGGGCTGCCTTAGACAAGTAGTGGAAACAAATGCATCAAGACTGTATAGCCTATTGAAACAGTCTGGGAATTTGTCTAGAAACATAGCTGAATTGCACGGTGATGTGGCTTGTAGTATGTTTGGCCAAACAAGAACAGGAACAGCTAGTGAATCACCATTACAGTGTTGCACGTCTATGCTACAACAATCTTTCAGCAGCTGTTATCGTAGATAGTTCGCCCCGAGAGGCAATTTAATGTATGAAACCTTTCCACTAGTGCCTCTTCCCACTGAATGTGACTCAGGTCTCTCGGGCTGGCGGCATGCAGGCACTACGTGACAGGTGACCCGATACAGACGGGTCACCAAAACCAGCGCTGATTCATTCATCAAGGAAATGTCCTAACACGTTAATTAGCCATTACGCATTGCAGCCCTTGTGCAGTGTCCAGATTCGTACAGATGCTCGCGGATTTTCCCGCTTGAATGCGCAGTATCAGCAGCGCGAACATTAAAGCACGTGTGTCGGTGATGGGGATAACCCGCTTGTGATGATGAAAACATGTTAATACTGACCTGAACCGTGCAAGTGTATTCCGAGTCGTCCAGCAGTCGCACTGTACAGTTGAATTCCCTGTCAAGAGTCCGATCGCTGCCACTCATCAGTCGGCTCAACATATTGGCCAGTCAGTACAGACGCACGAGCGTTTAGGACGAGCGCAACATGTCACTCACTGCAGACATGCCAGACAGACCCTTCTCGGTGATCAGAAGCCCCTTTGAGTCATTGCTCCCCATCATTATCCTTCGGACTGGTCGGTGTAGTCTCCTCTGCCGTTGGTGGTTCTATGCCAACGTTGGAGGTAGTCCAATGCACTGAATAGGCACAGGCACAACAGCCCATCCATATTCATGCATTATTTCAAGGGAGGGCTGAGGCGAAATGTATTCATAAACTGTAAGCCAGTGAGAGTCAATGTTCATAACTGTGTAGATGAAAATAGATTTGTCATATGGACTCTGGAGGATCATTTACACTTAAGACTATTAAAAATCAGTGAAAGAACACTATAATAACTTAAATTTCTGTCCAACAAAATGTATTTTATATTATTGTTTACATCTATTATATCAACAGTTAAGATGGTCTTGCTTGTGCCAAATATTTATTCACATCAAGAAGTATTTTTTTTATTTCCTCTGAGATGTTTCAAAATCTTCTTGCTATGTCAGTGATTATATGCCATTAAGACGATTCATAAAATCAATCCCAAACTTTGCTTTTAATTGTTCAATTTACATAAGGCAGGAATATAAACAACTTGATTTAAGGTAATAATGACATAATAAATCAATGCAATCACAAATCAATTCAACTTCCAGGGCTGAGGTAAATAAAAAAAAGAGATAGGCTATGTTTGTAACAAATATTTGAGGAATATGAAATAGGTCTATAAAATAGCTTTTGAATTGCACAATAAGTTGATGTTTCAGTTAGAGGCATCATATGTGACAGACATAAGCCCTTAAACCAGCAATTGTGTGCATGCAGTTTGCACTTGACAGAATTTATAAATAAGGGATCATGAACTGAATTTGTAATAATATTTTGTTTCCTGGTGTGCACTTATAGTGCAAGTATGATTTTTACATAAAAAAGGGTCAATTTATAAATAAAAGGCCATTTACCCTGATTATAGCCCTCTGATTTGAACGCTCTGTCGGATGTGTCGTGTCTGCTATGAGACTCCGGTGTAAATGCTCAATGCTGTGACTGGCTAGCGTCTTTGCACATGAAACAAGTATTGCATGTGGAACTCTTCTGAAACTTTTACTAGATTTTTACTATTACTGCTGTCAAGGTTACATAATCATGAAAAGTATTGATTATCGCATTAGATTTAGATCTACTCCTACCATATGAATTGTTGCAGCGATGAGCATTGTAGCCGATGACAGACACAAATGCAGTGATCTTGTCATTGTAACTCGATTTCTGCACTCTCACAAATGCTTTTATCATAACAGTCCAAACACAATGTTATTAAGAGATTTATTGCGCCGTGTAGACAGCGTCATTGATAAACGGAAGTTTTGGTGAGAGTCCAGAACTCTGACACTTCAACAGCAATAAACGATTTTGAGACAAAGAATGTCGGACTGTACTTGAATCATATTAGAAATCACTGATCACAGAACACGGCTACTTACATGTTATGGCATTACTGTCGGGTGACTCATGTCCATATCTTACAGTAAAAGGCTGTTTGCAAAGCCTGCGCCGTAATTGCGACTGATTTACCAAAGAATCCACAGTGAAATGTACCAAACAAATAAAAGACATTCACATAGCCTAGTTGAAAATAAATAACGACTTTCCTAGAATTAGGATCCTTTGCAGGTAATGTTGTTTTTAGTCCAGTGATCCTATATCTCTATTCTCGTCTCAGTAATGCGCCAGCGGGCGGGGCCAAAGATACGATGATGTAGAAATAGGCGTTGATCTGATTCTAGAGGCGGTCTCTCATCGCATTATTACATCATAATGTGACGTAATCCGAAATGAGTCATTTTCGGAGCAGGGTTTCAATAAAAGCTGTTTTTGGACTAACGAGGAAGATTTGAGTTCTGAAACCTGCAGGATTTTTTTTTTATAGTACAATGACCTCTTACATGTCAAAAGATCAAAGACATTTTTATTTCTCAATTCATGACCCCTTTAAGAGATGAAGGGGAAAATTTTATTTTTTATAGTTTGCCAGATATATCTATATCTATACATATAAATAAATCACCTGCATGAATTTTCCCTTTTGAATGTGGGATAAACAAAGAAGGGCTTTGCTAAATAGAAAAATAGAGGTTCAACTCAACAACATAATCATTCATTATCATATCATTATAGTTACCATACAAAAACTAACAAAACTATTGTTTTCTATAAAGGTATGTTAAGACATATGCATTTAAAGTTGACAAAGGCACACTTCAAGTGGATAAAGTACAATTTTAACAAAACAAACAACACTGGTACAAACCAAAAACAGTAAGATGTGGCATTATAAAGGTGCAGCAGGTCGATTTCCATTACTGCAACAGTAAGCAATGCACATAGAGGCCGATTTGAATATACAACACAAGATAATGGACTCTTTTAGTACATGACTCTGTAATTAAGGCATTTTGTTTGACATCAATGTTATTTTTTATTGGTTGTAGGCAACAGTCAAGACTTTTTGTTTTAAGGGGATCAGACTAATAAATCAGCAGATTATCTTCAAGGAGAGAAGACGGCAAACTAGAAATCTAGGTCTATGTGCTGGTGGCAACACTGGCTTTCTTGTCATTGAAGAAACTCTTAAGCATAAGCACCTGGCCAATACAGACCACAAACAGGATGATGGCCTCCCCAATGGACCAAATGTGCACACGCTCATTCAGATCTTCAGCCCTGAGTCGGTCCTGAGCCTCTCGAAGACGATACCAGGTCTGAGAGTCTGAAACCACTTTCAGGATCTCATGGATAGACAAGCAGGCCGACTCCATCTGCATGATTTATTCAGAGGTTCATATCAAATGCATATATGCAGAGTGCATGCTGTGTGTGAGTGCATGGCATTTGTATTTCTCACCTGTGTGAGAGCTGTCGCTCCATTCATGTCAGGCAATAATCTGGCATCCTCTCCAGTTCGGAAGTCCAGGTATACAGTTTTGTGAGAGAAGGTCGAGAACTCGTTGCTGAAGCAGACCTTGTACACTCCCTTCATGGTTGTTGTATGGGAAAAGCTGTCATATTGCTTTTTTCGTTCCTGATACAGCATGTTATTCACTGGATCTGTCACAAAACAGTCAACATCATAGTTTCCTCCAGCAATTACCTGTATGAAAAGGAGAGAATTAATACTGAAATTTGGGAATATGGAATACATCGTATCTTGTTTTACCGTGTTGAATAATAACATCTGAAGCCGCAAAAATCACGTTAATATCTGTTTGTGTTCACACACAAAAAGAGAGCAAATAATCAACAAACGTGGACTTGCAAAAGATAAATAATCAACCAACATTGCAAAACACAAAAAGAGTCAATTAAGTTACCTGAAAGTCTATATCAAACTTGACTCCTTGTTCTAGGTCTTCGTAAAAGCATTGTTTCTCGTTATCGGGCAATTCAAAAGTTAACTCGGTGGCATTTATAAAGGCTACGTACACAGCCAAAATTAAAAGACAAGGGTGTCTCATGATGGAAGAAAACTTAAATTATTATTCTTTACAATGCACAGAAAGCTTCCTCCATTGAGTTATAGCTGGTTTGCTGAACTCACTCAGGTACTTGACAGCTTGAAGCGACACACCACTGACGTGGCAGGACGACGGGACACTTCCGGGTTATTTGGCGTTTTATTTTTCAAAATAAATAAAGGTGCGAGTATTTCATTATTTATTTGAGATAATTTCAGATTCTTTTAATTTTCTTATTTTCAATTCTAAGTTCCTGACTGACTGTTCTATATACAGTTACCAGTAGGTGGCAGTAAATAATGCAATAATTTCATTCTTTTTACCTCATGGTTTTATAATATCCTATTACTTCGACGAGGCAAAGCTGTTTCCAGTACAAACTAGTTGTTGTACACTTTATAGTTAAACGTTTTCATGTTCTGATAGCTCTATGGAGTGTAGACTCAGGAAGTGGGGTAGGAAATACATATAGGCTATAAAAAGAAGCAATTTAACAAAACCTAGGCTATAGCCTATCTTTGAATATAAATTAGCCTACTTTACAAAGTAGAAGACTTAAAATAAATAATTGTATTCATATTTTTCCCCCCACTTTTTCACTATGAGTTCTGAAATATTCTTTGTTTAATGCTGTATAGCAATCAACAACAAATTTACAAGAAGCTTGCGAGTTTTATGATCCTTATTTCCAAATATTTGATTTTCTACACAGCCTTCAAAATGTTGACCTTTCTAATCATTGTTATTTTTTCATTGGCTAGGAAGAAAAAAAAATAGACTGGAGCCTAAACCTTGGCATGATGTAGCACAAGGTTATGTACACAAATATATGCTCCTCCATGTTCCAGGTCCTCGCCTGAATAGAAAGTATCAAATATACACCCAAACACTATTCTATAAACACTATAAAGAAAACGTAAGTGGCACTGACCAAATCCTTATGCCACAATGTTGTCTCGACAATTTTCTCAGTATTTACTAGGAGTTTTCAAACATTTTATGCTAAGGACCTGCAAATATGATTCATTTATAATAAGGTATTTTCATGTTTAAAGGCAAATTTATCCTGTGTGAGGAAAAAAGGGGAAATATTTACTTTGATTAAGTTGACTATGTTTTGCACCAGTCTATCTGATAAGGTAGACTGTCAATTCACCCCTGTCAATTTAAGTGTATTTTTTTCGCTTAAATCAGACTGTAAGCCAGCACTAACCTACTAATCATTTCAAATGTATTATGACACTATTGATGATTGTTGTTCCTGTGTAGGCTATGCCAAAGCCGCATTTTACAACCTTCTTCACTCTTATTTTGAAATTCGAGGCTGGAGCACTTGAGTCCACTGTGTTTACTCCGATGTTCTCTTTTCCTGTGTGTGTGTGTGTGTGTGTGTGTGTGTGTGTGTGTGTGTGTGTGTGTGTGTGTGGGCGGTGACTGACCTCTTCGTCTCTGTCTGTCTGTACTCTGTAAACACTTTCGATGCTGAAGGAGCTCAAGTAGTTGAAGGTGAATCTACCAGGTGTAATAATGCAGGACTACACAAAGGCAGCGAAGGAGTTTGTGGAAGAACACCCTACAAGTGTCACAGCTGTCCTGGTTACGGGTAGGCAAAAGTTAGACCAAGCATGTTTATTACTTGTTCGATAAAATAATGGCTTCCCAGACCAATCAGGGTTCCTACGGCAACCAAAAACATGTCGTTATGAGGCACTTTTAAGACTGATAATTTACACTCATTAATAGACTCTGAATAATAATAATAATAATAATAATAATGTGTATATATTAAAATGTGTATCATTTTGCAGTTACTCAGCCAAGAAAGTACTTTAGTGCATGCAATATATGTCAAATGATAAATAAAAAAGGTAAAAGAAAAAAGTAATGGGATTTTATTGATTGAAAGATGTGGGAACACTGTTATATTTAATTTAATGAGAAATGATGATACATCTAAGATATAGAGTTATATAAGTTAAAGTTATATAAGTGATATAAGTTAAATATTATATTATCTTATTGATATCTCTATGAGCCTCTTGCATGTGTATCGGATAACCTTTGCCTGGGCTTATCAAATATACCAACGTTTTGAGAGTAGGTTAGAGGTGAGGTCTCCATAAATGTAGTCACTGATTCTAAGCCCAATTTTAGGCTTTTCTGTGTTGATTTAAATGTCTCCCTTTGTTCGTCATTTAACAAGAAAACTGCTAAAACTGCTGTTAATTAAAACAATTATGGTTTCATCATAAGAGTTACCTCCTGATTTCCTAAACATTACTTTTTTTTATTTTTTAAGTTACTTGTTATTTATTTAGGCTATGTTTATTCATTTATTGTATGTTTAATTTCAGTTGCTTTAGGCTATATTTTTTGTGAATAGTTTTTTTAGTAGACTATCTCTGTTTACTGTATCTTGCTTGAAAATGTAATTTATTGCCTTGCTCTACGAGTTTCTTATCCTGTTTTCTTAAGTGTTTATTTGTGATATATGTATCCCCTGTGATTTTTGTTTTTAAAAAAACACACCACTTTTGCTAAACAAAAAAAGAGAGTGAAAAGGTTAGAGGTGAGGTAATGATGTTGCTGTACCGGTAGGTGTGGGTCTCTTTGCCCTGCGGAGATGGCTGGGTGGTGGAGTCTGCCGCAGCAGAGTGCGCTTGGACGGCAAAACTGTTCTGATAACGGGAGCCAACACTGGTATCGGTAAAGAGACTGCGGTGGACATGGCCAAGAGAGGTCAGATCATTTTAATGGAGTTCCTAAGTTATTTTAAAGTATTAGCCTAGTTAAACTAATAGAGAGTCTAAATAGTCTAAAAACTAATAGGGTCTAAAGAGGTCCACTCTGTGTTGTGTTTTTAGTGACTTGGCAAAATACTGACCTTGATTTAGAGGACTAACGTTTAAACAAATATTACAGTTTAAAACAAATTTGTATATTTTTACTGCAAAGTACTAAAGTCACTATTTTTACAATCTCTGGACAGTTACACCACCACAAAAAATTAAATTGATTGTATGTTTATCATAGTAGAGGTGTATGCAATTCAATTTGTTGGTCTGAATTAAATGTTTAATGTTTTTTTGAATAACTTTTTGAATCCAGACACAAAATGAGCTTCACATCAATCATAACAGTGCCGATGGAAATCTGTCCCTGAATTTCACAAACAGGGTGGTTAGATGATTGTTGGACGCTATATCTTATTCATTTGATTGATTTTTATACTGATTGATATTCAGTACCCTCAATGGTATATCCGATGGGTTTGAAAAGGATGATAAATTCATAGGGGGGAGATAAAACTGGTTTAATTAAGCAATCCATCACTTATGAAACCATACTAACATGGCCCAGTTTGTTATTCTGAGGCTAATGAAACCCCTTCAAAGTTGGAAACTGCTGTGGTCAGCAAGAGACTGCATAAGAGCTTTGTAGTACTGTTGTATTTGTTGAAGGCTTGATGGTTGCAGAAAATATTGCATTGTCACAACAATTACTGTTTATAAACCTCCATTGATCAGGTGCAAGGGTGATTCTGGCTTGCAGAGACATGGGCAGAGCCAACAAAGCAGCGGATGAGATCAGGAAGAGGAGCGGAAATGGCAACGTGGTTGTGAAGATGCTGGATCTGGCCTCCTTGCAGTCTGTCCGAGCTCTGGCCAAAGATGTACAGCAGAATGAGGAGAGATTGGATATTCTCATTAATAACGCTGGTAAGGAATGACAGACAGATTATAATGCATAAGCACATGGTTGATATAGTAACAAAGTGTTTTATTTTTGGGCAAAAGATTACAAGGTTTGCTCTGTCAGCAAATGAAACCTATGTATTGTATGTATTTACTTATTCATTCATTTAAATTTAATTCGATTTTTATTTTATTTTCTGCCTACAGGGATAATGATGTGCCCACAGTGGCAGACAGAAGATGGCTTTGAGATGCAGTTTGGGGTGAACCACCTGGGCCATTTCCTGCTTACCAACTTACTTCTGGACTTGTTGAAGAAATCAACACCCAGCCGTGTTGTCAATGTTTCCAGCTTGGCCCATGAGAAAGGTGTGGAATCCCATCTGTGTCTTTATGTGCTTAGCTGAATTATGCCTAAAAAAAGCGTGCACATTTTTATCATTACCATTTTATCATTTTTTATCATAATTATTTAAATTATTGTAAGCAGTAATTGAACTCCTTATCCAAATCCCTTACAAGATGCTCAGTTTTGACTAAATGTAAGGTAATTGTATTTTACCATTGTAGGGCAGTGTGCATTGATGGTATTATTTTCCAACATATTTTATTTTAATGTATTACAATGTAAATACATTTAAAGTGTTTATTTGACACATTCGATTTTTTGATTCCCAAGCATGTAACCAATCAAATTATTTTCTGTTGGATAGGCAAGATTTATTTTGATGATATAAACCTGGAGAAAGACTATGATCCACACATAAGCTATCGACAGAGCAAGCTGGCCAATGTTCTGTTTACCCATGAACTAGCTGTCAGGCTGAAAGGTAAGCTATAAAGAAAACTTTCTCATTCTTATTGAATTGAAAAATCACAGTGTCACACTCTCAATCATGCTGTTTTCAAACACTTTCCCTGTATGTCATTCAGGCACAGGAGTGACAACTTACTCTCTGCATCCTGGGGTGATCCGTACTGAACTCGGCCGACACTTTTTACCCGCCCTGCCTCTGTGGAAGAGGCTTATGTTCTTGCCCTTTTTTTTCATTGTCAAAACACCTTGGCAGGGTTCACAGACCACCATCTATTGTGCGGTGGAGGAGAGTCTGCAGAATACCAGTGGCCTTTACTACAGGTCAGTGGCTTTTTCTGTCATATGTGTTAACTGCAATTTAATATGATTATGTTCATTAAGGCATGCATGGAGTTGTAAACAACTTTTCTAAAGTTAGCGTTACCACGCAAAACATGGTTGCATATGTGTCACTTCTCCCAAGATATCATAGACAGGCAATTATAGGAAGAAGTTGACAAACTTGATAGAACGAACAAGCTTTGAAGTTTTACAAGGATGTCTTCATAATTTGAATAAGGTCAAAATAGAAAAAACAACACACCTATTTCCATACAGGTTTAAAGGTTTTATTCACACTATTGTCTGAGCATTGTTGTTAAATAATGATCATTTCATGCTTTTGTTCATTGCTCTCTTTTGGTCATTTTGCAGTGATTGTGCACCCAAAGAGGCTGCTCCTCAGGGTAGGGATGATGCTGCAGCCCGCAGACTGTGGGACCTCAGTGCTTCCATGGTGGGCCTGGCTTGAAACAACACCTTGCCCAATGAAAATCACTCTCTTCATTTAAAAAACAGTGTGTCGCCTTTTCCTGCCTAAATTTTACATTCCAAATTTTCCGTCTATTTAATCTGCTTACTTTATATAAAGAACGGAGAGCCTGTTTGAGTAAGAATGTAGGAAAGTTGTCAGGTTGGTGATGCCTATGCAATAAGATAAACTGCAGTATGAACTGTAAATTTAAGCATGAAATAATTTGTGAGATCTTAATGCTATTAGCCATATTGCATAGCTATACAAATTAGACATTTGATATACCTTTCATATTCAAATCTATTGCCATCGCTTGTGTAATTTGATACCATGTATCACAATACAATTCTATGCATAACATGAATGTAAGTTAACATTTTCTCAAAGCCTATTCTTGAATGATGAAATAAAGACATTAAATAAATAAATTAAAGGTAAAGAGCATTTTATACAGTAAAGTTTGTAGAATGACATGAGTTGCATTTGGAGTAAAATTGGAATGTTTAAATTCTTTTCTCCTTACATAAACAGAGTTTATCTGAATGTTTTTGCTTGCAGATTTATTTTTATTGAGCCTATTTAAAACGTTGGTATTGTTTTCATTAAGCCTTGAGCATTATTGTCATCAAAAGTTAATGTCTGTATTAAGAAAAGTAACACATACTCTACCAATTTGCAAAGTCAGTGAATCTAATCTCTATATAATCTATTAATCTATAGAAATTAATGTGATTGAGAAGTGTCCTGTTTAGTAAGGCTGAATAAAAAAAGAGACTAAAAATACAACATCACCAACTCATGTGCAGCCCGAGTTTACATTGAGACATACATACATACATACACCTATATTTCAGTTTTAGGAAAGTAAAAATAAAAAATATTTTAAATTAATAAATATTGGTTCTCATTGAGACCATAATTTAGAAATACAAAACTCAAACATGATGATTATATGTATGCAAGACATGAAATGACAGTCAATTATGCTGTTTCAGCAGTATCTGGAAAAAAGTTCAAGTAAATCATATAAGAGTTAGAAAAGTTTAAAATAATACTTATTACCACCTACTAGTAATTCAGTCATTGACATTCACAAATGTGCACATATCACCAACGCACCCTGACCTGAGAGCCCAGCAGACACAAAGCTGTATGTGTCAGCCACATGCCCTTATCAGTTCTCCGTCCAACAGATTCACCATCTTTAGCTGGGCTGGAAAAGTGATAAGGAGATGTGAGCGACCATTTGAACATATACTCAACAGTTCCACTGAGAACTCCAACTGCTTCCATACAAATCTCCGGCACAAGTTCCCACCTGTTCTGTCCAGCATTTTTCTTTCAGCCAAAAGAACAGCAAATGAGTCTTCATGACATGTCTCCCCATATAGGTAGCTGCAGCTGAGATTACCAGTTTAGAGAGGACATCTGTGATTTTTCCAGGGCTCTCGGCAGCTTTCCACCAGGATAAGTCTAAGTCCGCCTTCCACAAACCATAGTTTTGAGGCAGGAGATCTGCACGGTGTTGTACAGACTCACAGTCTGTACGTACGCCACTGTGGACACACCCCACAGATGAGTTTTATTTCCTCTCCACCCCACCTATCTGCAAGTCAACCATGACATGCTATTGGTTCACAATTGGGGATCAAGATCAAACCCCTTCAGCAGCCAAAAGAGAGTGTTCATTTGTTGGTTGTGCTGTCAGTCATGATCAAATCAGCCAATGAAAAGGGACAGACCAGGTCCAATAGGTGTGTTTTATCCCAGGTGTGACTGAAATGAACATTCCAGTCTTCACATACCTATCTATCTCCTCTTCTTCTGCTTCCCTGGCTGCGGCACACCCTCTTCAGATAAGCGACAGAACACTTCCTGCTGTTGTTTTTATGGGCTTTCATCTGCCAAAATCACTCAGCATCACTTGTCACTTAATGCTCAATGAGAGATAAAGATATAAGAAGACTGTAGAATGTAGAGTTGGTTTGGAAAACCAAGGAGGAGAACATTTTAAAGAAGGAAAAGCTTTTGCTGAGTTTTAGAGTTGAATCAAGGACTGCACTGAATCTCACATGCACACTCACTCATATAACCAGCTAATAGGAGACATTCTCAGTAACTTTGGGTAACATTCTGGCAAGGTTCTTGTTCAAAGTTATGAACAAATGTTCTTCGAATAACGTTAATAGAACGTACATTCAAAGTTATTTGGTCTTTATTAACGTTATTAAAACATTATCACAAACATTATATTTATAGATCATTCATGAAACATTTTTGTCCAACATGTTGGTCCAATGTGTTTTGTTCAGATGCTTTAGAGAACATTCAGAAGTAACGTTCCCGCAATACTTGCAAAATGATAAAATAATGCTCTAACGTTCACATAACCAAGAAAACGTTTTCATAACTTAATGGGAACGTTAGTAAAACATTCATAGAACAGTAACCCTAAGCCCTAAAATGCAAAAATGTAATTTCAGTCATTTTAACCCTGCTGAATACACAATAAATGTTTAACAGTTTTTTCAAAACAACATTGGACCCCATTGACATTCATTGTATAGTCCCAAAAACCACATATTTTAGATACATTTTAGAAAATGTAAAATTATGAGAGCATTTTCCTTTTTTCTTCTTTTTTGTGAGTGGACTGTCCCTGTAACAGGTGCATGCAGTAACATGCACTGTTTGCTTCGAGCAGTCAACATCACATTAAATTTCCCCACGCACAGACACACCGCAGGATTTATTAGGGTGTGTGTGTGAGTGTTTGTCATTGTACACATGTGCCTCAAGGTGGTGTAAGAATGCAGGTTTGTAGCATTCCGGGGAATACAAACTCACTGCATGGCTTCAGCCTAGACGAGTTAAAACAAGTAAAAAGCTTAATCATCCTTCAATGCGACTAAGAACTTATCACTTGCAATCATGTGTAATGGATGTCAGACATAAGGGATATATAACGCTTATGTCTGGTACAAAATAGGCTGAAGGGGACACAGACACGCACAAATGCACACATACACACGCATTCAAACGCACATCCCAGACAGCTGTCCAACAAATTAAATCACGCTCATCTCTCAATGACTCAACAAATGCTTCACTGACAGAATATGGTGCATTGGTTTATTCTTAACACTAAAATGAACTTAAACTTCACAGTTAATAAATGTTCATAAAAGTCAAAGTTAACCCACTGTGGGACTAATTATGAAATCACAGCTAGAAAAGACAAATGACTAGTTATATTTTAGCCTACATACTGTATTTTTAAGGCTAAAATAATTTTCCATAATTAGTTTTCAACATCTGACCTTTGACCTTTTTTAGGGTGCTGTCATTTATCACTGACTTTGTCCTATTAGGGTAAATAAGTTTTGCCTGAAACTTCACACACATTTAAATGCATTTTCACTATCTGAAAAGTAGTGAAAAAGTCTTAGTGTTTCAAAAAACATTCAAAAGCTTTATTAAGATTCCATTCCATTCCAAAAACTTGACACAAATTCAGATGCAACTTAGCTGCCAGGAGAGTGGTGAAACCATGTCTTAGACTTAATGTTTAAAAAAACATAAAACAAATTATTTAACATTGTTTTATACTTGGGATTCCAATTCAATGGTTGTAGCACAAGTGGAAATCAACATGACACTTCTTTTTCAGTGTAGCCCACACTTTCCAAACGTTACTCGATTCTGTTTAGTCATCATTTTTGGATCATTTGTTTGTCAGTGTAGTGAGACCAATAGGCAGTGGCCTCTTTCCTGACCTCTGGTTGTAGTCTCGATCACATCTTCCAAACTGCCATAGGATAATATTACAAAATTCCTGACTTCCACAACAATCTATGGCTTATATTCTTCATCTCTGCCATCACCCTCGCTGCTTCGATTTTCCTTGATCTTCAACTTCTTCCTTTCTTACTACGACCTTATTTTCTGATGCACTGCCGTCACTATCATCAATACTTTCTGGGAAAGGTACAGCTTTTCCTCTCTGTCTTCTATAAAACGTATTAACATCAACCTAAAACACAGGAAAAAATACTATTATACTTCCTGCCAGTACTGAACAATAGTGCAGCTACACAGAAAGTATCCCCTAAAAGGACTTTGTCATTTATGCATTTGATCTTTGAGTTATTTTACCAAATGTGCACTAAAAATGACTAAAAACGTTTGAAAACACATTTGGATGTATAATGATATAAATGACGATGCCCCATAAAGGGTGTAGATGATGTAGTTTATATAATTCCCAGAAACCAAACCCAGTTTCAAGCATTATATACTTATATACCTTATTAGACTCTTCCTTGGACAACTGTGGATTGCCTATAGCAGGTTTATATATCTAAACACAGAATTTTTGAAGCGCTATAATAAATATTTTACATTTTAAAAAGTGTATTAAATCCAATGAAATTCCCAAGTACATTGATTTTATTGGCAAATTTAAGACAACTTTACTCCCGAGAGATGAGCAGTCGTTCCGCCTGACTGGTTGTTTTGCGAGTGATGGTTAGTGATGTCTTAGCATGCCTGTGTCAGGGAAAGAGAGGCAGTGACTCTGTGGGCTTTGTGGCCAATTATCTAGTTGAGTTCCTCTGGATGGTGTGAAAGTCGCATGCAAAGCAAACAAGCTTCAGTCGTCCTTTATCTGATCCTGGAGTTCCGTCCAAATCACACACCAGGATCATTCATGTGGATAATAGGATATATGCTAAAACATCTTCAGCAACGCAGCAGGATTACAGAACACACATTCCCAGCATTACTATTAGTCATCTCCTGTTCACCACTCATCAAAAAATCATTAAAACAAGTATAATTCTTAAACTATTGTTTACATTATAGTTAATATATATAGTTGAATATACATTTGGGACATTAAATAAGGAATATTGCGTAATTTCCTTTTAATTATCTAAAATCTAAATTAAGGACAACATAACTAAATATGTATGGCTTTCAATACTATACAAGAAGCATTTTTTTCTCTTAATTTAACAGATGTTTGAAATTTGACTGACTGCTTGTTGTAATGTTATTGAACATACATATTATGATTAATATGCAATACTGCAATATTAAGTTTTATTCAAAGTACATATAGAAATAATTGTATATAATTGTAAATAAATGTCATTTTAAATGTCATTTTATTTTCATTCTTAAAAATAGAAGTGGTTATATGTTTTTCAACAACTTACATTAAGAACAGCTATAGCATATATACTGTAGTCACACTCACACTCACAAATGTTAGTGTTAAAATGTAAAGAACATAAATTCCTTGCTTTCTTTTCAGTTGACTATATTCTGCCTGATACAACAGTTTCATTCTGAAAGAGCAAAGTCAGACCGACTCCTTTGTCAAATTTTTCCTTTGAGCTGAAAACATGAGAAGTTGTGAAAAAATAACCCTGAGCTATACATGTATGAGCAAAAAACAACTGCAGAAAAAAAAGGGGGGAAAAGCTAAAAGGTCTTGTTTTTTTTTGTTTTTTTTTTTTGTGTGGTTTTTTTGCCTTGGATATGAAATGTGGTTATTTCTGAGAAATACGATTATCAACTTCACACTTTCACATTCAGACAAACATAAGTTAAAGCAACACAGATTTGGTCATCACTAGTTTTGTCATCAATGTTTGGAAAACTATTAAAATATTCATAATTTAAAGCAGCTAGGCAGTGAAGCTACTCATATAAAAAGTTACAAATCAGCTTGGTACACTGAAGCTACTTAAATGGGCTTTATTAATTACTATTTTACAATCATACTGAATAAATTGAAACATACATTTACACTAAATATCCTATTTATATTAAAAGCCACACAAGGACTTCTGTAAATATTTTTGAGGTTTACACACACTCAAAAAAAAACCTGTTGATATGATCATTTTCTGCCTTTCCTATCCCTTCAAATAATGGGAAGAGGAGAGCTTAGTATGCACTAGCTAGTTATCTAGTAGTAGACCTATAGGCTACACATGATGCTTAACGCGTTTGTACAATTGCACTTCTCAGCCACTAGAGGGAGACAACTCCCTGGAACTGGCTTATCCTAACTGAACTGAAGCAGCATATAATGGAATAGTATACTAGCAGCATACTACTATTTTTACAAAGACTTGGTGAATTCAGTAGCACCTCACTGCAGAACACGAGATCCAGGGGGCGGAGTTGGATCCCGATATAAGGGGTGGAGATTGGTAGGTTTAGGGGTGGGTTTAGGGATCAGGGGGTGGAGATGGGTAGGTTTAGGTATATGTAAGGTGGGAGTAGTTGGATCTGGATCCAACTCCTCCCCCTGGATTTCGTGTTCTGCAACTGCATACTAGCATACTACTTCTACTATTTCTGTCATAGAAAGATATTTTAAAAGTAATAAGAGTAGTAAACTATGCGGCTCCGAATTTTAGCAGCTGTGTCCGAAATTGCATACTTCCCTAGTAGGCGAAAAGCAGCATTTAATAAAAGAAGTATGTCTGAATTCACAGTAATCATAAAAGAGTAAGCAAAAAGTACCATTACAATACAAGTAGCCTACCATTGCATACAATGGATACTTTACTATCCCATGAGACCATAATAGAGGATGCAATAACTGATGCTGCAGGTCACATGATAACGACAACACGGCGAATGTAGCCTAGTATGTCTGGATATCATTCATACTACATACAATCATACTATAGAGCTATAGAGTAGGTATCTAAGTATAGAGTATCTAAGTAGGCTTATTTGCAGGGCCAGAAATGTCTCTCAAATTGGGCCCTCTTACTCGTTGTCTCTTCACAAGCCTCTCAAATGTCTCTATCACCAAGATACAAAAAAATAAAAATACAAAAAAAAAACATAAGGGTTAATATACACGTTAGAAGCGATTTAACTCATAGAATGTAAAGCAAGAATAAAATAATAAATAAATCATTAACATAGTCTAAAAATAGGTTTAAAGGGATAGTTCACCCAAAAATGAAAATTCTGTCATCATTTACTCATCCTCAAGTTGTTTCAAACCTGTATGAATTTCTTTTTTCTGCTGAACACAAAAGAAGATATTTTGAAAAATGTCGGTAACCAAACAGTTGATGGACCCCAATGACTTCCATAGTCAATGGGGTCGATCAACTGTTTGGTTACACACATTTTTCAAAATATCTTCTTTTGTGTTCAGCAGAAAAAAGAAATCATACAGGTTTGAAACAACTTGAGGATGAGTAAATGATGACAGAATTTTCATTTTTGGGTGAACTATCCCTTTAAATTACAAATGAATTAAATAAATAAAATCTTAAGCGTAACTCTTTCATGTTTTATTACGCCGTGCTCGTTTATTGCATCGGTTTATAGAAGTGAGCAGAGTTAAATAAGAACACAAACATGAAACGTCACGAGGGCACATTTAAACACCTCCCAGATGATGAATATCAAGATAGTCTTCAGAGATGATCAAATCAACTTTCATTTTTTCAGTGCCATATCAAAAGGGGCGGGGACAGTTACAAAACCGGTCAGTAACGCGGGAGTTTTCATAACAGCAGCGCGTGATTCAAAGGAAGTGTGTTGAATAACCTAACCTGCAGCGACATGGATGCAGATACAAGTGAAATAAGTTTAAAGACGATACAACTTTTACAGGTGAGGTTCGCTCCCGTTTCTCACTTCCAGACTCAATAAAGCACGTGCTGATGATAACTAGTCTGAATGTCATAAGTATCTTACCATTATCTGCATACATATGTATAGAGACAGTTTATTTATTGCACTGTGTAGCTCGAATGCGTGATTGACGTTTGATTCACGTTTGATTCACACGTATGGCCGAAGCAAACCCGAGTTACCCTTTTTTAACTTTAGGTCCGCTATGATAGAGAAATAATTACGACAAAGTAAATTATTACCAGATAGAACTGCTTGCCTTTCCTGACGACGAGATGAGAAAATATAAACTGGTTAAACAGTTATTTCGATTATTTATGGCTGACGAGGCACTGAACAACAGCGAAGCCTATTATATTTGGAATTAAATAAAGTTAAGTACTCTAACGGACGAATAAAAACCGATGCGGTCAGTATTATATTGTTTTTGTAAAGAAACTCCTGCAGTCCAATGCAGGGATTATAGCGCCCCCTGTATGACACAGGGCGCAGACATATGCTGGTCGTTAAAGCAGGATTATTTTTTGAATGTAAAATGTATCATTTTTAGGAGAGGACACCGTCTCAGAACCCTGGAATGGACGAACCACTACGCCGGACTTCCCGCCGAATTAGAGAGAGAAAACAAGAAAAGAAACAAATGTTATCCCCAAAATGTCTGACATTTAGACCTAAGGTGAAAAACACCAGAAAGAGAGTCAAGAGAAAGGTAAAGAGACGTCCCTTATGAAACATTAAACCACTAATTGTGTTTGTGAACATGTATATTGACTATTACATATTATCTTAGAAAAATGACATTGAGGAAGAAGAAAATGTTCAAGAGACACAAGCAGACAATGACAACGAATTTCTTCCAGTAAGTGCAAACACTACACGTTCACGTCTACTCCAAAATGTCCCCTGTCCATCTGAATGGCAAAATCCACCTTTTCTGTCATCTCAAACAGGGTTATCGTGAGGGTTTGTCTGAATATGAGCTGGAACGACTGGAGAATATCAGACAGAACCAGGCCTTCCTCAATTCACTGAAGTTGCCGCAGGTAAAACCTTGTAGTGAGGCAGGAGAGTAATTTGGCTGTTTTTCCACATAAAACTTGCTTTACTTTATGCCCTTGACTTAATGAATTAGTACATTGGTACTTGTTTGCAGATTTCTGAAGCTCTGAGACCCAAGCCAAAACCTACTCTGAGAGGCCTGAAAAGGTAACTATTAATAGTAACATTTTAAAATGGCACAATGAAAATGTATATAATAAATAATATTTATTTTAATATAACAGTGTATATATATATTTATTTATTTATTTATTTATTTGTATTATTTTCTGTTGAAGTGTTCCTAATGTTTGAAGGTCAAAAACTCCACAGTCTCACTTACTGAAGAAATTATTTAATTTAGGGAAAAGACAGAAACAGAGATGCTCCCTGTTCGCAAGTCGCTGCGGTTACAGAATAAGGGTCCTCAGACAGCTGTTACTCTAGAAATGACCCCTTCTACTGCCATAGAGCCTGTAAGTAACAATTGAAAGTGTTAATGTTAAATTGTAACACCATTTTGACAAAACACTATGAAATGATTGGATATGAAATTAAACAAATGTGTCTTATTTTAGGAAAAAATTGCTAAAAAAGCCCCTGGACCAATACCACTGGATCCAATCAACCTGGAGGAATATGTCAGGGTACCTGAAGATTTATTAAATCTCTGGAATGAGGTCAGTGTTTACACATGGACAAGAACACTCCTATATTAATCGGAATTTGGTCATGTTCCAATTACTTGTGCATCACCTATTAACCCAAAATATGTATGATTTATATCTTTTATAGGTCCCATTAAAACAAGATACAGAAACATTGGATTTGAAATCGTGAGTAACATGTCAAAAGGAGAGTGTTTATCTATGCATGCCATGTAGTTTTGGTGTCTCTTCTGTCAGTTTCAGATGACAGATGTCTACAATCTTGTAGTAATATACGCAATGAGAATGTTTCACTTTTTTTTTAAATGAAATAACTTTTTTTTCAGGTACCAAGAAGTGCTGCAGAAATTAACCATTGATGAAGGTTGTGTGGTGAAAGTTGTGAAAGGTCGGGTCTGTTCAGCAGCTTTTCACCCCTCCGCTTCTAGCTTGCTCATGGCTGCAGGAGACAAGTTCGGCCACCTGGGACTCTGGAAGCCAGTAAGATAACAGTTTACTGGGGTGATAAAAAGGAGAGATGTTTGTGAAAGTTGGATAGTGGGAAAGAAGAGATGTTTGTGAAAGTTGGATAGTGGGAATGTGATTACGTGACTAATGGCTATTCCAAGATTTTCTCTGCTATGCCTTTCATAATGTACAATGTTAACTGTGTTTCCCTTAGGATGCTATATGGGGCGATGATGGTGTACTCTGCTTTGAACCCCACTCTCGAGCAATTACCAGCATGGCCTTTTCATCTCATCCTTGCAACCTCATCACAGTCAGCTATGATGGCTCTGCACGCAGCATGGACCTGGAGAAGGCTGTGTTTGATGAGGTGAAAACTACAGCCAGTCTTTGAAATGTTTACACTGGTCATATGTAGGGTTGGGTATCATTTGAATGTAAGCCATTCCGATTCTGCTCATCGGTTTCGATTCTTATCGATTCATAGCTTTGATTCCAATAAGGTAAAAAAATTAAATAAAATAAACTTTTAGCAAAAAAATTATAATTGCAGCTGTATACCATGAACAAAAATCAATAGGCTTAGAACACTTACACACGGAACTTTGCCTATGGTTTTAACAAAAATATCACAACAAAAACAACTAGCCTAACTAATATAAATAAATAATAAACTAGCAATAGCACAAATAAATACAACTGAACAACGATACAAATAAAATAAACAGTGTTTTAAGATTTTCAGGTAGGTGTTGTGTTCAGGTACAGAAACCGTAATCAAATGTAAAATAACTGCGCTTTATAAATAAAATATACATTACAAATATAGTTAGAAAAGTTATTCAGTCAAGATCAGTGAGTGAATATTCTCTCTTTTGTTGTTTGATTAATGTTAATTACACGGACGGCAGCAGGAATATTGGGCTGCTGTCACTTTAAGACCCAGTGCACAGCGCCAATATACTGCTGCTACACATGTGTTTTCTTTCTCAACTGTTTACTTTCACTTAAGAAAAAACTGACTGTTTATGATGACATAATTTTGTGTGTATTTGTCCATTCAAGTGCAAGAAGACGCGAAAGAGAACTCCGTATTTGCACACTATATGAGAGGCGGCTTTCTGTGCGCTCCTTGGATGTGTGCACAGCACAGAAAACAGCGCGTGGGTTTTCAGGGTTCCCACGGGTCCTTGAAATCCTTGAAAGTTTGTGAATCTGAAAAAATGTTTTCAAGGCCCTGGAAAGTTTTTGAAAATAAACATAGAGACAGGTCCTTGAAAGTGCTTGAATTTATTTTGTGCAGTAAGTTTTCTGAAAAAAATTCCATATTCACTCCGGTCCCCTAATGTGTTATTTCGCCAACACTTCATGGCCTATGCATACTAGCTTGCTTGATTTACACTAGTTAAGCGCATTTACGCGTTACGTTAAGTGTTTCCCGCATGAGGTACTTTGTGTTGTACGTTGCCATGACGTTCACGCGAGCATGAAACTACGATGGTACCTCAACGTTTGTTGTTGGACACAACAAATGTGTCCCCACATTAAGTCCTTGAACTTTAGGGTATTATACCTGGAAAGTCCTTGAAAGGTCCTTGAATTTGAAGTTAACCAAGGTGTGGGAACCCTGGGTTTTCTTGGGCTTGAATGTTTTAAAATAACATTAAAATGCACACAAAGGAATTAATAAGAAGAGTAGAAATGTAAATTTTATAACAAGTATGTGATTCCAGAAGTGGAATCGATTTTTGATTCCCAACCCTAGTCATACGTATTTATTGTCTGATATGTGAGCAAGTTGCTATAGTAGGTTTTTGTGTAGTCAAGCTACAGTCTTTGTCCATGTATATATACCACAGTGTGTAATTGATTATTTGAAGGATTAAATGTTTTACTGTTAATATGATCAAATAAATCCAGCCTTGGTGAGGATAAGAGACTTATTTCAAAAACATTAAAAAAATCCTACTGACCCCAAAGGTAGTGTATAAATGACAAAAATATTGCATTTTGGCTACAATCATGAGAAAGAGAAAAGTGACAAAATATTGAAATTTGTATTTTTGAAGATATTGAAATCTGTCATTTGCAACAACAACAAAAAAACAAAAATTTTTTTACACACGTTAGTGTATCCCTAGTAAATCAGCTTACCATCCAATATCTGTTTTTTAATCCTGTTTTGGTGCCATCTTACAGATGTACAGCCTTCAACACTTTTAAAGATAACTACTGTTTTGTACTCAGGTGTATCGCTCAACTTCTGGACTGAAAAGTTTTGACTTTCTGTCAAACGACTGCTCCACTTTACTACTCGGTGAATGGAATGGAGAAGTTGCTGTTGTTGACCGTAGAACTCCTGGGTGAGATCGAAATGTCAACATAAATGTTAAACCTAAATACCCCATACAAATATAAGTATTTACATCATAAATTATAAAGGAAATGTGTGATTGCAGGAAATATGAATCTTTGCATACCATGGCTGAAAAACCTATACGCTGTGTTCATGTCCATCCTGTGCAACAGCATTACTTTGTAGTTGCAGAGAGCAGGTATCACAAAACACTTCTCAACTAGACTGTTTCAGTTCATTTTCACCAAATTATGATCAACGTGATGTTTCACAAGTTGCTGAGTAAATTACATACACTGCAGACAAAAGTATGTTTTTGTTATGTTTGTTTTTTTCTCCTTCTAGTTTTGTGAACATATATGACTTGCGTCATCTAAAACGAAGGAACAGTCTAGCAGTCTGTGAACTCAAAGGTCACCGCCGCAGCGTCTCCAGTGCCTTTTTCTCCCCACACACAGGCAACAGAGTTCTGACCACCTGCATGGACAACAATATCAGGTGCTGAGAGATCACAAGCAGCACTGCTAGAAGTTGCTTGTATTAAATCTACTTGCAAATGTACCAATAGAGGGTGCCAGAGCATCATGGCTATGTGCCAGAATAGGTTGAATAGGCTTTGTATTAATTTTTGTGTTTTTCTTACCTATAGTTCTAAACTAAACAAAGCAATTTAAATTAGTAGTTAGTAAATTAGTAGTATTTAAATTATTAATTGTCTTCCAAGAATTGTAAATGCCACCTATCCTCCAAACCGCTTATCCTCTTTAGGGTCTGCTGGAGCCTGAAGAATTGGAAATGCATTACAATTTGTAATACAAATGTTTTATTAACCTTTTTACAATTTTGTTTTAGGGTATTCAACACTTCCCAAATGGATTGCAGTACTCCTGTAATAAAATCAATTACGTAAGTATGGGTGTTATCATATGTGTAAAATCATCTGTTAAATAGCACGGTTCAAAATATTGGGGTTATTAACTTTTCCATCGTTTTTCCATTACTTTTACTTGCGTACTTTTTTTTTACATGAATGCTGTTCTTTTTAAACATTTTATCCATCAAAGAATTCTGAAAAATATGCATTCATTTGATGTTTTCCACAAAAATATTAAGCAGTTTTCAACATGGATAAGAATAAAATGGAAAATTAGAAAATCTTTATTTTAAGTAATAATACTATTTCACAATATTACTGTTGTTATTGTACTTTTGATGATAAGAGACTTCTTAAAAAGCATTAAAATCTTACTGATCCGAAACTTTTGAACAGTAGTCTCTTCAAAAATCATGATACATAGCGATGAAAATTGCATAGCGTAAAACGGGCTGCAAAAATGAGCTAAGCATCATGTAATGCTTTGAGACCCTACACAAAGTGGGTGCCAAAATCATACATTTACAAGCCAAAAACTTAAATGCAGTTATTAACAGTAGCAACAATACATTATTTTGTGTGCATTTATCTTTTATAGATGTTCTATTTTCTAGTCATATTTTATTCTGACTAGATTTCTAGATTATGCAATATTCTATGTTGGAACCATTTTAGTTAACCTTTTTTTGTATTTTTTTTTTATCATTGTAACAGCCTGTTAAATTCTTTCTATGTAGGCACAACATGCATACAGGTCGGTGGTTGTCCAAGCTGAGTGCAGTATGGGACCCCAAGCACCAAGATTGTTTTGTGATTGGCAGCGTGAACAGGCCTCGCCAAATTCAGGTATATCACGAGAGTGGTCGTCTCCTTCACACTTTTGGCAACATGGATCACCTGACCACAGTGTGCTCCATCTCAGCATTCCACCCAAGCAGGAACACTCTGCTTGGAGGCAATTCAAGTGGGAGACTGCACATCTTTACCGACAGTTTCAACTAGGAGAGATAGTTTATTTACCTGGTTATTGAATTGATTGTGTTGGTTTTCTGCTTCCCTCTTTTTTTTCTTTTTTTTTTACGCACAACAAAGCACTTGCTTGTACTGTTGTTTTATATAAAATTCATTGTTGGTTTTCGTTCTTGTAACATTAAACATGTAATATTAAAGATTTAAAGACTTGAATAATCTTATCTTAGTCATATATTTTGTCTTTAAAAATAGTACCATGTGATTCAGTAGCTGATTGTAATTTAATTTTTTTATGAACACGTTCATCCTGAATTCAAATGCAAAGAAAGTTTATGGTTTTTGTTTTCTGCTTCCCTCTTTTATTTTTTTACACACAACATAGCACTTGCTTGTACTGTTGTTTTATATAAAAGATGTTGTTTGTTTTCGTTCTTATAACATTTAACATGTAATATTAAAGAGGATATAAACTTGAATAATCTTATCTTAGTCATATATTTTTTCTTTAAAAATAATACCATGTGATTCAGTAGCTGATTGTAATTTGTACCTGTATTTTTTAATGAACACGTGTTCATCCTGAATTCAAATGCAAAGAGTTTATGGTCCAATCTAAAAGTCAATTTAGCACATTATCCATTAACACACTCACTCCAATACATATAAACTTTAAAAAAACAAAACAGGTTTATTTAAGAATCCGCAGAGTTGCCTTGAGAAACAGTTTACTAGGGATGTGACAGGCTTTATCTCCTTAAGTTAGACCAGAACTCAAACAGTCGATGATGAAAGAGGCTCATCACAAGTAATTATTCGATTTTTTTTTTTTCAAAGTGCAAAATAAATAGCAAATCAGTACAAAAGAACAGTAATTTTTCCATTCAAGAGGTTGTTAAACCACACTTCAGATTAGTTTAATTCTGGCAACAGTAGTGGTGCTCAGGAATGGGCGGCATATGGTCCTATACCCGATGAAGAGCTGTAGCTTTGGTACATAGGGCCCAGGCACACGCTCACTCTTTTTTTTTTTGCTTTTTTTTTACCCACACAAGCCTATCTACTCATGCAGATATCCAACCATTTACATGGGCCTTACATGTTTTTTTTCTTTTACACTAGAAATCTCTTGGAGCGTTTCTTTGAGTTACTGTAAGTGAAGGCAATATAAATGAAAATAAGTTAATACAACAGACTGCTCTGAGGTACCACACTGATGAAGGCCACAAGGCTGCATGCACCTCCTATTTCCATATTCCCAACCAAAATTATATTTGGAGGACGGCGTGTATTACTTTAACAAGACTGCACGTGTATGCACCTGCATGTCACGAAGCTAATGTATCGGGTATTAATGTAACCATGTGATCCACTTCATTCTAAAAATACAGCGTTGATCTTTGTTTGAGATGAAAAGAGTTAAAGGACTCTTTGCAAACTATCGGCCCATTTCATTTGAGACAGAACCGGAGTGGCTACCCAATGAGATCAACCAGGAGGTCAAGATGGCCTCCAACTACCTGTTCATTTGCAACTCCAAAAAGATGAGCATTGGTTCTCATGGAGGAACATCTCAATCAACTCATGGTTGATAAGTGCCAGCACAGGCCTTTTGTTCCTTAACATTTATTCAGCTTGACTTTAAAAAAAAAATTATGCTGTATTGTAGTTTCCCACATCCTTCCCAAAATTATAATAGTCAAGTTCCTGGATGGCCACTTCAGATAGCTTAGTTAGGTTCGGTGCATCATTGTTTTCCATATTCTCTGGTGCTGTAAAATTGAAGTTCTCATCCTCATAGTCCTCATGGGGATCCATGTCTGGTGGGCCATCTGTATCAAAAAACAAAATTAAATTTATATTATAAACATTTAACTGCCATGTTAGAGGATGTTGATCAAATACTTTTGTATTCTTCTCACCTTGTCCATCTGGAGAGACGTCCATTCCATGTTTGACCTTCATGTGTCTGCTAAGATTTCCCTTCAGGTTAAATTTACTCGAACAGCATGCACACTTGAAGGGTTTACTGCCTGCATGGAGGTGCATGTGGCCCAGGAGGTTGTACATTCGGTTAAATGACTTTCCGCATACCTGTGGAAAATGAATCAAAAGCGCTTTACAAACCAGATGGTGAAAGTGTCAAAGAGATGGTGTGAAGAGCATTTTAAGTCTTACCTTGCATTTGAAGGGTTTCACAGGCAGGTGTACGATCATGTGAGTTTTGAGCGTCTGTTTTTGGACGAAAGATTTGAAGCACACGTGACACTGGAATGGCCGGACGCTGGCGTGGATTAACATGTGCCTCTTTAGGTTTGCAGACAATGTAAACTCTCGGGCACATACATCACACTTAAACCCCTTTGTTCCCTAATGGGGAAAAAAGCACAACCAACAACTAAAATGTGCTAAAGGTTTGATGCAAATTGTACATTTTAAATCATTTTGAATTTTATGACAGCAGTGGATAATTAGTCTAAACAATCAGCATACATATGAGCTATTTGTTATGGTATCAACTGAACTACTCTACTGCAGTGTTTACACTGAATTAAGTTCTAAAGCTGGCTAGAGAGATATTGTGCTACAATGGACATTGTTCAAAGGAAAATGGCTGAGTGAAATTGAGAGGGAATTGAAAATGGAGGGATGAGAAAGGAGAAAAAAGGCCTTTTCTAAAGGGAGTAGAGAGATGGGAGGAGTTAAAGAAAATAGTAGACAGTGGTAACCTAGTAAAATTGCATTAGGGTAAAGTAAGAGGTTGTAATAAAGGTAAGAGGTAAAAAGAAAGGCAAGAAAGAATAAAGGCAGAAAAATAAAAGTGCAAACTGTCAGGTAAATAGTTGGTAAATCACTAAAACATTCAATGGGTATTTGTACTGAGACAATTTTACAGACATCATTTCTAATGTAATGTAATATAATGTACAATATGAAAGATAATTATTCCTTTTAAAATATTCAAAAGAAAAAAGTTAGGTAAGTTAGTTAAGTTTATACCGCAATCTATCACTATCCTTTTACGTTACTGTTAGATTATGATCTAAATTGAAAAACAGTTGGAATGACCCATTACAGCCAATAATTAAAAATATGGCTGATTTACAGTGCTGAAAATTTTACTATCATAAAATTATTGTTTACGTAGCACGGGACCACACCATAACAGCATTAAGACACCAATACAACTGCAGCAAGGATATACAGCTGTTCAAAAACACACTAATAGTATCTGTACCTTGGTAGCGCGGGTCTGAGGCTTGTTTGTCTTGTGTGTTAGAGAGTGCTGGCGTAGCTGATGCAGTTGAAGAAACTGGAGGCCACACTGACTGCAGGAGAAGGAGCGCTGCGTTTGGTGCTTCAGCAGGTGATTCTGCAGCTGGCTGCGGTAGGCGAACGACTTGTTGCACTGGCTACACTGGAAGGTGGATGGTCCTTGGTGGCTCACCTGATGACGCTTCAGGTGGGCATAGGTAGGAAACTCCATGCCGCACTGCGAGCAGACGTGGCACCGGCCTCTTTCATGCTTTACTTCGTGAGCACGGAGTTCACTGGGGTAGGCAAAACCACGACGACAAAAACGGCAACTGTAGGGCTTCACGTCGGTGTGCTGCAGCATGTGCCGCTTCAGGTGGCTGGTCTGGGTGAAGCCCTTCTTGCACACGGTGCACTTATGTGGCCTTGTGCCCTGGTGCGTCAGCAGGTGCGTCTGTAGGTGGCTGGGCTGCTTGAAGAGTTTGCCGCAATGTGGACACGCGTGTGGCTTGATGCCATTGTGGCCCAGGATGTGTGTGACCAGATTGTACTTGGAGGTGTACGACTTCTCACACATGCGGCACTTCCATCGCTTCAAGCCCTCACCAACGTCCACGCAGTACGACTCATTGATCTGGATGTTGATGTCCAGTCGGTCGATACGGCGGCCACGGGGTGCCTCCCCTTCCACAGGCTCTGCCCAGAACATCCCCTCACTGTTCTCATCGAAGTCCCCGACCCCTTCCATCTCGCCTCCCTCGTAGCCGACCTCGCTAGCCTGAAAATAGCTGCTAATTTCCTCGCCGCCGCTTCCTGCTTTCCCCATGCTATTTCTCGCGTTGTCCCTATCCTCGCTCACCTCATCTACTGCTTTCTCATGTGTGTGGCTCCGGTTGCGTGAAGGCACCTCATGAGGTGTGTGGCTGTGGGAATGAGGGTGTAAATGTTGGTCAGGCGGCGGATGCGTACTCTTGGGGTCTCGGACGCAGGTGGTGCAGCAGTTGTTGGGTTGGGGTTTGGGCAGGACCCTGTAGCTGGAGGGGTCCACCATCTGCATGCTATCTCTGGGCACCATGTTATTCATCATGTGAGTGCAAGAGGGCAAACCTGGGGTCACGACCTCTCCTTTAACATGTAACGCCATGTCTTGGTGCTCTACAGGGGGTTTACTGTTCTCAGGTTGCCCCTGCCACCTTCTCTCAACACAGCTGGAGTGCATGTGCCCATCCTCACCCAAATTCTCTCCAAGATAGTCGCCGTTGGCACCTATAAGCTGGTCAGCGTACTCGTAGTCCATTCTCTCACCTGGCGGAGCGGGGGACTCTTTTGGGTCTCCGGTATAGAAGCCGTTGGGGGCGATGGTGGCGCCAAAGACCTCGTTCTGTGAGATGAGTCCCAACACAGCAGCTTGGGCCAGCGACAGGACCACTACAGGGTCTGTCTGCGTGCCTGCGTCCATCTGCTGGTGCATGGCCTCAGAATAACATCTGACCAGCCGCTGTGTCTTCTCCTCCTGTAAAGCACACACATAAGCACATGCAGATAAGTTTAGTAGGCCTTCATGCCTAGTTTCTCTATTAGTTTCAAAACTACCTAAAATCATTTACAAACTTTTATCTAAAGATATTGTGTGGTTAAGGTATTATGACTATCACACCATTGGCTGAACCGATATTGCTGCTTGTTAAAACAAACAATTGTAATTCTGTTTGGTGCCACTAGTCGTGAAAAAAAGAGAAAAAAAACTTTACATTTGATTGGCTTAAGTGTAGTTTCTCCAAAAAATACTTTTTTTCATAATTTACTCACCCTCATGTCATTTCAAACCTGTATTACTTTGAAGAACCAAACAGTTTTGTTTACCATTGACTTCCATTGTATGAACAAAAAAACTGACTATCTTGTGTGTTTCACAGAAGTAAAAAAGTCAGATCTGGAATGACGTGACGGTGAGTAAATGAGGACAAAAAAGAGATTTTTTTGGTGAACTCTCCCTTTAAAACTAGGTAACCCAGTCAGCGCTGTCTAGTATTCATACTTGCTACCTCTCCATCTCACTCACAAAACCTCATTCCCTCAGACAGGCGTCCCTTTTTAAGGAGGATTCTACACCTTAAGAAAATCCAAACTCTTCATGAACATCATGCAAATCATGTAACAAAAGTAATTATGTAATGATGACTGTGCTAGTGGGTATTTTCAAGAACAACCGAATATCTTTAAAAAGGACAGTGAAAGTCTATACAGACTATAAAGGGAAAGAGAAGGAAGAAAGACAGACAGCATGGAGAATGAGTGAGTTAACAGAAAGAGGAGTAGAAAAAGAGAGGGAGGGGCAGAGAGTGGCTGGGTGAGTGAGTGAGTGAGTGAGTGAAAGCAAGCAGGAAAGAGAGTGAGAAATAAATAGAAAGAGATTGAAAAAAAAATTAAAGACAGGCTAGATGAAGGATTAGGATGTAAGAGAGACAATGAAGACTAAAAGCAGCTGAAATTCGAATTTAGAAACTGATAAAATTATTATAATAAAAAAATTCACAGCAAATAAAACATTGTGGTCATTAAAAACAAGAATCAGATTCAGATATATAGCCTACAAAAATATGTTGAGCCATCTGATCAGGCCATTTAATTGGGCCATCCGGTTTAGTGAACACACATACACACACATACATACATACACACAAACAATCTGCTAAACAAACTAAGCCCTCAGAAGGCATCGGAACAGTTGCGAGTGGAACTCACCACATTTTTCTTGGTCTGTGGTTTCAGGTGTTTGAGAGATCTCATCCTGAGGCAAAGTCACAGGTTTGAATTCACCCGCTGCCCTCCCCTTCATACATTATATGTTCTCTGGACCAAAACAGACACTCTCTCCTCTGTGTTTCTCGTACTCTCTCTCTGTTCTCTGTGTATGCGTGTTCTCTTTTTCCTCTCTCACTCTTTTTCTCTCTCTGCTTTCCCCTCCCCCACTCCCCTCTCTCTTTTTCTGTCTCTCTCTCTCTCTCTCTCTCTCTTTGGCGCAAGCACACACATACACACAGTGCTCTTTTCCCTCACTCCCTCCCCCTCTTTTTCATTTTTTCTTTCTTTCTTTCTTTCTCTCTTTCATTATGTCTTTCTCTTCCTCTTAGCCTTTCCAACTGTCTCACTCAGACATTCCGCTTTTGCATACACTTGTGAAACACGTTTGAGAACACAAACATTTATGCTGTGAAAAGATTGTGAGCTCAGCCATAAAGGTATGGGCATACATGAACATCACAGCGAGCACACAAAGAGAAGATGTGTTTGACAGAGCGTAAAAACAGAAGCGAGCTGCAAGAAAGTATTTTAAGAGAAATACAGAAGACATATTCTATAAAACAATCCGGATACAAGATCAAATGAAAGAGTACAAAATGGATATGTATAAGCAGAAGGGAAAAAAGGAAATCATCAGACAGGTTCAAGTAAATGTCTAGTAGGCTGAGAGAGCATACATGCATCTGAGAGAGTCTGTGCCAGGCGAAGACCTTTTGGCCTGTGCGCTGAGAAACAGGAGCATTCAGCTTGTCTGTTTTAATGCTCAGCAGACACAATGTGATGTGTATTTATGATCTCACATTTGAGAATCCATTTTTTATTGTCAAGCTGTTATGATGCATTTAAGCTTCGCTGTTCTTCATATGCCTTCAAAAACATTTATATGGCATTCTCTCCATCATATGCGAGTCAGTCTATGTGATTGTCACACACATTCAAAAGATACAGGTACACACACTGACCACCAACCGCAACTTTTAGCCGGAATCTTTATTTTTCTAGCTCAACTGTCACAGAATGGAACGCACAGGATTGTGGGATATCAAAGACAGCGAAGGATACATCTATGCTACCTTCAAAAATCGATCAGATGAAGGTATCTCAGGAGACAGGACGTGAAGCTAACTTTGGATTAGGACGTGCCCTAACGCCTTCCTACCATGGAATGCATCTTCCAAAGGCAGCATTTTTAAGATTTTGGACGCAGCCAAAGTCACAACTAATCAGTGTGCATTATTTAGTTTAAATTTAACTACAAAACTATATATACATAATTATGAATATGGCTTTGCACTCAGATTCATGAAAGCAGAACAAATCTGTGTGAAATGTTCGTAAAGCCATTCTTGAAACGCAATTTATGTAAAACAGTTTTTATGAATCATTCATCCATACAGAAATTCATTCTGCGTGTGTTTCATGAATAAGGCCCATTGTTCATTAGTGATTAAAGTTAATTTATAACTGTGCTATATAATTACACCTTATTTCTACATTAATTCGCAATTATTAAGCGAGTATTGATTTTTAATGGATTCGAGATAAGTACATATACCTCCATATAAAATGGCTGAGAGAGAGAAGGATTGTGAAAGAAGAGAAAATGGAGGGATGAGGGAGGAGAAGAGAAGCCATTGCCTGTGAGGAGGGAGGGGGGTATTGTGAGAGAGCAAATGGTGAGAGAGCAATCGAGGGAGAGAGGGGAGGAGATAAAGAGAACAGGAGAGGGAGGGGAGAGAGAGAGAGAGAGAGGAGGGAGGGAGGGAGAGAGAGAGAGAGAGAGAGAGAGAAGGGAGAGAGAGAGAGAGAGAGAGAGAGAGAGAGAGAGAGAGAAGGGAGGGAGAGAGAGAGAGAGAGAGAGAGAGAGAGAGAGAGAGAAGGGAGGGAGGGAGAGAGAGAGAGAAGGGAGAGAGAGAGAGAGAGAGAGAGAGAGAGAGAGAGAGAGAGAGAGAGAGAGAAGGGAGGGAGGGAGAGAGAGAGAGAGAGAGAGAGAGAGAGAGAAGGGAGGGAGGGAGGGAGAGAGAGAGAGAGAGAGAGAGAGAGAGAGAAGGGAGGGAGGGAGAGGGAGAGAGAGAAAGGGGGAGAGGGAGGGGGAAAGATACAGAAAGAGAGAAATGGGAAAGAGGGAGAATCACACGAAAAGGGAACGATGGAGGAAAAAAGTAAGAAAAGAGAAAAAGTAAACTGTGTGTGTTGTAGGGGTATTAAATGAAAACAAATGGAAAAGAAAAAAAAAGGAGAGAGAATTCAAAACATTGGGGGAGGGGAAGGAAGAGAGAGAAAGAGTGAAAGGGTCTCCACTGAAAAAGGTTTTCACATCATTTAGTAATATACCAAGGAATGTGGTACAATGTAATGAATTAAAGCAATATTATGAAATCAAGTGTGCAAAGAAGTTGAATAATACTCAGCAAGGACAATCACAAGATGCAAATCAGATATTCAGATTTAAGCAATGTTTTGACAATTAATATGCAATTACTATGAATAGTGTTTAGCATTTCAAGCCTAGTCAAAACAGAAATGTAGCATTAACACTACATCAACACTAGAACTTACAAAAATGTATAAGCTACATTTACAAACCCATTCATATTTCTCTGAATCTGATTACAGTAGAGCTAAACCCATCTGTCACAGGACAGATCACAATAAGAGGCCTGATAACTGTTTTGACTAAACGTGTAGCAGAACTTTTGAATCCTTTTGTAAATCATGAAAACACTAGCAAAGGACAACTAACCAATTAAACTAAAATACAAACAGACTACGTTGAGGCAGGCATGCAACAAGCCTAGCCACCATCTAAACTACTTTTAAGTTGTGATCTTACAATCTTGAATAGAAAGGGCAGAACAATTCCTGTAATAGCATCTCCATTAAAAATCTTGTATGAACACTTAAGTATCACTAAGCATGTTTTTTGTTTTTTTTAATGATGGAAAGAGAAATCATTCATTTGCTATTTTTACTCCTCAGCAATTGTCTTTGTTGTCTCAAACGTAAAACTAATATAGATGCTGGCCACATGCAAACAGAAACTATTTTTGTTTGACCACACAAAGGGAATGATTGCTTTTCCTGACTGCATTTAGACCGTTTTCAGAGCAGCAAAGGTACAGCAGGTAGCTGTAATACCCAGATAAAGAGCACTGTGGCATGATTCACTGGACTATGTTTCCAATAGCATCTAGGTCATTCAAGCCTAATGCTGTGCTACAGAAATATCACATAATAAGGTTTACATTATAACAAAGCAAGACTTACAACATAAAAGTTATCCCATGTAGCAAAGTCTTTAAACAGTCTCAACTGCATCTATATTTTTAACAAATATAGAACAACCACAGTAGTTTATTATCTTTCATGCCTCATTGCTGCATGATAGCACATGAAGTTCATTTGCACTACTTCATTATCTACAAATTGTGCCATTCTTTTTATAAGAAAAAAGGTGTGTTTTTAGTCCAAATGTAAACACATGATGTTTTTATAACAAAGTTCGGGAGGAGCACGTTCAGATAATTAACACGAGTGGAGAGCACTCAGCAATCAACGATAAGAGGTGTATATATATTCAGCAGTCTCACCTCAATTCGTTGACAGTTTAACAGCATCCCTCCACCACCAACTTTACTCCCTCTAATTGTATGTAAGTGTGAACTCGTGAACAATAATAATAGAGCATTACATCAAGCAAGCAAGCAGAAACATATACAAGAATTAGAAACTACCATCTGTCCCAACCAAACCATCTCGAGTAGTAATAAAAGACTTTAATAAAAGACTGACTTTTAGATTTGTGAAGGTTATAATGCTAATAAAGACCACTAATATCATTCTCATCTACAGATACCTGGGTGAAAAACAACTGATTATGTCACTAAGGAGTGCGTGAAAAAGGGAAACTGGGGATGGGCGACTTTACAGTATTAAAAAATGGTAAACGCCTCATAGAGCATAGCCTAATTGACACCCCACATCTCTCATCAACTTTGTTTATAGGAGCGAAGATGAAAAAAAAAAAATAAAATTTACAGTGATTCACACCTCGTGTAACACAAACTAACATCTGTAGGCCTACATGTTCTGCCATCCTTTGCCTCATCAAACCTATTCATTACCATATACGCATAAAAAAAATTTAAAAATAAAAAAAACGAGGTAGACTGACATGGGTTTTTCCAATGACCGATACCACTATCTAAAATAGCAGAGTGACCAAATGCTGATATATAGCTACTGTACATAAGTATTGCAATTTACATAAACAACTTAAATAGTGGCAGATGAGTGTACGTTAAACAGCATAAATTAAATAAACATATATTCTCGATATTTATTCAAAATGCATTGCTTTGGAATACTTTGAAACTGATTTAAGCACGTGAACCACCCATTCACACCAAGAAGGATAACTACGACAACTATAAAGTTTTAATAATCGTTCTAAACTCACCTATAAAAATAGCCTGTTCACCCCAACAACGAATAACGATAACTATAACTATATCGACACCAACAGACAATAACGTTCTGTTTATTATACATATGCGCTGTAGTTATGTCATCTGCTGCTTTAAAAGCTCAAGCTCTTTAAAGTCGGGTGGGTTCTTATTGGCTGTCAAAGTTTTTTTCGTTCATCAGATATAAAAAACGAGTCTTAAAGTGATTCCAATGATATCGTTCCTCTGTGTTGTTATCGTCATAGCTGTGATTTGGACTCCCCTATTATCGTAGAATTAAGGCCTGTCACACAAAGAACAAGAACAATGAAGATAACTATAATAAAAAAATACAATGTCTCCGGTTGCGTCATCTGTGATGCTATTCGGAAACACCTTTCTGCTAGAAATACTGAAGCCTAATTGGAAAAACGCTATAGTAGCACAATAGCCGCGTTTCCATTACCCTTTAAATTGCGCAAATTGAAATTGCGAATTGAAAATACGCCCAAAGGAAACACGTCAACTTCGCAGAAAAAGTTTTTACGCTCGAATGCGGTGGTTTTTCAGGCAATTTGAAAAAGGAATATTTCGCAAAACTGCAATGATAGGAGTTTTTGCGCATTTACAGGTCACCTGATGTAGATGGTGCGGTATGTTTGGACAGAAGACGAGACAGAGTTCGCAAAAGTTTTGCGCAAATCTGTATTGGAAACGCAGCTAGTGGTATTCAAGCACATGAATTAGAGGTGGGTATATAATAACCTCCTTTATAATGCAGCGCTGAACAACATTTACTCAGAATCTTTCAACTGACCACTCACGAAAAACCCTGAGCATAGTAGTAACACTGCATGAACTTTGCAAAGTCTTGTTTCCTCATTTCAGGGAACTGAGGTAACATCAGTTATCTCAACGTTGCGTCATCTGTGACGCTATGAGGAAGTGCTCCAATCACACAGTGTTATGTGAAGGGTGCTCAGGCCCTAATCACAATATCTCACAAGCACTTACACGGCCAAGAATGCGAATAATACATGAGATAGATGTGGCGAATCTCAGCACTTCAAATAACTCATTACTGATATAGAATAACACTAAGAGACACATCCATCTACAGCGACAGTGAGAAGGAAATGGTGAATCTCAAGCAGTAGTCTCCTCAAGACTACTGGGACAGCTTTCCCAGAAAGGTGTGGACCTTGATGCATCGTGAATGGATGACATTTGGGCCACGAGTCCTTAGGACGCACCGGTAGCTGTCGGGGTGAGGAGCGCTGCGCAGAAAACAAGCGAGGGTGAAAAAGAAAGAGGGGCTTTGGCACGCTTTGGTGTGAAATGTTTAATGGCAGTCCAACACAACCATACTCCCCATCGTGTGGCCGAGGAATTAGACGTCACATTAGTAGCCCGCAAGGTGAGGTCAGTAGCAAGGCTGGAGGAACTACTCGTCCAACCTGCTGCGTTCTGGTTCCACATGGGGGACCACTCCAGGTTGAGTTCCTCCACGGCTTTAGACAGCACGCGGAAGAGCTCCTCATCCACATATCCAGTGTTGCTGCGGTGGGTAGCGGAGTCATCTATGGGACTGGCAGACCAGTCCACAGTATCAGATGACGCCATGTCTACTGCGGCCTTTCCTCACCGGGCGCTCCAAATGAGATGGAAGAGCTTGTTTCCCAAAACATCACAGATGACACAACGTTGAGAGACCGATATTGAAAGGGAATAGCTATAACTACATTAGCGATAAGGAACTGTTTATTATAAGCACGCGCAGCATTCACCTTGTCTTCCACTGTGAATTCACAAACTCTTTAAAGTCGGGTGAATTCTGATTGGATGTCAATGTTTTTATCGATCGTCATCTAGAAAAATGATAATTTTGTAAGTGATTCCAACGATACCGTTCGTCTGTGCCATTATCGTTATAGTTATCGTATATAGTGTGGGCTCTGCTATTCTTTTAAATTTAGAATGATTTTTTTAACTTTAAACATAAGTTAGGCTATCATGCTTGTTGTGAATAGGCCTTCAGAATGATTAATACAACTTTATAATTATTGTTCTTTGTGTGAACAGCCTTTAATGACACAAATGAATGATATTATTGAAAAAAAAAAAAAAGCTTGAGCATTTAAAGCGATATATCAATTGCATGTGATAAATATCATTCTTGGTGTGAACAGATCTTAAGTAGGTAATAAAGTAATTTATCTTCAAAATCTTCATATTGGTCTGCCACTTAACAAAAGCATACACTTCATAGTCCTATAAATGAATTTTTGGACAGCATCGTCTTCAAAAGTCAAATTTAAACATCATGCTTCATGCAAGGTCAGTCTGAACACATGAGATGCAAACTGTCATCCAAATGGTAAAAGTAGCTAAACAGCTAACGTTACTTTTCTTTAAGCACGCAGAGCATCTGATATGAAGATGCGTGACAATTATCCACCTGACTTACGCTCAGAGATGTTGGAAAACAATCGCAGTGATCATCGGTGTTTAATATATTCACTCACTATCTTTCAAATAAATATGGAAACGAATACCCATGAACCACACCACGACAAATCCCATGCAAATTCACTAGCCAGCTAACTTAGCTGCATCTTAAAACTTCCCCACATTCTTCAGCATCACCAGCTACATTCAGACCAAATGTAAAGAGTTGTGAAAAGAAACTTCAGAGAGGGAAACTTGAATCCAGTCTGCACGGGGATGGGCCTGTCTTAAGTTTTGCTCCGGTCAAACAGTGAGCTAGGCTAACCGAAGGCGAGTGTGGCCTGCTCTATTCGTTTATGCGGCTCTTTTTCACTCCCTCCATTCCCCTCCCGACGCCATCTGTTTGTGCCATGAGAGAATGTGGAAGTAAAAAGAAACCGCGACATTTTGACACTATAAAATGACCTAAATACGGAATCGCTCCCTCGGAAATCGAAATGTAGATGCCAGATGAAAAGCGGAAATGTAAATATCAGCATCCAGTTCAGAGTGCACATTATATTTTGAGGCCAGTTATACAGAAATCGGTGAGTTTCGCTGGGATAGATAGACAGTGGGACAGCTTTTTTCGGGGGCTATTCGATCAGTTTCATTTTCTGTTTCTATGGCAATAATGAACGGACCGTTGTCGAACTTACCACGCTCCAAAAATCGGGTGTATACGTTGAAAACACTTTGGAAGATTTGAATGTCGCTTTCTAGTTTGAATTGTTGCTGGTCTGGTTCTCTGTGTTCGGCAGGAAGGAAGGAAGGAAGGAAGAAGGGAATGAGAGAAAGAGTGACGTGAACGAATAAACAGCCCGGGCTCCTCCTCGCTGTCACAAGTAAATGATGGAGCTCATGGGCACACAAATATGTGCCTATACCTTTTGGATTTAATGCAAACGTTGGCAACACAGACAATGCTATTTGTAAAAGAAATGTACAGAAATTGAGAAATATTACCAAATTACATGCTTTTCAAAGCACTTAATTTATAGATTTAAATCATAAAGCAGTAGGCCTGTGTTTATTCTGTATCTGTGTTCAATTTGCATTTTTGTTTTGGGTAATTTATATAAATTAGAAGACTTATAACGTTACATGTAATGGACGTTAGAGGACGCTTCACTACCCTTTATTATGCATCGCTAGAGCAGCATGTAGTTTCTAGCACAAACAGAAGAGGTCGCCCTGTCATTATATATGGTGAATTACTTCATAAAATGCGAGTAGTTTATTTCAAATTACCATACATTGGTGTATGTAATGTAAAAAAAAAAAAAATGTAAGCTAATAAAACCTTTTAAAATCTAGCAGCTATCACTCTACAACTCTCCCCTTGTTTCCCATTCAAGCTAAGCAGGGTTGAGCCTGGCCAGTTCCTGGATGGGAGACCTCCTGGGGAACACGATGATTGCTGTTGAAAGAAGGGTGTTTGGTCTGTGGGGGTCCAATTGTGTAACCTAGGCATCCTGGCCAATTTGCATATTGTCTTTTATCAATCATGGTCTCATTCTTATTCCCATTTGCACTGGTGCTAAAGGACCCATGTGACGTGTTTGAGTGTGTAAAAAATGCAATATGAGTCTAAAGTGCTGTAATTCAGGGTTCCAAAGTTGGCCAATATTGGCTAAATTACATGCTAGAACAGAGATTTCATTAGGTGTGACAGTAAAACAGTGCAAAGCATGGGTTTAGTGGAAGTATAAAAAGTGCATTAATGATTGTGGATCAGTTGCTTGTGGAGAAGTTCATAATGAGAATAAGTGAGGTAAAGGTTTCATACAAGATTTTTTTTTTTCTTTCTGTAAACCATTTGTTGTGTCAAACAAACAATTGGAAAGCCACATAAAAATAGCTTCTGTTCTGTTCTGATATATTGAATATTGATATTTGATTCAAGTTTTTTTTATACAGTGTTTCATAAAAGTTCATATTATAATTTGTCATAAAAATTAAGATGTTATAATTTGATGGATTTTTTTTCTGCTGGAATCCCGTGAAGTTATTGCTCAGGGTTAGTGCTGATCTGGACTGAGATAGAGATCTGTTTCTTTGCATTGCATCATGTCCCCTCAACATCTGTGACCATTGGGACCTCCAAGCTGGAAAACTGAGCGTGTGAGTGTGTGTTTGACCCTACAGAAATTGTATTAGGCTTCAAGTATTCACATCCCATCGGGATGCACGTGGAAGGAGAAATCATTGTGACTCAAAATGTGTCCTGAAAGCAGGAATTATAACATACAGCTCGCTTATACACATACAAGTATATTACATGTGCACAAGCACACACTAACAGGTGGTTACTGTCCTATAAGCCAGAACATTACTTCAGCTCTTGACATCTGAATGTGTGAAAGAATCCTTTCTCCTTCTCTGGGTGTGTATCCACACCCACAGCAGGGTGTGTATAGATCCAGTGGGAGAGATTAGCTTGAGAGTTTCTGGCCGTAATTCAGTGCTGAGTGAATCATAAAAAGAACATCCACACACACAACACATGAAGCACATGCACTCTCCCACATTCAGTGACACACCACCCCCTGTGTACAATGTGAATGGAGTGGCATTCAGTGCTAGGTTGACAGGTCTGTTTTAGCCCAGTTCCCATCATGCAGAGCTGGCCTAGTGTTTTAGGACAAGACTCTCATTAGTATCAAGCCTGGGCATACTGAGTGGAACTAATGATGAGAAGTGAGGTCTAAAACAGCACTTTATGTCCTGACTGGTCTTTTATTAGGGTCAGTGCTACTTTCATTTCAGAGATCCGGAGAATTTTTTTTTTCTTTTTCTGTCAAGATGTTCAGTTATACAGTTTGTTGTTTGAAACCAGCCTGTTACTGACAGAGAAACTGGAATCAGTTTGTTGAGCAGCTAAAGAAAAAGGTCAGGGCATTGACTTTAAACATCCTGCTCTCAGTTTCTGTCTTTCTCTCCTTCTCCCACCCCCCATCCCTTTTTTCTTTCAACGTTTCTCTCACTTGATTCCTGTTTTGTTGCTCTGAGAGATGAGGTAACGGTCCCTAGAGCACTATCCATTCTCATTCAATTTTCATTCAAATATATCTTGCAAACAAGCCTGAATGATCCAAAGAGTGTCCTCTGAGCAGAAAATAAGCCGATACTTTGGTTTTGCATGGTAATGACAACATTATCAGCATTTTTACTCTGAAATAACAATTTATTTTTATGTGTACAGTTCACAAACAAACAAACTGAGTTATGACAGCTCATTATTTCAGAGAGTTTGCTGCATGATCAGGTCATCATTAGACTGTTTTTCTTGTTTTAACGTTTCAAGAATACAGCTGACCCACATAGACTCCATGAAGGCCTGTTTCTGACATTAGTGTCAAGTTTCATTTTGATAAAAACTTCACTTATAGAACCAAACTTCTATGAAACTGTGTTAGATTCCACTACCTTTCCCTTATTGCATACGTATAAAAGTCACATCCTCATTTCATCCTAATTTTATCATTCAAATTAGAATTTAAAGGATAATCCTTCACTCAAAAATAAAAATTCTGTCATTATTTTCTCACCCTCATGTAGTCCAAACCTGTATGACTTTGTTTATGGAGTTTGGGTTCCTTGCTATTGTCACCCCTTAACTTGCATAGCTGGGTTTAAATACTCCAAATAGTCAGTAATATTATCAATTTAACTCCACAGTTTTATAGCCGAATTGAAATTTGTTTCATAACTGATGAATTTTGCAACATCAGTACAGGTATTGAACTGACTGAGCTGAATAACGACACTGTTGCCTTCTACTACTTATAGCTGAATTGAACACATTTCATAATTGATTCATTTTACACAGTGATTGAAGTGAACTGAATCAACACTGAACTGACTTGAGCTGAAACGTGACACTATTGTGGTTTTTAGAGATGCTTTGCTGCAGAATTTCAATTTATTTCATATTTACATCATTCATTTAATTTTCCTGTTTATTGCTGTGAAGCTGCTTTGAAACAATAAAGGGCTATATAAATTAAGGCGACTTGACTTTATTCAGTGGAACACAAAATAATATATTTTAAAGAATGTTGCTATGCTGTTTTTGTCCTTACAATAATAGTCAGTGCAGTCCAAAACAACACTGAACCCCACTAACTATTGAACCTTATTGATACTTTTTTTTTTCTCCCAAAGCATCTTCTTTTTTGTTCCACAGATAAAAGAATTGCAAACCAAAGTTTCATTTTTGGATGAACTATCCCTTTAAGACTTATGGTAAAGTCTAAGACGTATTGTGGCTGGTCCTGTAAACTGGTTGGAGGCATAATTTATTTTGTCCAATGGACTGCTGGTCACTCTGACTAACATTAGTTCTTAATCACCACGTCTCCGAGCCTGGGAATGCAATCCCTCTGTTTACACAAGATATCCCTCTTCCTTGCCACAACTCATCAGACTGTTCACGCCATGCACTGAGGGGCAGAACTGCCCAGCAGCAAGATTCAGAACTGGCTTGAGTCCTAGAAGTATTAACAGTTTAGTGACTCTTGGATGTTGTGGTTTCATTTGAATTTGAAGAAGAGAATGTGACAGCTTGCTGAGTCAAACGCATGTGACTCGGTGTATATGCAAGAGAAAGAGAGAAAAAAAGAATGAGGCAGGGAGGATTTAGGTTTAGCTCAGCAGCCAGTCCATTAGGGGTACCACTACCAGATATATTTCGAAAAAGCCACTCGGCCTCTCTCTAATATCTTTGGTACTCCAATAGAGTGCTTGAGTTGCACTGTCACGTCTAGACTATTTTGGTTGTCTGCTCTATCTGCTGAATGCATTTGGTCTCTCAGCTCTATCATTGTTTCACACACCAAACCACATTTGATAGATTGTCATAAGTCATCCATCTAGCTGTGCATTTGTATCTCTTCCAAAGAAACGAATGTGTTGGGAGATTTATGTGAAATTACACAGTACTCCCTACTGCAGCAGTGTAGCCTAACTCCAAAACCACATGACATTTATTAATTTAGGTGCACACAACTGTGATAAAAGTCTCAACATGATAAAACAGGAAGTTCAGGTAACAAACGCACAAGAAAAATGTTGAATAAGACCTGCAGTTTACCTTTAAATAGCAAACCTAAAATTGTAGACGAAGCTGGTGTGGTCCACTGTGTAAGAGTGTGCACATGACTCAGGGCTCTCATTTCTCATTTGTTCAATTGTGGAGTAGACTGAACAGGTTACCTAGGAGACAAGCTAAATGCTGGAAAGGACAGACGCTGAGCTTATTTCAGTACGAGTAAGAAGACAGTAAAGCATGATGCAGAAGTATAAGAATCTTTCTCTCTGGTATAGATGAAACACTGTTTTATATTTACACAAGTTCTCCACGGCATGAATTCTGTTATTTCTGCACAAACAGGGTGCAGTTGGTGAGTGAATACCAAGTGATCAAAGCAACATTATAACTTTGAATCTCTATCAGGGTGCACAATAGAGTGAACGGTTCAAAAGAATGTCATTGTAAGTAAAAAGAGGATGGAAAAGACTGTACCCGTGACTGAAAAAAATTCTTTTGATTACTAACTCCTGTCTAAGAGCACAACTGCTCATTAAACTGCATTTGATGCCAGTCTGTCGTAACTTTACTAGAGATTTCATGGATGCCTGAGCTCAGCTCTGGCCCTTGCTGCTGATCTACCTCTAATCCCCTGTAATTTCCTTTGAGCATGAATTATTCTCCTCAATTTGAAGGACTATCTAACTTTGAGAGTCCCAGAAAACCAGAAACCTAATATATCACCTGGTTGGCTGCACTATTATTCAACTATTAAACATTTTTAACTTAAAAAAAACTACAACAAACAAACAAACAAACAAACAAACAAACAAACAAACAAGGATCTCAATATGATTACATTTAAAAAGTACTTGTTTTCAAGATAACAATGGTGACCAAAATTGACTTTGGAATTTTAAGGTTATAAAATGTTGCTGATGTATTTTCATATAGCCTATATTTATAAAAAAACAAAAAAAACAAAAAAAAAACATTTTGGCCAACTATACATGAAAATACAGATTCTTGATTTGTCTTGATTTGAAAATTTGTATATGACTCTTTTAAATAGTCACATGACCTGTTTGCTCCTCTGAAGCTTGAAAGTTGATGTATGCCTCAAAGCTCCATAAAAGGAAAGTGATGTGTTAAAGGTATAGTTTACTTAAAAATGAAAATTCTGTCATAATTTGCTCACCCTGTAGTAAATGATGACAGAATTTTCATTTTTAAGAGATCTATTCCTTTAAACATAATACAGATTGAACTACATATTTTGGACAGACGGTATAAGGACCTATTATTTTTTTATTATAATAGATTGTATCATATAATGTAAACATGCTACTGGTCACATTTATGACCGGTGGAAAACCATTTTGTATAAGTAACTAACTAAAAAAAAAAAAATAGCCTAAGTAGCCTTATAGGCTATAATTAAGCTTCTAATTCAAATTCAAAAATTTTACATTTCAAAGTAATAGCCTACATTAAATAATGTTACAGTAAATGAAATGTGAATTATTCTTGGATTAGCATATCTTTTTTTTTTTGTCCTCCACAATTGCCTGATAGTAAAACACAAAACACTTTCTTGTTCTTGTTTACCAGGAAAAATTATGACTGTTAGTTTCCCACTGGTTACAATTGAGACCAGAGTTCGTCGGATAAAGGGAGAGCACCTCTAGTTTGTGTGTGTGTGTGTGTGTGTGTGTGTGTGTGTGTGTGTGTGTGTGTGTGTGTGTGTGTGTGTGTTAGTTAGAGGTGTGGCTCCAGTCAATGGTTTGAGGAGGAGGAGTGTCGAGTGTCTCAGTCAGCGCAGCGGTAGATCCATGAGCAAAGAAATCAGCGGCTGAATTTTATACAGTTAACCGGGACCGAAAGGAAGGAAACATGCTGGAATACAAATCTAAAGGCTCATTTCCAAATCACACCAACTGGCAGTCTCTTCGGAGAGAGATGTATTGGCTTTAGTGGTAAGTTACGTATATAAACAATAAGTTAAAGAGGGGGGCAGTGGGTAAACCAAGAGGTGAGATCTAGGATTCAGTATTGTTCGTATGAATATGTAGGACTGACCACGTTTATCTGTTGAATGCTGGGTATGTAAAATCACCTGTTGCAAAACATCACTTTTTAGATCAGTCAGTAATTTATTTTCGGTGTATTAGGATGCAGGCTGTATATCGTGTATTTGTAGTGGTATTAGAGGGTGGGTGAGTTAGTTGGGGGTGGGTATGTAGGTAGGTGGGTGGGAAATGGGCTCAAATAAACAAGGTGGTGCTGGATTGTGCGCATGTGTTATCATGCAGTCACGCAAAGTAAAGCTCGAGAGCTTACAAGTACTTGTGAGGGAGAATAAACGTTAAGAATTTTGGTGAACTATGGAAAAGTAGTCATTTTTGTGAAGGGGGAGCTGATAAAAGCTGTATTTTTAATGTGCTTCCACCCTCTTTAAATTTATCAAAAAACGTATTTATTACAATATTATTGCGACTATTTTATATCAATGGTAGCCTATAGGTGTTGCTTTTCATAACTGTTGTTTCATTATCATATCACGTGGAGCAGGTCATCATTAAAATTGGCGCAGTGGTTTTAAGTTTACAGCAAATTATAACCACTGCATTTAAAGTAAAGCAATGTTCGGATACAAACTATATTTTAGATTTTTGCCAAATAAGGTCTGTGTCACTGTTGAAAAAACCAACCGTACTAGACCTTCATCAAGATTGTAAATCGCTGCCCATCAGTTGGTAGTCCAGCAATCCCTTAACTACAGTTTGGGCCAGACATGTTGACCACAAATGACCAGCATTGTCCAGCCTGAAACCATGTAAAACCAACCACCATCACAAAGGTTAGGCTACACATAGTCTAATGTATGTTCTCAATAGTCCAATGATTCATGACCATAAGCCAGTTCTAAACAATTCAAATAACTAAAAATCATATTTAGTTAAACTGGAAAAGTAGGCTACATAAAGCAGACCCTCATAAATAATCAGTTTGATACTGAAGCTTACTATTCACTATGAATATGTAAGGCAAATGAAAGCATGTACAGAACGAAAAAAGACTATTAGTTTACTTGGATATTTAAAGGGCATTTGATATTGAAATTTACTTGTCCCACGTTTGCTGAACCCATCCTATAACATGTGAATTTCCTTTGTTTCAATGTGAAAGATACTTCAATCAAGTAGTGTATTCATTAACATTGATTGATATTAATCCTTTTAATTATGAGTGGGATCTGAAAACTGATATCATCTTGCTTAATTGTGTTGGGTGGACTTTTAACTTTGTTTACGCTTCAGATCATGTAACTTTGGAGTGTAGTATGAGGGAGTTTGATAATGATTAACATGTAAGATAACAATTTAAATGAAATGAGTGATCAAGGATTTTTTTTCCACAAAAGACCATTTTAGTTACAGAATAAAAAACAAGTACCATAATCTAAACTGTGAGATACGTGGTAATATTTTCAGTCTAAGACTGAAGATTGAGTGTTGCTAAAAATAAATATAAAACAAAAACAGGTTAAAACTGTAGTACCTCTAGGTGGTTAGATGAGTGAAGAGAGCACATGAAAGCAGACCTTTATTGTTTACATAAAATCTGCTCTCTTTAGAACAGCATCAGCCTTTTGGATCAAAGACTATGAGGACTGGAGAATGAATACCTTGTATGCCCTATCAAAGAACCTTTTGATGTTTATATTATTTGGTAAAGATAGTGTGAGTTCTCCTGTTTTGAGTCAGTAGGGAGTCAACAAATGATAACCAGCTCTCCATTTGGTTTATCACTTTGCCAGAGGAAAAGCCCTAAGGACTCACTATGTAAAGGGAAGTAGTAAAAGAAAAAGACCAATGGTGTACTGCCTTCTTCCAGATAGTATAATAAAAGTGTTAGTAGAAAGATGGTAGGCAGCTTGTAAATTTTATTGCATATATCAGAGAACTTTTTGAAGTAAAAGATAACAAGTTTGACCTCGGAATCTGTGTCATTCTTCTCTAGATGTAATGCTTGGCAGAATGTTCAATTGTCTATAGCGACAATGAGACGCTTCATTAAGAGTGTCCTAAGAATGTAAGATTTTATTGTATGTTTACACTTGTTCACATTGCATAATATTTTCTGCTGTTAAAAGTTACATCATACTTTTAATCAATCATAATCTTGAGTACAAAAATCCTCAGGTTGATAGGTCAAATTATTAATCCCAAGTCGTTTCAAGTCGTCATCTTTTGAGATCATGCATGTCAGATCATTTCAACATTAATGGAGGGTCATTAATTTGCAAAAGTTCTCATAGTAAGGGAGTTTTTTTTATAGAGCCGTATTTTTTGTGTGTGTACATGACCGGTCTGCTGTAGCTGGAGTTTATGAAAGTGTACGCAGCATGATTTATTTTTATCTCTGTCTTTAATCATTTAGAAGTGCCTGTCTTCAAATTCTGACTCTTGAGTCTTTGCAGCAGCACAGGGCAGTTATGTGACATCTGCAGGCTGTATAGGTGTTTGTGTACATCTTGTACTTATGTCAGTACTACACACATTTAGGTGGAACTTTGTTACATCTATGCACGATTTAGGCTATATTGCTGATGTATACATCTGTAGTTATATGTTTACATGGCCAAACTTTGGGCTGTTTAATGGTCTAAACTGTTTGCGTTTTATGGTTTGCAGTGCCAAAGACAAAATGGTCACCTGATCTTACTGACAGTTTATTTACTGGCCGTCCAGATTCGGAATTGACTGTTGATTTTAATTTTCTCCAAAATAATAATAAATAAATAATACAAATATTAAAAATAAATAGAAATTGAGAACATAGCCTAAGCGTGATCAGTATGGAATTTTGTCATTTTATTTGTGTGTTGTGTTTGAGGCTACAGAGACTACACAGCCTTCCTGTTTTCAGGACATACCACCCTTAAAAGCTGATCAGGCCAAAAGGGAGGAGTTGATGCATTTCCAAATTCTGTTTGGATAAAGTCATGCAGAGGAGGACATTAGATTCAGCCTCTTTCCCACAAAAACACTGAAACATGTGCTGTGGATGTTGAGATCAGCCTCCTTTGAACTGAGAAACCTCTATGAGCTGTCTTGAGTTCTTTAATTCAGGCGTGAGGTGGTTTTATCAGCTGTGAATGGCTATAACTCATGGTTGTAGCAAAATGAAATTATTCTTATTATTCCCTCCCATGGAAGCCACATCATTCAGTCTGTTCATTTCTGTTTAATCATATGATTTAAAAGTGCTTCTGTTTCTCCCTCTGCAGATTCCAGACGGTCTAATTGGAGTTTGCTACGTGGATAGTCTCTATTAGGAGGAATGTGTTGTTTAAAATAAGTGTGTGTTTGCCCACAAGGATCTGATATCTCTCCACCTTTGACCTCTTTGAGGACATAATTGCAGTATGGAAAGGTCTCGATGACCTTAAGTATCCCTGAAAGAATCAACGACAGGGTGTAAACATTTCATTTGAATACCAAAGATACCTGGAATATTACAATCTTCAATTGCAAAGCAGTTGACCATGGCGACCAAATGGAAAGTATCCATGGAAACCACAAACTCTCTCTGGCTCTTGTTTTGGACCATATGGATTTTTTTGGCCGGAGTTTTACAAGCAACCGTGGTTAATGAAGATGATGTCACAGCACGCATCAGTTTCTCATATAGTAAGTGCATGAATTAATTAGTTATTCAGCAGATGCTTTCTTTTCCAAAGCTATTTTTACACTAAACTTACTACTGAAAAAAATTCTAAATATAAAAGAAGGTAACACTTTATTTTGATGGTCCCCTTTAGACATTTTGTTGACAATAAAGTACATTACACCTACATGTCAACTAACTCTCATCGAGTTACTGCTCAATATCTGCTAACACTTTATTTTGATGGTTCCCCAACACACATTCTACTGACACAAGTAAATGAGCAGGTACATGTAAACTTATTCTGCTAACCAGAACCCCTTATTCTACTAACCCTACCCCTACTTCTAACAGTCAACTAACTCCTAATACTCAACTAATACTCTAATGCGAGTTAGTTGACATGTAAGTGCAACTCTACTTATACCCAAGAGAATGTCTAAAGGGGACCGTCGAAATAAAGTGTAACCTAAAAGAATAGCAGATGAAGAACTATAACGATAACAGTACAGAGAAACGATATCGTTGGAATCACTTTCAGAAGGTTTTTTTCCAGCTGATGAACGATAAAACAATGACAGCCAATCAGAATCCATCCTGCTTGAAAGAGCTTGAGCATTTTAAGTGGCAACAATATTATACAGGGTTCCTACGCAATTTGGAAAAGGATGGCATTTGATTTGAAAATTTTTTTAGGCCTGGGAAGGTATGGAAAAAAGAAAGCAGTGTATGGAAAAATATTTGCATTTCCAGACTATTGGCCTTGTTTTCTATGATTATGGTTTTCTATAATAGAAAATTGAGAATTTAATGAAAATAGTATAAGAAGTGTGTTTTCATGGCAGCTGTTTAGTGATTCTTTAGTGATTGTCAAACCGGACTGCCACTATTGCGCCATCAGCCCATTTGTCTGTGTAGTTTCTTGGCCGCCACAGAGTACGTGTTAAAGCAGACCTAAAACTTTGAAAAATGATGTACTTCCCTAACGAAAGCCAATTTTTTAACACTTTTTACAATACCAGTCTTTTTTTATAGACCCTTGAACTTGGCAAATAGGACAATGCACACAGCTGTATTGTGCCATCAGCCCATTTAGTGTCATGGTTTCTCTGCCGCCACAGAGGATGCATTAAATTGGACATTAGGCCTTGATATTAGAGGTACTACCCTAAGGAATGGCAAATTTTGAGCAAATAGATCTCTATTAATTCATATGCATCCATGCTCTCGTTTTCTTTATAGTAAGAAAATTGGCGATATTTTTTTCTTTTTATAGCAATAAAATTTCTTTATTGGTGACGCTCAAAGGAAATAGGTTATATATAAAACTAGAAACTGTAATGCGTAGGCACGCAAAAAAATTCCCTGTGCGCATGTGAATGGTTTCTCAAGGGTATGCAAAAGTCTGTAATTTTTATTTTATTTTATTTTAGGGGCGCTGTATGTTGACCCCTGAGAAAATAAACATATTTACAGATTACTGTACTATATACCAAATTTAAAGCTCAAAATAATGTTGTATGAACCATTAATGTTAAATATGGTCTGAAAATCTACAGAGAGGTTTGGAAATTTGAGTCTGGAAAAGTACGGCATTTTGAAATGGAAAAATGTGTAGGCTGCATTTATTTGATCAGAAAAACAGTAAAAACAATAATATTGTGAAATATTATAACAATTTAAACTCTTTTGTATTTTAAAGTGTGATGGCAAAGATGAACTTTCAGCATCATAACTCCAGTCTTCAGTGTCACATGGTCATTTAGAAATCCTTTTAATATGCTGAATTTGTGCTCAAGCAACATTTCTTATTATTATCAATGTTGTAGTATCAATGTCACAGTTGTGCTGCTTAATATTTTTGTGGAAGCCATGATATATTTTTTTCTTTGAAGAATAGAAAGTTAAAAAGAACAGCATTTGAAATGGAAATGTTGCATGAAATGGCATTTTATGCTCACAAAAGCAGCAATGTCAGTAATGAGCACTGCATTCTGTGGAAGAAGCTCTGCTGGCCCAGATTCCCTCAGACTACCACTCATCTGCTATAATTTAGCTCAATTTTAGGGCTACTTGAACTGCCATGATGTTTCTTATTCCCAAAAGACCCATTACGAGACTGTTCCAAATGTTGCATTCACTCATCTTAGCCAAACACACAGGAGGGTTTAATCTTTGATTGTAAACATTTACAAGAGCTATTAGAACCATTTGCAAACCCTGGCTGGTGTACTGTATCAGAGTAACAGCTATACTCATTAATCATTTGAGGTTGAAATGCAAATGTAATGGTTGTACTTAGAACAAATGGCTTGTAAAAGGTTTTATGTCAGTAAACACTGACGTTAGTGACCTCTGTGCCTTGCCAGGAAAACCTTCTGGACATGCGAACCGACATCATTTTAAAGGGTCGGTTTGTCTGCTAGGTTTGTGTAGTTTTGAAGGAGCATTCCTCACATGGTCAGATGCTTTCTGAATGTACTGTAAGACTTTATTTAGACACTGTTTCAAAAAATATATATAAATATGTATATGTATATATATGTATATGTGTGTGTGTGCGAAACATTACGATTTTTTTGGGTAACATTGATTTTTGTTCTTTTTATGAGATGTGCGAAGTAACATTTTTGCCTCTGGGTGTGTTCAGATGCAGAAGGGCGATCAGTGAGAGAGTTCTCTGTGGATGGTGTGTATAACTATTCAACTCTTCTGCTGAGCCCAGATGAAAACAAGATCTACGTGGGAGCCAGGGAGAACATATTCTCTCTCAGCCTGGACAACATCAGTGTGACGTATCTACAGAAAACAGTAAGTGTGTGCGAGAATGTTTGTAGTAGTGTGTAGGAGTGCATTTTGATGGGCGTTGTTTTGTCTCTTCTGCAGCTCACATGGAGCACTCCAGAAAAGAAGAGGAAGGAGTGTATCTTCAAGGGAAAGGACCCCCAGGTATAAGTGTGTTGCGGTTATTGTTAATGTAAATGTGACTTAATATATTAAAACAACAAACTAAAAGATAATCTGCCTCTTATGTGTTTCAGACTGACTGTTTCAACTACATCAAGATTTTACTGCATTTGAACAGCACACACCTGTATGTGTGTGGAACATATGCCTTCAGCCCCATCTGCGCTTACATTGTGAGACATCTCTTCTTCTTTTTTTAAAATCTATTTTAAAAATTAAGTTCTTAGAAATGTACTCTCTATATGCATGTCGGATTCATACAGTTTTGGAAAAACTTGAGGATTTAAATTTAATGTCTCTAAAAATGTGGTATTACGTAAACAGTATTAATTTAAAAGTGATTTTTAAAAGTAAAACTAATCTGATATTCATACATATCTGATGGTCATGAAGGTCTGTTGACAGTTTCTCTATGGTGTCATTTATTTAATTTGTATTATTATTGTTATTGTTTTTTCACACACACACACACACACACACACACACACACACACACACACACACACACACACACACACACACACACACACACACACACACACACACACACACACACACACACACACACACACACATACATATATATATATTTCATTATTTTACTGAAGCTTTGTTTCTTTATGATGGTGATTAGGGCACCATATTATATTTTGGGACAGTTATTTCACCGTAATTTTTTACCTTTTTCCCCAAAAAGAAATATTTAAATGTAAAACGGAAATAAAAAATGAGGTGTATTAAAGTCATTGTGTATTTAAAATGCTTTTCTAATGTATTTTTGAATAAAATAATATATAGGACAAAAACCTGAGCTTTATGTAATTGTGCAAGTGTGTCTGGTGTCATTTGATTTAACAAATGACGTGTTTGTGCTTTTCATGAAATTTGTAGAACATTTCAAGCTTCTCTCTGGAAAGAGATGAAAAGGGGGAACCCGTTATGGAGGATGGCCGTGGACGCTGTCCTTTTAATCCAGAATCCAGATCTACAGCTATTACAGTGGGTGAGTATACTCATGCAAAAACAATGCAATCTTTTTGTTTGAACTTCATATATAAACATCATTAAGTTTGATGAAAAGGTTGATTCAGTGTTAATGAGCACTTGAATGTTTTGTTATAGATGGGGAACTGTACACTGCTACTGTCAGTAACTTCCAGGGAAATGAACCCACCATATATAGGAGTCTAGGGACTGGCACCCCTCTCAAAACGGAGAACTCTCTCAACTGGCTCCAGGGTAAATATATACAAGCACACACACTTCCTCACAAGGGACCTTCTAAGAGATTAATATCTAAAAATAAATGCCAGCATCAGTGATTACAGAACCATGCTTTCTCACGCAAGTTGGAAACAGAAAATTACTGACTGATACTGATGTTAAATAAACAGTTGTACAGTTTTGTTTTCTGGAATATGGTAAATGTGTGTGTCTGTGTGTGTCTGTGTGTGTGTGTCTGTGTGTGTGTGTGTGTGTGTGTGTGTGTGTGCGCGCGCACTGTGGTCCGTCAGACCCAGCGTTTGTAGGTTCTGCTCATATTACAGGTCAAGACAGTGAGAGAAGTGATGATCAGATCTATTTTTTCTTCAGTGAGATGGGAAAGGAGTTCGACTTCTTTGATAACACCATAGTGTCCAGGATTGCACGTGTGTGTAAGGTAAGATGGAGTGTTTAAGTAGTTCACACAGTGTTGATAAAGTCAGCATATACCTGAAGAAAAAAAAAGAAAAAAAACGTACTGACACGCATACAGAAATCCCAATATATCCACTATCAGTATATACTAAGTATATTCATATCTTCTAAAGTTTCCTCATCTCATTCTTGTTTAGCACTAAAGGTCAAAATGAAAATAAAAATCAACTGTTTACTTTCTTTATACATGCTTCCTGGTGTTATAATGCAAAATCCATTAGTTCACATTATATTATAAAGTCTTCATAATCTTTCATTTAAGTGTAATGATTTGTTAAATAAAACTAGATGGTTTATGCAGTAGATAGCCTTTTTTTTTTAATCAGAGAAAAGGGGTGTTGGTGGTGGTCCCTTTACCAAACTATATTGTGCAGGGATGAGGGATACAAAAATGCGGACGTACAATTTGAAGTTTTAACAAAAGTCAGCCAGATTACATGTTTTGCAGTATCCAGTGGACTTTAGCTGACAAATAAACCAGGAGATCTTGGTGCAGATAACATGGGGAAAGAATACACATTGTTCATTTACATATACTATGGGGATTGTGACAATACTGGATGAAAATCTGCACACTTGTCATTTAATTAGAAGTCATTGAGCCTAACAGATGAAACTGGCACATATTTACATATTTTTTAGTAAATTGTTGGGACACTTCTGAAACCGGGGCGTCTGGTCACCCTAGTTTCATGTTAATTTAAGAAGCAGATGAACAAGGTGAATCACAGAAGGCTGTGAACTCTGCCCTATTAATGTTCACATATGTGTTAATTTCCCACCCGTTGACACTCCCTGCCTCCCTGACTTCCATGGGAGTACATTGATAATACCATGTTTGTTTGTTTTTTGACATGTACCAAGACATTACAGTATTATTATTTGAAATACCCTGGATAATTCTATAAATACTATAGTATGTGAATATGATAATCGTTCAGTACTGTGGTGTCACTATCTGAAACTGTCACTGTACCATTGGTACTGCAACAGTTCTGATGCCCCCTAGTGGTCCTTCAGAGTATTATAAAATATTGTAAGTGAGGAAAATATGTTGAATGTGTTAATCAGCTGCTTGTGTGTGTTTGTGTGTATAACCTCAGGAGGATCAAGGTGGAGAGAGAGTTCTGCAGAAGAAATGGACCACATTTCTTAAAGCTCAACTCTTGTGTTCGCTACCCGATGATGGTTTTCCTTTCAACATCATTCAGGATGTATATGTGCTTCCAGCCCAACGCAAGAAAAACACACTCCTCTATGCAGTGTTCACTTCTCAATGGTGAGCGGAAAAATAAAGAGGGGCACAGGAAGATAATGTTTTACTATACTAATACAATATACTAGAAACGGTTTGCTCTAATTTAACACTACAAATTCTAGTGTGTCCGTTCTAAAATGTAAACTTTTTTTCTAATTTGTTGCTATATGTTTTGTAGGAGTAAAGGTCTAGCAGGCAGTTCAGCAGTGTGTGTGTTCAGCATGGATCAGGTAGAACAAGCGTTTACTGGCCGTTATAAAGAGGTGAACCGAGAGACACAGCAGTGGTACACACACACTCACTCTGTACCTGAACCACGACCTGGAATGGTAAGATGACACACACTCCCACATATACACTTTACCAGTTCTGTATAAGTGATCTTTGAGTTTCTGTGAAGCTTTTTGTGAAGATTGTGGTTTTTTTTTTTTCTACAGTGTATTACTAATGCTTCAAGGCAGCTGGGAATAGACTCATCCCTAGATATGCCAGACAAGGTACTAAACTTTGTGAAAGACCACTTCCTGATGGACAGACCTATCAAAAGTCAGCCTGTGCTCTTCACGCACTCCGTGCACTACACACAAATCGCTGTACACCACGTGCAAGGCCTCCACAGAGCTTACGATGTGATGTTCATCGGCACAGGTATGTTGTGTTTTTTGAGTGTCTGATTTTCTCTGATTTCAATTTCTTTTCTAATTAGCTGTTGATGTTGTGCTCTGTGATTTGACAGATGATGGACGTTTGCAAAAGGCTGTGAATGTTGCTGGAACGATGCACATCATTGAGGAGATCCAACTGTTCCCAGAAAAACAGCCTGTACAACACATTGAGCTGGATTCAGCTAAGGTGTGTGTGTGTTTATGTAGTAACACTTAATAAAGAGGTTCAATCTGTTACTATTAACTAATGTATTAAATACCATGAACTAATAATAAAACATACTTTTACTGCATTTATTAACCTAGGTTGATGTTAATTAATGTTAATGTCTGCATATACTACATTTCATATTCATTAGCATGAATAATTAACAACAATCTGTGGTATATTTAACGAAGCTATTTTAATAAATGCTGTAAAATGATTGTTACTTCTAGGTTCTTGATAACTAACGCATTAACTAATGTGAACAAAACGTGTTACTGTTTATTTGTACTTATGAAAAGGTGCATTCATTTTATACACTACCATTCAAAAGTTAGGGGTCAGTAAGATATTTTAATGTATAAGTCTATTAACTATTGTCTTATACTTGCCAAAGCTATATTTAATTTGTTTAAAAAAAACTGTACAAAATGTAATTTTATTTCTGTGATGGCAAAGCTGAATTTTCAGCAGCTTTTACTCCACTCTTCAGTTTCACATGATCCTTCATATATCATAAATCATTCTAATTTGCTGCTCAAGAACCATTTCTTAGTATTATCATAATGCTTATTTTTTTTGTGTATCTTTTTTCTTTTTTTCTTTCTTTTTTTTACAATTTTATAACATTATGAATGTCAATACTTTCACTTTTGATCAGTTTAATGTATACTCGTTCAGAAAAAAATGGTACTTATTACTCGCCCCAAACTTTTGCACAGTAATGTATTTGAAATACACTTGTTCTCTTCAAAGATTGTATTTCACTCTCTTACTCTCAATCCTCTCTCTCTCAACAAACAGGGTTTGTTATTTATGTCGTCACACTCTGGTATTGTGCAGTTGCCTGTAGCAAACTGCAGTTACCATAACAACTGTGGCGAGTGTGTTTTGGCCAGAGACCCATACTGTGCTTGGACAGGAACACACTGTACTGACGTCACACGAATCACACCACAAAAGTAAGTCTTCCCTGTTTCAAATTATCTATTGAATTAATAATTTTCAGTACCAATACCAATCTTTTACCATCCTATGTGTGTTTCAGACAATGGCAGCAAGATATTGAGAAGGCTGACACTTCATCAAAATGTAACGGCACAATGTTCAGTGTGGACTCTGAAAGCTCAGGTAAACCTGCAAATCCTTACATATACAAGCATCTTATCATCCGTCTGAATATGTTATAGTATATATTTCTTCTCTATTTCTAGTGTTACCACGCTCTTTCCCAAATTCCCAAGCATCTAATTGTGAGATCATCATCGTCCCAGCTAACACCCTTCGCCTGCTGCCCTGCAATCTTCGCTCCAATCATGCCCACAGAAAATGGTTATACAAGCCAGATGTAGGTCACTTCCTGTTCCCCAGCCCAGATGGTGGATTGGTAGTCAGCGGCCGACCAGGCGGAGATGAGGTCTTCTCTTGTTGGTCAGGAGAACATGGCTTCTGGCAACTTTTGGCCAATTACTGTGTAAAGGCAGAGCCGTTATCCGAGACCACAACCAATACTGGGCAGATAGATACACCTCTTATAATCCAAAGCATATCGTCGGACATCCTGTCCGGTGAATCGGCACGCTCTGCTCAACCTCGCATAAAGACATATGGCACAGAGCTGGCAGTAGTGTGTGTTTTGTTAGCTGTGTGTGTGCTTTCGTTCGGGCTGTCGGTAGCCTATAGACACAGGGGCCGGATGAAGGAGGTATTAAGAGGGGGAGAACAAACTGGAGGATCCCAAAAGAGCACAGTCAGGCCTGGGGAGAGTGTGCCCCTCAATGCTGGTGTGCTTCCAACCTCCCCATCCGACCACAAAAGCTACCAGACTTTGGAGGAAAACTGCGGTTACATAATCGCTCCATCAGAGACAAGCACGCAGCTCAACTCAAAGGAAGCACAGACACTCGCCCAAACGCCACAGAATGGGGTCAAAGAAAGTCATGTGGAGGTCAGTGACATTAGCCCTCGCCCCCGGGTACGACTGGGCTCTGAGATCAGAGACTCTGTGGTGTAAAACATAGACATTGCCAATGAGTTTATATGATTTATGCATAAACAATCTAACAGTCTTAATGTTCACTTGGGCAGCTTTCATGAAGACTAAGCGTACTGAGCCCTGAGTATTAAGAATAGTTGTGACGTGCTCAGTGTGCGAATTGCCAAATTTGAGTTATTCAAGACAATGCCCTCAAATCCACTCTCACATCTTCTTCACTCTTTAATGTTAAACTTTAAGTTATGACACAGTTTATTGTGTTGAATAAGTGTTGGAACAGAGATGCCGTCAGAGACAACAACTGGAGAAAGAGTGGACCAGATGGATGAGCCGGAGAGAAATGGGCAACAAGCCTTCTTGTGTGACTGGTACTGGTGCTTTATCACTGCCAAGACTTGACTAATGATGCTTCACTCAAGGTGAAAAAAAGGTTTTATGTCTATTTGTATTACTTTGCCATTTTTGTGCAAAGATTCAATGCATACGTGTTTAATGAGGGTATTTTAATCTTAAAAGCTGACTATGAAAACAATAACCCATCCTCTGCAAATAGTCATTATACCAGCATTGAACACCAGGCAGTTCAAACCAGAGAGCTTGTTAGTGTCGCAGAACTTGGTAACTTTCTAAACATTTTTAGAAATCTGCTATCATTTTTATTTATTTATTCTTTTTTTTTTATATATACATTTTTAATTTCTTAGCCTTTTTGAGGAATTAGTATGTTAGTGTTTTCTATTCTGTGATTCAAATGTGTTCTTATTAGTAAAGTGCCTGGTGTTAAATAATGGTATGATGTGTATGGAAATGTTAAATGCGAAAAAAAATTATAATAATCTGCTTTTAGATCAAATGTAGCAAGCGTGTATGAGCATCAAGAAACAATGTTTCTTAATACTTTTGAATGTACATTTGAAGAGCACAAGTACGATATTATGTCTTGCCACACAGGTTGGTGGTAATTGTGTTCGGTGCAGCATATAGTGCAGTGGATGGAGTCTAAACAGACAGAAACAAAGACAATGATACGATACAATAGTACAATATAACAAAATTACAGTCGAAACAGTATTGTTGGCATTTGGTAAAGAGTGAGGTATACTGCAAGAGAAAAGAATGATACACATTGTGGATGAATTTGATGTAAATGTACAGTACAGCATGTACAAGGAAATCATACGTGGCTAATATAGTGAGATAATTTGGAGATTCCAGTTGGAAAAGGCTGAAAACATCTGCAAATTTGCAATCTGCTTCAGGGTTAAAAAAGAAAATGTAGAAAATCATGGTTACGTTAATGGATCATCCAGATTTAAAACAAACCCTCTCTGACACTAACTTCGTTATTATAGACTTCCACTTGGAAAAATCTTTTTAATCCACATTAACCGTGACATGTTTGATGTTGTTTAATCATGTGTTACATTCCAATGTGTTTTCAGCTTGTGTTTGAATGGAAAATGTAAAGTAGATTGTGATTTTATATACTTTGACACTGTTTTGCTGTTGTTTTACATTGTACATTCACGCACTTTATTTTTTCTACCAGTATTTGTAAGCTGTAAATGAGGTAGGCCACTGTCAATGTCTTGGTTTCGTAGTCAAGGTTTGTACATTAAAAGAAGTTGTAAAATAGGTCTGAAAGAGTGTCTCCACAGTCTGACATGCAAAATAAAATTTTGCATAAACTTGAACGAGTATCCGTCTTTCGAATTAAGGTAATTTCATATGCAGTTGAGGGAAAAAAAACCCAGAAAGCTTCTTATGATCGATTTATGTTCTTGAAATAAGACCAAAACATTTATTATACATGATAAATATTATACACTGAGGTCCAAAACTTGAAACTGCACTCAAAAACTGAGATTCAAAACTCTAATTGAAACTTAAAGCTTAAGAGTTTAAAATACTAAGAAACATTTAGTTTCAATCAAATTGTAATGTGGATATAATTTTTATTGAAAAAGAAATGTATAAAAATTATAACAGAAGCAGGATTCTTACTGATATCATCAGATTGAAGAATATATTACCTTCACAACATGTGGAGTGGTTTTACAGAGATTTAGAATAATGCATAATTAATGTGCAAGATCAATTAATTTCCAGCCATTGCTTTTCCATTGAGCATTTTTAACATCATCATGATGGAAACAAATGTAATGACTATAAAGGTGAATGCATTAATACGGCCTAATATGAAACATTTCTCTCAAGCAAAATTATTTAGGTGGTCACTGAAATATTCTGCAGTGATGGCATCTCTGACAGCTCTGCCAGCAGGATGGTCCCGATTAATGGGGTCAACATCATCATCATCATGGGGGAGATAATATTCATCTGGCACTCGCTCCTTCCTTATAGTGGCTATGTTGTGAAGGACAACACATGCACCCACAATCTGAGATGCCCGCTCTGGTGACACTCTCAGGTCACGAAGACAGTTAAACCGTGCCTTTAAAACGGCAAGAGTCGTATCAATCTTGAGCCTGGTTTGACTGAGGGCCATGTTAAAGTCATGCTGTGGTGTTGTCTCAGGGTCAGGGTAGGGAGTCATCAGAAAGCTCTGACATGCGTAAGTCTCGTCTCCCACCAGCAGACCGTCAAACAGCCCTGTCAATGAACAGAAAAAAGACGTGTCACAATAACAGTCCATTTTTGTAAACTTAAGTGTTGTCTACTGTTGCCATTTCACCATACCTTCCTGTAAACGCTGGCACAATGACGAGTTTTCGAAAATCTGGTTGTCATGCATTGAGCCAGGCCACCTGGCATCCAGGCTTGTGACCATACACTGATGGTCACAAGTAATCTGTAATGAACATACTGCTGGTGAGTCCCACGTTTTACCATTACAATCAGGGTGCGATTTGCCGGGGGGGATGCGTGGGATTTCCCCCTTTCTGGTCAATGTATCCCTGCCTCTGCTTAATTATTTTTATCCCCGGTGGGGATAAATTTATCCCCCCCTCAAAGTGATCAGTGCTACTACACTAGTGGCGAGGCGGATCACAAAACTTATCACGGATCCGTGGTTTGATTAAAATCCTTTTTATTTTAAAATGCGCTACTTTGACTGGCTCCGCAGCCTCTCTGTAACCACCACTCTGCAGACTTGCTCAATGTCCCGCCCACGGCGCTATATGATTGGTTACACCTCACGAGTAATAGCCTATCAACACTTGCGAGACGGTTGCAGGTCTTTTTTTACGCTGCATATGCAGCATATTACTGAAGCGGGAATAAACATCACAATCTGATTATCTGTTTCTATGATGACAAGCAGAGTTAGTGCTGAACTTGCACATACGGTGTTTTACTCAACTGAGGCTAAGCAAAGGTTTTTTGATTACTCACTCACTCTTGAGTGTCTGGCGTGAGTGATTTCAATGTTAAGTCAATGTAAAGACGCGTTTACGCGCGTCTAGAGGTCCTGCGGCGCGATGCGTGTCGCGCGGCGCGGTAGACGCGAAGCCCGAATGAGGCGAATTGACTTTGTCGGCCCGGCCCGACACATTAACTGTATGTTATGAGCCCGAGCCCAATTTAAACCCAGGGGTGGCGCCAGGGAAGTTGAGATGAAGCAAAGATGAAGTTGACGATCGCCATTTCCGTAGTGAATGCGCATATATGGAGAAATGCATGGATTACATCAGAGTGTTGCCTATTTCTTTTCGTTTTGAATTGTTTCGTTTAAAGACATTTCAAGCGTTCTTTAGATATATTTCTTAATATTCTCTTTGAGGCATACACTTAGTTTCGGTTAATTTATGATGAGATCCGCTCAAGTTATCATGCAGTGCAAGTAACCGCGGCGGCGCCTCTGATTATAGCCTTTGTCTGCTATATTTGCTTCTTATTTATTAAATACACGCAATTCGTTGATGAAAAATGTATTAAAATTAAGATACAATTTATACAGAACGAAATTCACTTTAAAGAAAGGCTTTCTACAAAACAAAACTTAATGAAATAGTCAAAATCATGTCTAACCCACTCCAAGTCTCCCGATATATACTGCACATCCTATCTTACTCGTGCTGCTGTTCACTTTTCATAAATCAACATAGATGGAAAAAAATAACAATAATATTTTTACAAATATGAAACTAAATGAGCTTATTTAATGGCTACAACACATATAGTAGGCCTATACAGACACTCTATTTGTACAAATTGCTGCACATTCATTTACTGCTTCTGAATTTTGCACACATAAGTTGAAAGGCATTTGTTTGTGCATAGTAAAACATATCTGCAACATTTATCAAGTTCACGGATATTGTGCGTGCATTTATTAATTATTATCATAATGAATAATGCAACAAGGACAAATCATGTAAACTGCCTTGTTTGTTTATTCAGAATGAAATGGATCGCAAATGGATCTGAAAGAAGAAACGTAAAAAATAAATAAAATAAAATAAAAATAAAACGTGAAAAATGATGAACACAGAAACAGTGTTGTTTTTGGCAGCCCTTTTAGTTTTAGTCTTAGTCTTAGTCTTTTGGACGAAAATGCTTTTTAGTTTTAGTCACATTTTAGTCACTTATAAACTTGATAGTTTTAGTCAAGTTTTAGTCGACGAAAACGCAAAAAGGTTTTAGTCAAGTTTTAGTCAATTTTTGTAAAAAAAAAAAAAGTAGTCTTTAACAAATTAATTTAGGTTAAAAAGTATTGGAAATGGGCTTAGGTTTGACAGGTTGTACTGTAGCAAGTGTTGCAATTCATAAAACAACAGTTAACCTTAAAACATTTGCATAATAAACTAGACTTTCTCATTGATGGAGATGCAGTGCTGCCAAGCTGTACTTCATTGTCGCATCGGGCAGAAACCTTTTATCCCCATATTTCAAGTTATATTTTTTCCATGAATTGATGCTCTTCTAAAATTTCAGCACATTGGCTATTTTCACCAGTAATCACAGTAATAAAGGAATGGTTTACAGTTTAAACAGCAAAAAACTTTGAGCTACTACAACATTACACACAGATAAAGTGGTAACAGTGGAATCACTGTTTTACTAAAAAAAAGCCAGGAATAAAAACATTCTTACTTTGGCAATTGTGGCTTTATTATATAATTAGTTAAATAATCATTTATGCTATCTAAGTTATATAATAATTATATATTACTTTGTACCAATTAGCCCACTAAACTAATGCTCGGACACACTCGGTCTCTCTCGCGTACACTCGGTCTCTCTCGCGCGCAGACACACTCGGTCTCTCACGCGCACTTTCGGTCTCTCTCGCGCACTGTCGCTCGCTCGCGCAGTTCGTTTCGCTTTTGTCCAGTCCGGCGCCTCATATCGAAGATGTGTGGCGACTCGTGACTATAGCCGCAGCCGCAGGTGTGTTGTTGTTGTGTGGAATCTGGTGCGCGGCATAGGCAGCCGGGTGGTGGGCGTACCCAAAACAAGGATAGGAAGCTGCAGCATTGCTGATACTTTTTTTTTTTTTAGCTCAAAACAGACAGATTTCACGCAAATTAGGCAGAAATGACATGCATTGTGAACGTCAGACTTATAATCATTTTCGTTCCGTCTCGTCTCGTCAACGAAAACTCGAAAACGTCTCGTCATGTTTTAGTCACCTTAGAGCCATTTTTAGCTAGTCATCGTCGCGTTATCGTCATAAAAAAAAGGTGCGTCAACGAAATCATTTCGTTATCGTCATCGTTGACGAAAACAACATTGCACAGAAAATGAACTTTGGATGAACTTTGGATGGCCTAGGAGGAGTAGCCCTAGTAGGCTACAACTCTAATTTAATTCAACAAGGTTTTAGAATATAGAATATTTTTTAAACAAAATAAATATTTTTAAAGATTATTATCCCGGGCCGGTGTGATGCGTGCGAGTGGAGGAGCATGACACGTGACGTGTTGCATTTTGTAACACAAGTGCTGGATCAAGGGCCCGGGTCGGGTCGGGTCAAATTCGGGCTCGGGCAGAGAATCTAAACTCTGATTTATCTGATCCTGTCCATTAGCTTTGATCCATGTACGGCTTTTCAGAATGTCACCAAGTACAAATATTTGTAATAGTATGTAATTTTTCAGCACGAAAACTCTTGTTAGCTAGCTGGGAACAATGAAAAGGGTCCAGAGCAGCAAATGCAGTGAATGAAGTTCTTGTTCTCATGATTTATTTTTATGAATAAAAATGTTTCAAAACATCCCCCCCTCTGTTTTTTTCACAAATCGCACCCTGATTACAATAATTAAAGTGGATGCATATTGGTTAAATGCAATATACCAACCTGAACATTGAGGCTGTGAGTAGCCTTTCTGTTAAGATAATTAGCCTCAATTTCTTTTATTGGAGTCGAGATTGGAATATGTGTGCAATCTATTACTCCAATAGCTCTAGGGAATCCTTGCAAAAGATCACAGCATTACCAACTCTTAATATCGATCATTATTGATGGTGCATTAGTGTGTTGATCAATCTTACCAGCTATATTGGAGAAGCCCTCTTTTATGGCCACGGTGGGTAAATGACCAGGAAACACAACGAAAGTGTTCAGATATCTCTGGAGTGCGATAACTACCCTACGAATTGTTCGGCAAACTGTGTTCTTGCTGAGCTTCTCGGCATCGCCCACTTCATACAGGTATGTACCACTCGCAAAGAAACGCAAAGCAATACAAATCATTTGCGGGACAGTGGTCGCGTGGCTCCGCCGCGTCGGATTTTTAATATGAGGTTCTAGAAGCCGACAAAGATACAACATTCCCTCCGCCGAAAATCGGTATTTCTCGTGTAAGTTCGCGTCAGAGAATGCTAGGGGGTTTTGTTTATCTCTAAGAACTCTTTCTCTGCGTAAAGCCCTTTGTACAATTTGGGCTCCGATATCTACAGGATTATCCAGAAACGGTGAAGCCATTTTGCTACTAGTACGCTTACTATGAGAATGGACTTGGTTACGTCAGAGTTATGTCACTTTGCTCACAGCTGATTGGTCTAATATCTGTTTACAAACTGTTATCATGAATGAACGATGAACAATAGAAGTGTCTTGAACAAAACCTGTCCCATAGCAGTTTAACGTGTAGCATTTTTTTTTTTTTTGCCATGGCTGTATAAAATAAAAAGTAATCTTTCTTGAGTTGAGAAAGCTGCTGTAGTTGATGCTTTATATTGAACGAATTGTGAGTCGGCCTGCTCTGAATGATTTTTAAATCAGACGGATTCACTAAGAATCAGATTTCATTGGTGTAAATGTTTAAAAAATGTTGAACCTGCTTGTATGAAACTGTTGTCCACACACATATTGTTAGACACATTTATACTCTTAATTATTTTATGATCTGAATCATTGCTGCAACAAACTGAACTTAGACACAATCAGTTACAATACTCTTATAACTAAAACTTAATTGAAACCGCAATAAACAGGAAAATGTGTACATATGGCTTTATCTTATTGTCGTAAATATGCAACGCCAGGATGTCAGCGATCACGAGCTGTTCGAAAGAACCGATTCGGTGTAGTTAACGGATTCGCTAGCCCCGCCTCCTCTCAGCAAAACCCCGCCCCCCGAAAACATGTCAGCAAATCAAAATAATCGACTGATCTAAAACAGCATCCCATGCGTGGTCAGATTCGTTTACAGAGTGTGTGGTTTCTTAAGGCGCCGGGCACCTAATTCAGTGATTATTTCAAGTAGCAGCAAGTAACGACATTTTCTGTAAAAGCTGACAGCATATTTAACAAGCCATTTAAATGTGTCACCACACATTTCTGTTTTTGTGACACAGGCCTCTTTCCTGTCCACACAGGATTATTTATATAAAATAATAAGCAAAAGGCTTTCCTGTAGCTCAAACAGTAGACGCCAAGGTCATGGGTTCGATTCCCAGGGACAGCAAGAACTGACAACAATGTAAAATCTAACCTTGAAACGCAATGCAAGTCGCTTTGGATAAAAGCGTCTGCCAAATGCATAAATGTAAATACATTAACAGTGGTGACATGCATTACTACTCCGTTCCAACAGTTGTCAAAGCCAACTTTAATAGTATATGAAGAAATTATTGACATTCTGAATAAGTAGAAAACAAATAATGAGGAATGAGAAAAAATGTACTTATATGTACCTGTTATGCCACTAGAGAAGCTGTCACTGAGAGTTCACCACTGCTTTTAAGCATTACTTTTTAACATCAAATCAGTCTGATTAGAAACATGCACTGCATTATCTGAATAGTCCATAATCATGTTGGAACTGCCTAACAGTGATATGGTTAAGGGTTGCGGTTTATAGAAATTTGCCCTCATCGCTAGTTAATTCTGTAAAAATAAGGAAAGAAAAACATGAGAATCGTTAAAAACCTTAAATTCTAAAACACACATGCATATAGTATTATAGGGATAACAGTTTAATTGGTAGGTGTGAATTAAAATGTACATTTTTATTAAGAAGGGCACTTTATACAAAAATACAAGATTATAAGTCCAGTCCAGACATTTTGAGACTCCCATTTATTTGGGCTTGCTCAGATTATTTGAACATAAGAAACTCTCTCCTCCTCCATAGCTGAACACAAATCATTATGTACTGTGAGGTTGATATGCCCTTTCAAGCACATTATGGAGTTTGGGATGAAACATTAAAGAATCAAAGTCTCCACATCTACACAATGAAAGATATTTTTTTTCTTGACAAAAGGAAAAAAGATCTTGGATGCCATGTCGGTCACAACCCCATCCGCTGGTTATTTGGCTTTAGGGTCTCCTTTCTCATTTGCCTTTTTTTGCTTCTGCTGCATGATTTCAGCATCTCTGAAATACAAAAAAATAAATCATATTCACATTCAGTAGGATGCGCTTTGTAATTCAAAGCATCTATATGTTATTGTTCTCTTTAGATGTACCTTTGCTTACGGGCAGCTGCTGAGAGGCCATCTTCATTTCTCTTCCCTTTGGTATTATCAGTTTGCTTCTTAGCATTCTTTTGACGGGCAAGCTCACGCTGATTTCCCCCTGCAGGACGAGAGATTTCAACACTCTTAACAGCTTGTTCATGCTCTACTCCCTTGAAAAGACAAAGATTGCAGACAGGATTGAACATGCATCAACAAGAAGATGCCACTTTGTTTAAAATCTCCAATCTGCAAATCTATCCAGTGTCAAGAAGTGTATTTGGAGAACGAGGAAGGTTGATGCTAACGTAAACCCAAATCTGTACAGTATAATCATGTGTGGCAGTGAGGCGACGTGGCAATGAAGGCGCCAGAGAGCCTTCAAAATAACAACATCCGCACAAAACGATAGACTACCTACTATCGCCGCTATCACAATATAAACAACATCCTGTTGTCTTATATGATAAAAAATACTTTCGCTGTATTTTACCTGGGTGGCATTAATGTTGCATTACAACTGACGATATAATTTAAGTTTGCTAATGTTAAACATCTGTCAACTTTTAAACTTTTTGACAATGTTTGAAAAAGTTTTCCGTGTCGCAGTATATATACAAATAATTCGTTTTCACTAACGTCACCCTAAATCTGCATTTTGCCTGGTTTAGAAGCTTAATCTTGTGATTTCCTTTCGTTGACTTTACACAGAATAAGCTAGCTGGCTAGTTAGTTAGCCTTGCTATTGTATTGCTCCTGAAACCTGGATTCCATTAATGTACTTACATTAGTAACAGTAGAAGCTTGATATAATGTCAACCGATTTAATAAAAATCAATACCCACTCGTCATGATCGCTCTTTTGTTGTCGCCGGAGCGCAAAGCTCAACCAGGCGTTACCTCTGGTACTTGTGATGGCTGGCGGACCCGAGTCTACTCGGAAGATTTACGACAACGCAGTATCGGAACACAGCAGCGCGTTTCCAAGTGAACATCCCTCGTGATTCTTGTGGACGTCATTACGTCACATGAAGATGAGTCAACAACATATTTTACTAAAGTATATTATAAAAATGTAATCTTTGTATTTTTTACAATAAAAAAACACAAAAAAACCACACACATTTTACTAAATAAATAAATAAATAAACACACTTCTGCACGTTTATTCAGAGATAATATGAATTATGATAGGGAATAATAATTTCGCTTTATTCTCTGAATCTCGTTGATGAGCTCTGATCTACTTGATTTTACCATTTAAAAAAAAATTATAATAATTTGTACCGTCATACCTCTCAAATATCTATTTTTGTATTACAGCAACTTTTTTATATTTTGTATTGCGCCACATGGGTAATATTTTCCAAAGCATTATTTCTCATCAAAATCTAAATATTTAAATTCCAAAATATATTTATATCTATATATATTAAAAATGTGTTCAATGAAAGTGACTGAAATATTGCATACACTTAATTTTTGTATGGTATTTATGGAACTATATGAATGTGTATTTCTGCTCAATTCAACAGAGCAACATAGAAGCGCCATCTCCGTCATATACGACTAAATTAAATATGTAATTTATTGTAATAAATGTAATTTCATTTAGTGTTATTTTGAACCTCCACAGTGGAGTGCATAAATTTGCCCAGCAGGTGGCGCCAGTGCAATAGCATTTCTTTCTTTCTTTCTTTCTTTCTTTCTTTCTTTCTTTCTTTCTTTCTTTCTTTCTTTCTTTCTTTCTTTCTTTCTTTCTTTCTTTCTTTCTTTCGAAAGCTTTTTTCTTCAAATCACACAACCTTTTGTGTCTTTCATGAATAATTGTGTAAACGACCATTTTAACAATAAAATACGGACACCAAACTATTTATTTATTAAAAAATTTAAACAAATTGTTGTTATTAAATTTATTTATTCAATCATTATTATTTTATTATAATTTTTTTTGAGAATGCCTGTTCAACTGTAGACGCCGGTAGACGCTAGTTTTTGCTTTTGGGTCTTTTATTTTGTAATGCGGTATTATCGTTGATTACTTCATTCATTGTCGTTGCTTATTTTTGACACATGGCGGTATAAGTGGATATCTAGCGCCACATCAGTCATGAAGCTTTATAGAGGGAACATGTCAGTGTAAGACTTGTACTTGGTTTACTCATTCTTCACAGATCTGATCATGTCGGCAGCGTGGACAGCGCGCCAGGGGGAAGTGGGTGATCTGAGAAGCAAGAGTAAAGATGAGCTCCTTGAGATACTCTCTCGACAAGAAAAGTTACTGTCTAATAAGTAAGTGATGTCCTCTACCTTTTTATTTGATTTTAGCCCCATTACCCATAATATATAATCATAGTATATGTATATAAAACTACATTAAGATTACTGTGCTGCTTAAATATTCTGGATCATTCCAGGTCCACTCACTCACTGGCGCCCCCACAGTAAACATTCTTATTTGTCGTGTAATATCATAGATACGTGCATCATCCATCCCATGCTACACACAAAAGTTGGGGGCAATTTATAATTCAAAGCAAAAGCACCCCTTATATGTAATACAAATGAATTTGTTACATTGTTGAAGTAATTGATGAATTTTGCAACATTAACACTGTTATTTTCCTATTTATTACTATCAAGCTGCTTTGAAAAAAAGTACAGTGTTAAAGTGTTATATAAATAAATATATCTAAATATGAATTGTACTTTTGTGATCTTTTCAGGAGATTTGTTCAGAGCCTCCCAGATAAGGGAAAGAAGATTGCTGACTTTGTGGTGAAAGTACACCTTGCACTTGGACATCTGGAGGAGGAAGAGAGAAAACAAGCAAATTTAATCTCTGTCCGGACAGAGTTACAGGCTAAATATCAGCAAGCCCTTGCCAATCGAAGCACAGATAAGCATTTAGGCTCAAATTCGGACATAATTATTCCATCCCATGACGGAAAGGAAGCCAATGTTAATATTGATGAGGCTAACATACAGGAAAATGGTGGTTTGTTTGGCCGAGAGGAGTCTTTGACATCCCGGCCACAGGCTGCTGAAACACTAGGAACAGCCGGTGGGAATGCACCAGCCTCACTGATGAAAGACACAGAGCTTGTGGAGGCGTTTGGACGAGTAACACTTGCTGAAAGTAACAACGCCTCCAACCAAGGCACCATCCAAACCCTGCCTTCTAGTAAGCCCTTTCTGGGTAATCAGCATCAGAAGAAACTACATTACATAGAGGTCCTGGAGAGGACAGAGAAAAGTGTGAATATGAGGAAGCCCAGATTCAAACCAAACCAGTTAGTGGAACTACACTGTCATTGCATGGCTTTGTATTTATTTTACTTTTTTAAATAAGCTGAAATTGAATACTACATGAATACACTTCTTATTTCCTTTACCAATTAAGTTTCTTTATAGTTTGTTATAGTTGTAATAAAAATTTACTTTTTACTTTGTTGGTGCACATTAGTAGTCTCGCTGAGAATGAATCTGCAAATTAATGCACAAAAAAAAATGGGTAAAAATTTGTCTGGGTAAGCTTTCATCAATATTCTTCAATTCCAATTAAGAACTCTGATCTAGAATGTGAGGAATATGATTTTATGGATGTTTAACATTAAACACTTTACTTATATAGCTTCAGGTCTCAGGTTAATTTGCCCTTGCATGGTGCTAGTAAAAGCCAAGTCATGGGTTCAAGTCCCAGGAAATACTTAAACTTTTAAAATCCATAGTTTAAATGCTCTGTAAGTCACTCTGGATAAAAGTGTCTGTGCTTTCTTTAGGTTAAGTGTAAAATCGACATCTACATCACCAAGTCAGGCCTCTGGCAGCACCACACCACTTTCTGCAGAGGCCAGAAGACAACAAGACCGAAAACACCTGGATGACATTACTTCGGCTAAGCTTCCCCCCCTGCACCACAGTCCTGCCCAGCTGCTGTCATTAGAGGAGTCATCTGACCTTCAGCAAGAGCAGACCAGAAGGCACCTGGTAGGTTGAAGATGTCTTGCTCATAGATAAAGTGAGATTTGAATGATCAAAGTGATAAATGACATTTCTAAGCATCTGAGGCCTCAAAAATCTCAACCTTTTTGGAAGGTTGAGAGGAAGTACTACTTGAATATTCCCGGCTGAGAGTATAAAACCTATACGTGTTTGCCTCTTGTGTGTTTTTGTTCCTGCCTCATTATGTATTCAGGAAGTAGTACATTCATGTAATTGTGTACACTGTTCATTTCAGGAGTTGCAGGCCAAACAAGCTGCCCAGAAGCTGGCAGATGGTCTGAGTATCAGGATGGAGAGATACAACCCAGAAGGAGGCCCACTGGAGGCCTACAGAGAGGTGCATGATGATGGGGCCCAGCTTTCCTCAGAGGAGGACTGACCGTGGGGCCCTACAGGCAGGGTACTGGCTTGCTGATATGTTTGGCCTCTTGCCCTGGACCAGCTCTCGGCCTTGAGCCCATGCTTCAGGACCCTGGAGAGAGGCTTTTAAGCCCGACGACAAGAGGATGTCTCTTCATGAACTGCATTGACAATGCTTTCAGATTCTGCCAGGGAAGATAAAACAGCAGGTTGAATCAAGTTGAGAGTTATTGTGTTGAAACCCCCGAACATTTTTGCATGTGGAAATGTTACTATCCAACAGTAACAGATTATTTTGGCAAGCCAATTCCGAAAATCGACCTTGGCAGGTCCACACCTGTTGTCTTGTGTAGAATAATATAATTTGAAGCTTTTATCAGCTGTACCTTCAAGGGTGTACTTCATGTGTTATTGTGAAGATGGTAATAGAATATTTTTGTATGACCTTTCTTAGTGTTTATTTTAAACAAAACCCTCTGAATTGACCTCCAAAGCTTGTGATTGGTTCTTTGAATCGGATAACAAAAACCGCAGTTTCATAAACTAAAGGTGGAAGCACTTAATGTTTTGTCACTTGAGCGCAACAGCTTGGGAGACGTCTGTCTCCCTCCCTTTTTGCAGCATTGTTTTGATAACCGCCCCACTGGTTTGATTGGAATGAGTCAGCCGTCGTTTGAAGGGAGGGATGTTGTTATCAGTGCAGAAATCTGTGACATGCCTCAGATGATTAATATATGTAATGTGAAATATCGAGGCTTGAAGGAATTAGACCAATTGGTGGAGTACATCTGGATTGTATTTAGATCGTGTTACTGCATGAAGTGGCAATGCATTCTGGGATGGCAACAATAGACAGACGTGACATATGGTAAATGCAATTTCCAAAGCCATCAACACTGATAAAGAATTCCTAAAATTCACTCTTTTATCCTCTTAGGATGTAAAAATGTTTTGTTTTTTTCAGGAATCTTTATATAATGGAAAAAAAGGAGTTTGAAGGAAGGAAATCCAAATCCTTGCCGCTCTGCAGTTGATGACCTGTGATAACCTCTAGTAATTGCTTCTGCCCGTTGATGGGAACTGCTGCCTCAGAAAAAAGATCCTAACACATCTGGCAGGTTAGTGTTTAGACACCGTGTGTGACGAACTCCAGAGTGCCTTACCCAGACGTCCCGTGATAAATATGTCAGACTTGTCCAGAAAGAATCTCCTCTCTACTGGTATTAATTAAGTCTAACTTGCATACAGAGGAAAAAAGACTGTTATCAATTACACACTAGATTCCTGTGCTGATCAGATTCGCTCGTGAGTACATAGATATGCTTGAGTTGGACATGCGTTCTGACTGTGTCTTTAAGTTGTTTCTTTTTAGCTGCAGTGTTTGCTTTCCACATACCCTCACACCCATCGTCTCGGATCAATGAACGGCTTGTGAAGTCATCTGCAAGTGGTCTTGCAGATAACTATCAAATGATCTACAAAAAGTGTGAAATTGTGCCCTGAGAGAATGAGCAACATTTTTGAGCTGTGGGGGGGATTCAAGGATACAGTTGTTGTTTTTTTTCTTGAAGTGCCCTTTTAACAGACTTGCCAATAAAAACACATCTTATTGCGGTAGAAGATATAAATTATAATTGTGCAGGACATAAAAAGGTTGTAACAAGACTTTCTTGACTCTTGTCATGTTATTAGATCACTGATCTCATTTGTGACTTGATTTTTTCCCCACTATTAATTTTTCTTTATTATTTAAAAAACTAAATTTAACTTCTTTGTTGTTGTTGTGGATGTCCCAATTGGGGTACAGGATGTGCAATTTTCAAAGAAATGTTCATGTTATATATTTTGGTTGCATTTGTGAGCTCATAAATTTTTTTACTGGTTGTGTAAAACAGGCACATAATATCATAATAACGAGAAATCAATCAATATACCCCTGAATCTAATCAAATCATAATCTTATTGCAGAATTGTTTGAGGTATTGGCAAATATCGTATCGCTGGCTATGAGAATTGATATAAAATCTTATCATGATGAAATGTCCGCTTTACACCCCTAGTTTTGATAATGCTCTGCTCTTAAAGGCATTTTGATACATCACTGCTTTGAGACATAAATCTGTCATTGTCCCTCACCTTAATCTTTTCGCTGTCTATCTATAGGTCCAGTTTCACAGTAAATCTGGGCTCTAATAAGACTGCTCAGAGCAGGTCACATACTCTAATGCGGTTCCCAACCTTTTTTTTACTCCAAGGCCCCCTTTGTCCGAGACAATATTCAAAGGCCCTCCCATCTAATCTGATATGTACCTCTGGTACTGCTGTTGTAATAAAACAAACAAACCCCAAAATTCAGCTTATTTTTAATGTGTTATTGTTGTTTTTTGTTGTAATTATTATGTAATGTTATTGGGGCCCCCCTAGAAGTTAGTTGAGGCCCCCTATAGTAGCCCGGCCCCCTATTTGAGAACCATGCTGCTCTAATCTAATCACTTAAATCTATGTAATGTGCTGTTTTCCCCCCACATTTAATTCTGTAGTTCAAATGTGTTTGATAGAAATAATTAATTTTACAGTGCTTAGTTGCCAACACAGAAATCTGTACCGGATATAGACTAATTAAAACAATGGCAATGAATCATTTTTATAAATATATTTGCTTTTAAATCTGATTTGTGTGTGGTTTTGATACAGCGGTTAATGCAGGAAGGAGAGGGTGTGTCAGTGCTTAGAATGAGAAACCTCAATATTGACTGTTGGCTGTAAAGATGTCTGGATTTATGCTGTAGCCTATGATTGGTTTTGGAAATGTTGTGAATGAGGTTGCTGCTGTTGAGAGAAACACTGCTTATATCATTCCTGATGTCTTCCAGCAGTGCAGTCATATGATTAGGAAAGACATCATGATTCCACATCTGCTCCTTCACCAAGTCCATGCAAATAAGTGCAGTGATGGGAATATTTAAGTACGCAAAAAGGAGTGGGAATGATTATCTCTGCTATCTTTAGTACTTGACTTTACTAACAATCCTGACAAAAATTCTGTGGTGGCAGCACCATGATTGTTTCAGACAATTATGCCATAGATCTTTGGTATATCATATTGTCATGCGTTATTATTTACATAGCACTGATTGAACACCATTATTTTACTATCATACCATGTCCAATAAAAATGGTGATACCCTGCTACTAATTCCAAGTTGAATCAAATCAAGAGTTTTTTTCTTTTCTGTCATAATTTACTCACCCTCATGTATCTTAAAATATCTTCTGTGTTCCACTGCTTCCACAGAAAAAGAAAAAAAAAGATCAAGAGCGAGTAAACAATAGCAGAATGTTCCTTTTTTAGTTGAGTTGAGTTGAGTTGAGTTGAGTTGAGTTGAGTGGATGCATGACAGATTAATGAACCTAAAAGCATGATAATTTAACCACTTTGTTTGCAATATGTGTCCTTTTCTTAAAGTATCATAAAGGGTTTTTCTACCCTGGCAATCCAAAAGGGTTTTGCTATACCCTGGCAAGCCAAAACAGTTTTTTGATGAGACAGCAGATGGCAGCAGTGCTTGTGTGTTTCACATGCTGAACAAAACCCTCGTTTTCAGTCTTTTCGATTGAGAGGGTTCATACCTTGTATGTATTTTGTCTGAGTAGATTTTTAATGTAATTATTCCTAGCCATGAGATCTTTTTTATATTGCCATTTAGTGCAATTTACTGATGTGAGCTCATTGAGATGCTTCAGCATCATTTAGTCGCCATTAATGGCTCCAGCTTTTTGCCATTCCTTTCATTGGCTAAATCATCTTGAAAGTGTTATGGGTAATTTGATACACATGTATGCTGAAATTATGGTTGTATGTTTAGCTCAGAGCTCTAATAACTATATAATATCAGCCCGAGTGGGGTTTACACCTGCAGAAGATAATGTTTATTCCCTAGATGATCCTCCAGAGCTCTACCAGATCATTCCACGTTCCAGTTTTAAATCATAGTCCACATGTGCTTAAACAAACTGTTGTTCTAAGAAGTGTGCTTAACAATTATGAGATGGCTCTTCCATCTCAAAAGCATGGAGAGAGAGAGATGGGGAGATTAATAACCGCCAAAAAACTGCCAGCATTCTGCTCAGCCTGGCACGGCTGTAAAGCCTGTCAAAAACTCATCATGGTGAGGAAGCCGCCTCAGCAGGGATGCTTCGAGCTGCCAGGGCACGGTGGGGGAAGAAAATGGAGCCGCTTGCCCAGCAGCGTGTGATCATAATGAGGAGGAAAATTCCCATTCTTGTATCCAGATTAATGTAACAACAACAATGTGCTTTTGTCCAATTTTTTTTCTCCACCCTCTCATATTACTCAAAGCCTCCATTCCCTTTTCCATCCATCAGCTGTACTGCGAGCATAGAGTTACTAAGTACAGTTGCATTGCCGGTTTAATGCATCTCTTGGGTGGGATCTCACATAGATGTACTTGCATATTGTGTGAGTTTCTGGTTCTTTAGCAAGGCGAGGAAAATCGATTCCGGTTACCAGGCATCCGAGTACCATCTCCAAGCAATGAGCCTCTCTATCTGTGTACATGTGTACATGAGGTCAGTCTCAAGCTGTCTGTTGATGAATGCAGTGTAATGCTGTTTTTAATTATTTCCATGCTATTCAAGTGAAATCATGCTTTCTCATTTCTGAATGCAGCAATTGACAAGCACCAGGAGTGTGAATTAGCAGCAACTCGGGGAATACTGACAGACGTTACAAATGGAGAGTGCTAACTTAATTTAAAGGGTCATGAAATACAGTCGGAGACATGTCAAATATTGTCAATGCCCACTTTGCTGCGTTGCAGGTGCGAGAGAGGCAACCACATCTGTAAAAAAATGTTTAAAAAACATTATTTTGGGACTCGACTGCTCTGTGTGCTAGATCTGGTGTTTGTCATTTCATTCTAGATTTATTTCCCTGTTGTCAGATTCTCTTATAATATATACGACTCCAGCATGACTTGTAAAGATTTGCTCACTGGGCCTTTGGTCATACAACAGAAGTAAAAGCATGCAGTAAAAACAAGGCAATTCTCCTCAGCCAAGCTCATAACAATTACAGGGCCTTGATATGGACCCATAGCCTTGTTTATGTGTTGTAATGTTGTCTGCGGGCCAAGACAACCTTGAGTGCTAGGAGCCCTGGTGATTCTGATTGGCGCTACGTGTTGACTTTGCTAGTCTGCAGCTGGCTTATTAGACTGCAAGTTATATTTGTGTGTGTGGATCTGTTTGCGTCCTAATTTGTTTATTTACATAAGCATTCTCTCCACAATCCCTCTGTCATGAAAACCGGAGCCTCATCTCCTCAAAAAGCAAACATATTTTTCTAATGAGGGAAGAGATGCTTTCCAAGCCCATAATGATCTTAAGCTGTGGAAACCTGACTGTATTAAAATGCAATAAGTAGGTTTAACATTCTTTTAATTGACTACTTCCTCTGCGCTGTCATTTTTTTCAGTCAGTATTATAACCTTTGACCTCAAGTGCCCGGTTTCTAACATAAAACTTAGCCAGAATTCAAATGAGTGGAATTCATAGAGACACCTCCTTGTTATGGCCCGAGGAGTGATTCAATGGGCGTGGAGTTTTATTCTGTGCTTTAACTACATTTCAACGGGATGTTTGTCTTCCTGTGCGTTTCTGTTCGGTACCAATGTTAAACGAAACATTATTGCGCACAGGACCGTGACAATTGTTGAAATGTATCACAAATTGGCAATCGCTCATCGCCTCAAGATGGTAATGCTGTCTTTTACAGGTGCCTCTGTTTAGAGTAATATAAAGCAGAGCGAGAGAGAGAGGAAACAGCTTGGATGACTTTCCATATCCTCCTTTTGCTTCTATACCATTGAAAATTTATTTTGCCCTTCATTCTTTTTTCTTTTCCTTCCCTTTGTTTCCTCTCATCAGATTTCACATGCAGCGTGGGACCCCTTCACAGACAGATGGTGTAGCTCACACAAGCGGTGCCCTGTTCAGTCACATATCAGATTCGTTCTGTGTGGATACTCAGGCATGGCTCTTTGGGAGAGGGAGGAACCCTGCAAAAGTGACAGGTCATTTGATGCCCCCCACTGATCTCATGTCTCATCATGCTTTGATAAGCATTGTGAATTTCAGAGGCAGGAAGAGGGACGACACACAAAGTGACTCGCTCTGCATGACTGAAAGGGTGGAGTGTTGTTTTTTTTTGTTGTTGTTTTTTTTTTACCAAGAGAAATATGTCACCACAGACAGTTATTGAAGTACCTTTAATGGCCAAACATAATCCTGGACATTCATTAGTTTCAGGACATTCTTTGAACATTGATAATTCTTTGTTCCTCTTTTTCATCTTATGTTTTGACAGGTTTGCATGCAGTACATTTCTGCAGATAGCAATTTCACCAAGATGATATAGTTCCCATTGATGTTTTATTCATCCTCTACTTAAAATACCCCCTCTCTTGTTTTTTTTCTCCTCATTACTTCCCAGAAATAATCACAAACATGTGATACCCAGACAGACTGTATAAAAAGCACCTCACGGCAGAGGCTCTTCGTTGTGTCAGAACTGTCTTTGGTTATCTTATGCTTTCGGCTCATGCTTTGACAGCTCCACCTTGTTCTCCCACTTAGTTGGCTCCCCTTTAAAACAAAGGAAAAGAAGACTGAAAACTAAAGAAACATTTTAGAATAAACTGCATGACTCAGTTTGGTTAAATAAATTAATTCATTAGGAATTATGAACTTACTATAAATGAACGATATATGTGTATATATATATAATATATATATATATATATATATATATATAATATATAATATATACACATATATCATTCATTTATAGTAAGTTCATAATTATATATATATATATAATTATGAACTTACTAAAAATGAATGATATATGTGTGTGTGTGTATATATTATATATTATATATATATATATATATATATATATATATATACACACATATATCATTAATTTATAGTAAGTTCATAATTATATATATATATATATATATATATATACACTCACCTAAAGGATTATTAGGAACACCATACTAATACTGTGTTTGACCCCCTTTCGCCTTCAGAACTGCCTTAATTCTACGTGGCATTGATTCAACAAGGTGCTGAAAGCATTCTTTAGAAATGTTGGCCCATATTGATAGGATAGCATCTTGCAGTTGATGGAGATTTGTGGGATGCACATCCAGGGCACGAAGCTCCCGTTCCACCACATCCCAAAGATGCTCTATTGGGTTGAGATCTGGTGACTGTGGGGGCCATTTTAGTACAGTGAACTCATTGTCATGTTCAAGAAACCAATTTGAAATGATTCGAGCTTTGTGACATGGTGCATTATCCTGCTGGAAGTAGCCATCAGAGGATGGGTACATGGTGGTCATAAAGGGATGGACATGGTCAGAAACAATGCTCAGGTAGGCCGTGGCATTTAAACGATGCCCAATTGGCACTAATGGCGCTTTTCCACTGCATAGTACGGTACGGCTCGGTTCGGTACGGCACGCTTTGGCGCTTTTCCACTGCATAGTACGGTACGGCTCGGTTCGGTACGGCTCACTTATGGCGCATTTCCACTGCATGGTACGGTACGGTACGGCTCGCTTCGGCTCGCTTTAAATGGTACCACCTCTGTTGAGGTTCCAAGCGTATCGTACCGATACTAAAATGTGACGTGCAAACACTGCAGATCACTGATTGGTCAGACAGAATCATCACTACCAGCGTCATTGTATTTACAACACGAGACACTAAACCCACTAGATTTAAATAGCCAGTAGACAACAGCCAACACAGCGCCTGTTTTAAAAGTATTTGCTTAAAAAATGCTTAAAAAAAAAAAGAAATGGCTGAATCGTGGTCAGTGGACGAGGTGCAGACGTTCCTCTCGTTGGTTGCCGAGGAGCGGATGGGGAAACACGGAATGAAAAATTAGTATTTAATATGATGATTTCATGGCAGTAGAGACGGCAACTATAACGATCAGTCCCACCCACTTTGAAGCGGTACTACTCTGCAGTGGAAAAGCAACCGAGCTAAAGCGAACCGAACCGTGCCGTACCGAGCCGAGTCGTACCACGCAGTGGAAAAGCGAAGCGAGCCGAACCGTTCCGTGCCGAGTCGAACCGTACCGAGCCGAACCGAGCCGTACCATGCAGTGGAAAAGCGCCATAAGGGGCCTAAAGTGTGCCAAGAAAACATCCCCCACACCATTACACCACCACCACCAGCCTGCACAGTGGTAACAAGGCATGATGGATCCATGTTCTCATTCTGTTTACGCCAAATTCTGACTCTACCATCTGAATGTCTCAACAGAAATCGAGACTCATCAGACCAGGCAACATTTTTCCAGTCTTCAACTGTCCAATTTTGGTGAGCTCGTGCAAATTGTAGCCTCTTTTTCCTATTTGTAGTGGAGATGAGTGGTACCCGGTGGGGTCTTCTGCTATTGTAGCCCATCCGCCTCAAGGTTGTGCGTGTTGTGGCTTCACAAATGCTTTGCTGCATACCTCGGTTGTAACGAGTGGTTATTTCAGTCAAAGTTGCTCTTCTATCAGCTTGAATCAGTCGGCCCATTCTCCTCTGACCTCTAGCATCAACAAGGCATTTTCACCCACAGGACTGCCGCATACTGGATGTTTTTCCCTTTTCACACCATTCTTTGTAAACCCTAGAAATGGTTGTGCGTGAAAATCCCAGTAACTGAGCAGATTGTGAAATACTCAGACCGGCCCGTCTGGCACCAACAACCATGCCATGCTCAAAATTGCTTAAATCACCTTTATTTCCCATTCTGACATTCAGTCTGGAGTTCAGGAGATTGTCTTGACCAGGACCACACCCCTAAATGCATTGAAGCAACTGCCATGTGATTGGTTGATTAGATAATTGCATTAATGAGAAATTGAACAGGTGTTCCTAATAATCCTTTAGGTGAGTGTGTATGTATATAATATATATATATATATATATATATATATATATATATATATATTGTGACGAGTCTCTCTGGGCATATCAGCGTCGCCCTGGCAACCAACGCACAACACCTGCACGTCCTCATCACGGGTTGATCGGTCACAGCTGCAGCCCGTCATCAAGCGGCTGTAAAAGCCGCCACTTCTCTCACTTCGACAGACAACCTGTCTCATGCTGAACGTGCTGATACTAACCCTTTGTTTCTCGTCTGAACAGAAGGCAGCGAGTGACCGACAGCCCGACCGAGCACGCCTGGACACCCACCTTCACGAGCACGAGTACTTCACAGGAGCACCAGCCACGAAGACAGCATTCATCACATTTCACCGCGTTCACCCGTTGTTGAAGTATTTTCAATAAATCCACCCTCCGGGGCTACTTTTCACCGAGCGACCTTGTTGTGTGATTTCTCACCCGCGACATCTGGTGGAGAATGCGGGCAACTGCATGAGAAATCACACACAAGTGTTTGCAGTTCACCGCAGTAATATTTTTTTTCCTCTCTTTCTGTTCATCACCCCAGCACCGATCGGCGCTCTCTCTCTCTCTTCTGATGGAGATGGACGAACTACTGCACCGCCTCACCGAAGTCAGCATCCGTCAGCAGCAGATAATGGAACATCTGGCCACTCGGCAGGGCAGAGCTGAAGAAGACATCGCTGCCCTCCATGCCCAGGCTGCCCAGCCGGTTCCACTACCTGACCCCCGAATGCGAGCGACCCGGCTTTTGCCCAAAATGACGGCTCACGACGATGTTGAGGCATTCCTACAAGTATTTGAAACCACTGCTAACCGTGAGGGATGGCCCATAGAAGACTGGGCTTCCGCGCTGGCACCCCTCCTCACTGGTGAAGCTCAACGAGCTTATTTTTCCCTTCCTCCCGCGATCACTGATGACTACAGAGAAGTGAAACGCGAGATCCTCGCCCGGCTGGGACTTTCCCCCATCTGTGCAGCGCAACAGTTCCACGAGTGGGATTTCAAAGTCCGGGGGCCAGCGCGAGCCCAGGCCGCTGATCTCGTCCGTTTGGCGCAACATTGGCTGCTAGACGGCGAACCCACCGCAGCTCAGGTGGTCGAACGAGTGGTCGTCGATCGCCTCCTCCGCGCCCTGCCCCGGTCCCATCGGCAGGCGGTGGGTATGAGGAACCCGGCTACAGTCCTTGCCTTGGTGGAGGCGATCGAGCTGGCCGATGCTGTCCACCAACGGGAGGCTGGAGAGAGAGCGGAGGGTGGTCCCCGGAGGGTGGTCCAGGAGCGACGCATGCCGGAGGGCACCTCGCGCGCAGTTGGCAGACCGACAGTTCCGTCTCCGATGGACGAGCCAATGCCCACCGCTGAACCCACGACACCACCGCGGACCTGGCTGGCGGGCTGCATCGTCCATCAGCGCGTTCCACCTGCGGCTCCAGAGGCGGACGTCAAGTTGAACGGCAAGCCGGTCCGGGCGCTTCTGGATTCGGGCAGCGCGGTCACCCTCATCCAGGCTCATCTGTGCCCTCCTCACCCTGGCCAGAAAAGTTACCTACCGATCACGTGTGTGCATGGAGACACCCAACAAGTTCCAGCTCGCCGCGTGAACATCGCTGCCGCCCATGGCGCCTGGCCCGTTGAAGCTGGATTAGTGAAAAACTTACCAGTCCCACTACTGCTTGGAAGAGATTGGCCGGGGTTTGACCGCCTGCTCGCTGCCGCCGCTCAGCCCGCCAGCCCGGAACGGAACTGTCGCCGTCGTCACCGGCCACAGGGACCCCGCCGCCGGCCGGCGCTGCTAGCTTCGGACAGCGGGAGAGATGGTGAGTCCCCCCCCGTTAAATACTAACCTTTTCTATGATGTGTTTCAACAGGCCAGCGAGGGGGGCTCTTTTGCCAAAGACCAACGGGAGGACGATCGTCTGAAGCACTGTTGGAGTCAAGTTAGAGCCATCGATGGTGAAGACGTCCTCCCACGGCCCCATCCTCTCCCGCATTTTGTAGTCCGAAGCGGTCTGCTATACTGCGTCGCCCAGCGAAGGGGGGAGGAGAAGGAACTTCTAGTCGTCCCTCGGACGAAGACAGAAACCATCCTCGAGTTAGCCCATTCACATCCGATGGCAGGCCACCTAGGAGCGGCTAACACCATCCAGCGGATCCGGGATCGCTTCCATTGGCCAGGCCTGGAGGCCGACGTGAAAGGTTTTTGCAAAGCCTGCCCGACCTGCCAGCGCACGGCTCCCAGGACTCCTCCCCCCAGCCCGCTGATTCCCTTACCCATCATTGAGGTGCCCTTCGAGCGGATCGGAATGGATCTGGTGGGGCCGTTGCCTAAGTCTGCCCGAGGACATGAACACATCCTCGTCATCGTGGATTACGCCACCCGGTATCCAGAAGCAGTCCCCCTGCGGAAAGCCACAGCGAAAGCCATCGCCCAGGAGCTGTTTCTGTTGGCCAGCCGGGTCGGCATCCCGACTGAAATCCTGTCTGACCAGGGAACACCGTTCATGTCCCGGCTAATGGCTGACCTCTGCAGGCTGCTGGGGGTGAAACAGTTGAGGACAACTGTCTATCACCCGCAGACCGACGGACTCGTGGAACGTTTTAACCAAACCCTAAAACAGATGCTCCGAAGAGTAGCAGCGGAGGACAAGCGGGACTGGGACCTGATGATTCCTTACGTCCTCTTCGGCATCCGCGAGGTTCCTCAAGCCTCAACTGGTTTCACCCCCTTCGAGCTCCTGTTCGGCCGCCAGCCTCGGGGCCTGCTGGATGTCGCTCGGGAGGCCTGGGAGCAGCAGCCTGCCCCCCACCGCACGATCATCGAGCACGTAAAACAGATGAGGGAAAGGATAGACCGCGTCATGCCATTAGTCCGGGAGCACCTCAGCAAAGCACAGCAGGCCCAACAACGCCACTATAATCGGGCAGCCCAACCACGGGAATTCCAGCCGGGAGACAGGGTCATGGTCTTGGTCCCTACCTCCGCTTGTAAGTTCCTGGCATCGTGGCAAGGGCCGTACACCGTTGTGGAGAAGGTTGGACCAGTGACATACCGCGTACGCCAACCTGGAAGAAGACAAGCAGAACAGTTGTATCACATCAACTTACTGAAGAAGTGGCAAGGGACCCGAGACCAACTCGCCGCCCTCAGTCTCACCGATCCCGTGGTTGTCGACATGGATCCCCACCTGTCGGCTGCCCAGAAGACCGAGCTGCAGCACCTGGTCAGACAGTTTTCGGATGTGTTCTCCTCTAGGCCCGGGCAGACTAACGTCATTCACCACGACATCAGGACACCCCCTGGAGTAATCGTCAGGCAACGGCCCTACCGAGTCCCAGAAGCTCGTCGGCAGGCTATTGAGGAAGAAATACAGGAAATGCTGAAGTTGGGGGTAATCGAACCATCTCGCAGCCCATGGTCCAGCCCCATCGTGATGGTACCCAAGCCGGATGGCACCCTCCGCTTCTGCAATGACTTCCGCCGGTTAAACGAAGTCTCCGAATTCGACGGCTATCCCATGCCTCGGGTCGACGAGCTGCTAGACCGCCTGGGAAGGGCCCGGTACATCACAACCCTGGACCTCACCAAGGGATACTGGCAGGTACCACTTACCTCTTCTGCTAAACCAAAGACTGCTTTTTCTACCCCTAGTGGCCATTGGCAGTACCGGACCCTTCCCTTTGGCCTTCATGGAGCACCAGCGACCTTCCAGCGCATGATGGACATCATCCTGAGGCCCCACCAAGCGTATGCAGCCGCGTATTTGGATGACGTCGTGGTACATTCCGAGGCATGGGATGAACATCTGGAACGTCTGCGGAGGGTGCTCTCGGAGCTCCGGCGGGCTGGACTAACCGCCAACCCCCGCAAATGCCACCTAGCCCTATCCGAGGCGAAGTACCTGGGATTCCAGGTCGGCCGAGGCCTCATCCGCCCCCAAGAGAAAAAAGTGGAAGCCATACGCACCGCTCCAAAACCACAAACAAAGTCCCAGGTACGAGCCTTTCTGGGGTTGGCGGGGTACTATCGCTGTTTTATCCCCAACTTCTCCTCTTTAGCCGCCCCCCTGACAGACCTGACCAGGAAGGGGCAGCCCGAGAAGATCTGTTGGACGACAGCCGCAGAGGAAGCCTTCGCCCAACTCAAGACGGCACTTACAGCGTCTCCGGTACTCCGCGCCCCCGACTTTGGCTGCCCCTTCCTGCTGCAAACGGATGCTTCCGACACCGGACTGGGAGCCGTCCTGTCACAAGTCCAGGAAGGTGAGGAACATCCCATTCTCTACATCAGCAGAAAGTTGTCCCAGGCAGAGAAGAACTACGCCGCCGTCGAGAAGGAGGCCCTGGCCATCAAGTGGGCAGTCCTGGAGCTGCGTTATTACCTCCTCGGCCGTAAGTTCACCCTGCTGACCGACCATGCCCCTCTACAGTGGATGGCCCGGGCTAAAGATACCAACGCCAGGGTGACCCGCTGGTTCCTCGCGCTCCAGGACTTCCACTTCGAAGTGCGACATCGGGCCGGGGCCGCCAACGCCAACGCTGATGGGCTCTCACGGATGTGGACAGCTTTTTCAGGTCTGTCAGGGGTCATTCCCCACCCACCCCTTGTTTCACCCCTACTATCTCTCGTTCCCAGGGCCAGAACGACGCTTAGGGGGGGGGAATGTGACGAGTCTCTCTGGGCATATCAGCGTCGCCCTGGCAACCAACGCACAACACCTGCACGTCCTCATCACGGGTTGATCGGTCACAGCTGCAGCCCGTCATCAAGCGGCTGTAAAAGCCGCCACTTCTCTCACTTCGACAGACAACCCGTCTCATGCTGAACGTGCTGATACTAACCCTTTGTTTCTCGTCTGAACAGAAGGCAGCGAGTGACCGACAGCCCGACCGAGCACGCCTGGACACCCACCTTCACGAGCACGAGTACTTCACAGGAGCACCAGCCACGAAGACAGCATTCATCACATTTCACCGCGTTCACCCGTTGTTGAAGTATTTTCAATAAATCCACCCTCCGGGGCTACTTTTCACCGAGCGACCTTGTTGTGTGATTTCTCACCCGCGACAATATATACATACATATACATACATATACATGCACACATACAGTACAGGCCAAAAGTTAGGACACATTACTATTTTTAATGTTTTTGAAAGAGGTTTCTTCTGCTCATCAAGCCTGCATTTATTTGATCAAAAATACAGAAAAAAATGTAATATTGTGATATATTATTACAATTTAAAAATGTAAAATTATTATACTTTAAATGATCATTTATTTCTGTGATGCAAAGCTGAATTTTCAGGATCATTACTCCAGTCTATCACATGATGCTTTAGAAATCATTCTAATATGATGATTCATTATCAAAGTTGGAAACAGTTCTGCTGCTTAATATTTTTTCATAACCTGTGATACTTTTTTAGGATACTTTGATGAATAAAAAGAAGAAAAATAAAGAAAAATAAAGAAGCAAATGTTTTAAAAATAGAAATCTTTTGTAACAACAATATTCAGCTGGTCAGTAATTTGGGGTCAGTAACTTTTTTCCTTTCTTTTTTTGAAATAAATCAATACTTTTATTCCGCAAGGATGTGTTAAATTGATAAAAAAAAGTGATAGTAAAGAAGATTTATATTATTAGAAAATATATATATATTTTTTAATAAATGCAGTTCTTTTTAACCTTTTATTCATCAAATATATTAGGCAGCAGAACTGTTTCTAACACTCATAATAAATCGGAATATTAGAATGATTTCTAAAGGATCATGTGATAGACTGGATTTCACATGTGACACTGAAGACTAGAGTAATGATCCTGAAAATTCAGCTTTGCATCACAGAAATAAATGATCATTTAAAGTTTAATAAATTGAAAACCAATTATTTTAAAATGTAATAATATATCACAATATTACTTTTTTTTCTGTATTTTTGATCAAATAAATGCAGGCTTGATGAGCAGAAGAAACCTCTTTCAAAAACATTAAAAATAGTAATGTCTCCAAACTTTTGGCCTGCACTATATATATATATATGTGTGTGTGTGTGTATGTATGTATGTTTTTATAGCATTTAATATCTAGGAGTTATGTGTGTAATATATGTATATGTCAAACTCTAGTGCAGGCTGATGGGTCCTTCATGCAACCTGCTGACAATCACATTGTTACCTACACGGCACAAGCTGATTGGTTCCTGTTGCATCTATAGCAAATGAGCTTGCTTCTCAACGTTTAAATAGTTGGTCAATGTTTCCTGTAGCAGTTTTCAGTGCATTTTCAGAGTTCCTCTGAAACCCTCCACTCTCCTCAGGTCCAAATGAATGGATCGGCTACGGGTAATTTCATATATGCTATTTATTTGAGCATGTCTTACTTGCTCACAGCAGCGTGTCTATGGCCCTGTCCCAAATGGCACACTTCATATGCACTTTCGGTCTTGTGGACTTACAATGGCTGCCGCATGCGCATGTCCGTTAAGTCCGTGAGACCGTAGGGTGTCCCATTTGTCATTTTAGGTCTCAGAAGGGTGCTCGCTTTGCGCCCTCGATGCACACTTTTGCCGAGCCCGCACTGATGCGAGCTCCGCAGCAGACTTCTTCCCGACAGTCAAAGCGGCATTACGTCACGAAAGTGCGGACTCAGAGGAAGATTGCGAGTGCTTAGGGTGCCATTTGGGACAAGGCCTATGTTTTGGCAGTAGCAAGTCTCTGCACTTGCTCTGCAGCCGCAATATCAGCAGAAGCAGCAATAATCAACAGAAGCAGCATAGCAGATCTATTCTGCCAAGACCAAATACATTAACATTGTCATATCCATTACCATGCTAAGGTATATAAAGTATATATGAAGTGTTCAGATGCAAAACCCTCTAAGTGCCATCTGAAATTTTCTTCTAGAATGATACATTTTGTCAAGCTTGTATATTTAAGTTCAGTAATTTCACTTAAATGCCAATGAAAATTACCTATTAATTGTCATTTAAATGAAATTACTGAACTTAAATATACAAGCTTGATAAAAAATTATCATTCTAGAAGAAAATTTCAGATGGCACTTAGAGGCTTTTGCATCTGAACCCTTCATATATACAAGGAGCTTATTTTGCAATAATGACCTGACTTCATCATCCCTTTTAATTAAACATGACGTAACAATTATCACAAGTATATTTATAATCAACATTAACCTTGATTAATATGCTATAAATGCTATAAAAATATAACCTTATTGTAAAGTGTCACTGGGAAATCATATAGCACTTTATGGCATTTGATGAAATGTATGACAATCTGTCATATATTTAACATTTAATGACTTTCTGCACACTACAACATGATTTATCTATATTTTTTCTTCTCTATAACAAACCTTATTGATCACAAAGACACCCATTGGGCCATTATTGGCTTAGCTCGGGCTCATTGAGGCGATGAGGAAAAGGTTATTCCTTTAAAGTATAAACACCCCATACTCTCAATGGGACATATGGTTTCCCACTCTCATAGAGCCCCAGACAGTTCTGTTTCCTATAGCTCCTGCCCTCTTGCCCACCCTGGTATACAGAGAGAATGACAAAACTGAATGATGGGGTCACAACAGCAAGGTTATAATCTGATTTATGCGTATACATGCTGAACGTAGCAGAGCTACAATTGCATTATTTGATCTGTTAGTACAACTTTGCAAGAACCTTACTGGTCCAATTTCATCTGTACTACCCATGTGAAAAAGAAGTGTGCTTAATTGTTTTAAATGTGCATTTGTAGTGTACTTCAAATCTTAAAGTATATATATTTAAAAACTGTACTTGCAGATAATATATTAATGAAATAAAATTCCACAAAGAGAGTAGACTTTCATGTTTTTTTAAACACACTCAAGTACACTTTAAAGTGCACTTTGTAATAATGCCAAAATAAAATGTTTACTTGAGTACAAGTCTTGAGTTTTAAATCATAGTTATGTAGTGGTCTATTCAATCCTACTTAAGTGGTCAAAAATAAAAAAAACCTCTCTGAATTTTAGCGAACTGCATTTAATATAAATATAAATTATAAGACATTTTCTTTTAATTGCAATTTGCGTAATTAATTGTCCAAAACATTACATTCAGTTCGCACTTATGGTTTTTTAAAGTATATTTTTTCTGTAATAAGTATTCTTTTCAAAGTATGCTAAAGTGTACTTAATTTTCTCAAGAGTACAGTGTTTACATGATATTAAAACAGACTAATTATTACTTTAGTCTGACTACAATCAAACTTTTTAAAGTGCATGTAAACATTCTTGATGTGTTATACAAAGGCATAAAAAATAAAGGCACAAATAGAAACCAAGAACCAGAGCAAGTTATATATACGTTTAAAATAATAGCTCTGAGGTCCTGAGACAGGAAATGATGCCATTAGAAAGATCTCAGCAGAGCAAATCAGCGTCTCAAACATCTGTGCTCTACTCATACTCATCTGATGTATGGAACAGTTTAAGCCTTAAACACAACTTTACTTAATCACCGCTTGAGTCATTACTGGTATTTTTGGCTTTAATTGAAATGATCCATTCGGCTGTTGAGAGTGGCGGCGTGTCAGCTTGAGTGCATTGAACCAAAGTGATGAAACCTTTGGATTAACTGTACAGGCACACGGCTATGACGACGGAAGAGTCATTTGTCCACCCATTAAGCTAATGTGCTGTCCCTGCTCAGCCACATATCACTGAGGGTGCATAGGGGAGCTCTCGAAAGAGGTGGATTGTAGCCAAGCTTGTTCTCTCACCTTAACCTTGCCTGGCCATATAAAAGAACATCTGAGTAGCTCCATGCCAGAACAAAATGCTTTGGCTTTTCGCTGAGGCAATAAAGCAATTTTTTGTTCACCATAGCTTAAACAGGGCCCCCTGAAATAGCTCTTTTGTCTTGGCTTGAGTTTCTTTTTAACTAACTTTTCCTTGTCTCTCTCTCTCCCCAAATATTGTTCCTCAACACATGATTTTTAAACGCTCTATGTCATTGTTAGCAATAACCTCACCCCTCATTTCTCGCCTCCTTTGGGTGTGGTAGTGGATGCCAGTTTGTAAACATAGGCATTGCTCAATATGATCATTCCTTTATATTTTCCATCGTCATAATTGTGCACACATACTGTTCTCATGATATAAAGTGTAAATACCTCAGCGCTGTCTTCAGTGTGTGCCCAGTGCGTTTGCAATTAGGACCGAAGCAAAAACACACTTAACACCTTTCTCTCTCAGGAGATATATACGTGTGTGTGTGTGTGTGTGTGTGTGTTGAAGAGGAGTGTGTGTCCAGTGCAGAGCTTTGTTAAATAATAATCGCCCACTGTTAAAGTGACTCCTCGCAGTCTGCCCAGAAAAACACATCCCGCAGTGAGAGAAAGGCTTTCCTGCGCAACCATGGCCGATACACCCAGCTCTGGGTCAGAGAGGTCTGAGTGACATCATCAGAACTGGACAGCTCAGTGCCAAGAGCTGAACATAACTGCCTAGACGATTGAAGTGCTGTTGTAGTCTCCCTGAAAAGGGGAACAGAAATATTAAAATACAGAAAGACACTTGTTGCGTTTCCCTCGATCTCTGTATTATGAGTGGGGGTAATGGAGGATTTAGTTTAAACCAAAACATTTGGGGAAATACCACAGTTCTCTGGAAGCAGTAATGGAAGTGAAACAGAGACTATGCCTAAGCGACCACAGAGGGAACATAGACCACCAAAGATCTTTAGATAGGATAAAATTGGGTCCCCCTCTTGTTATGGCCTTACTGCACTACCATTCCATACCATGCCTCAAGCGTGGACATATCAATTGGTGATACTTCGGTGATAAGCTGTTGATAAAGCAGGTAGAGTAGGCAGAGATAGATCACTTTTACCTTCAAGGAAGCTTCGCAATTGCAGACCATGTACAATGGCCCTGATAACAGCATCCACTATTTCTACCTTTGAATACCCTCTGCTAAAGCTATTCTCAATTTGACGCGCTAAACTAGAAAACGTGAGTCGGTCCTTTTGGCCCAGTTCACCAATTTGGCCTGAGATTTTAGTCTTTTCGCCATGTGAGGCTATTTACCTGGGTTGTTGGTAGGTTTCTCTGGAACAATTCACCATCACCTCTGCTTTTCATTTCCCTTGTTGTCAATTCCTGCATTTCAATTTCCTTTTGTTGGACTGCCAATTTTAAACTCTAATTCTCTCATTAATTTGGATTGTTCATCTATTTTAATCTCTTTCTCTTTGGTGTTTTCACAAAAGAAAAGCAAGCCTTTGACAATTGTCCAATAAGCTCAACAGTTCCGCCATGCCCTCACCTTCGAGTTTGGCTATTTCGTCACGGTCAATATACTGACTGATGTAAGAAACAAGAGAGCTTCGGCTTTTATCTGCAATCTTTTCCCTGTCAACTCCTGATATTTTCAAAAAGTAACTTACTCGCATCAACTGTTCAATGGTGAGCTAAAATAACAATCCTTTAATTTCAAATTGCAAGTTCTCAATCTCTGACTCCATTTTGGCAGATGAGTAATGGGTTGGACTATGGGTTTGTGTTTTGCCTTGCCTGGTCGTTGTTGTTGCCTCCCTAGTGAATAAAACACCTCAGGATGCACCTTGGGCCGGACAGGGCTACCACCACTTCTGCAGCCAACACACTGCGCTGTCTACCAGCTGGGTCGATTTTGGAGAATGGTCGATGTGTGGTCACTTCCTCTGTTACAGGACACCATCCTCACTTCGAACATCCCAGCGGTGCCTCCAAATGTAGTCTTCCTGAAAAGGGGAACATAGAAATGTTAAAATACAGACAGACATTTGTTGCGTTTCCCTCGATCTCTGTATTATGAGTGGGGGAAGGGAACCGTGTGCCTGATAACAACTCTCCATGCTTGCCCCACCCCCTGCTGGAGTCTTTCGGTACTGCACCATAACAAACTACATAAACCAATGAAATAAACAATAATGTTCTCTTCTTATTAATTATACCCGTTACACTGTTAGGGAGAAAGTGAACTGTTGCTGGAATGCACTGATCATCCTGATCTAGTCCAACTGCTTTGCATTGTAGATATGTTAATTAGCTAGTTTTTTGGAGTTTTTAATTCCAGTTATTTCTTTTTTTAATTGGCAGTTTTATTATCTGACATTAGGACTTGTCCATCTTTTCAGTAATAATGAAAGGGACAGTTTACACAAAAAGAAAAATTTGTTTTAAAAAAATTTTATAAAAACTTGCTAAACTGATGTGTGCTCTACAGTCTTCATTGTCATGTGCATTTATACTGTAGCTTTTGCTCGATTGTTTCATCACAAAAGGAAAATTTCCTCCATAAACCTCAAACTAAACGTTTCTTTCCTTTCCCATTGGCCAAATTTAGCTGTTTTCAGCTCTTTCTCCACACTTCATAACCACAGCATTCCTCTTCTTTGGTAAAACAAGACATAATTCACTTGTGTGCATATCAATAAATAGTTTCTATCTGCTTGGCTGCAAATACATCGCCCTTCATCATTTCCAGTGTATTGCATAGTAGGATTTTATGTGAAGTTTGTGTACATCATTGGCTCCTGTTTGTCACTATAAACAGCTGCTGAATCAACAACAATAATATAGAAAACAATAATATAAAAAAAAGTTTTTAAATTGTAAAATTCCCTGTTAATTTACAGTAACCTACAGGCAGCTAGATTTACCTGTAGAATCCTGCAATGTTACACTGCACCTACTGTAATCTGCAACAACAGTTTATTACTGTAAAAAACATTACAGTACTGTGCTGTAGAAAATATAAGCTGTACAGTATAATACTGTCAAGTGGTTGCCATTTTACTGTTAGTTTAATGTTCCTACTGTAATCTCCATAAAACTATTTATCACTATAATATGTATTAAAAGTACTGTAATCACCGCTATTCTAAAATTAAAACGACAAATGAATCCAACAAGAGATTGAGTAGTTCTTGTATAGTTCGAAAAGAAATTAAGGTTTTTGATGAAAATATTCCAGGATTTTTCTCCATATAATGGACTTCAATGGCAAACAACGGTTTGAAGGTTCAAATGTCAGTCTCAATGCAGCTTCAAAGGCTCTACACGATCCCAGCCGAGAAATAAGGGTCTTATCTAGCGAAACAATAGGTCATTTAAAAAAAAAAAATTTTCAATGATATACTTTTTAACCACAAATGCCCGTCTTGTACTACCTTTGAGATGCGCCATGCGTCATCACGTTGGAAAGGTCATGCGTGACATCGTTAAACAGCCAAAATCTTCTCCTTTAATTATGCTTCATATTCTTTCCTCTCTTTAATAAAATAGATCTGCAATTTTAAACCTATTTGACTTTAGGCCTGTTGACTGTTAATGGGACTTGATGCATCGTGATTTTCCTCAGATGAGTTATGGGCCTGCTGCAACAGATGAGTTATACGCCTGTCTAAACGATCAAATACTGTATCATACCATAAAGACTAAACAGTAGCTTGCTGTTAATGGTTTGTTCATGAAAGTTATTGTCATTTACAGTATTCGGCTGTGTTTACGAAGAACGGTAAATTACTGTACAAAATGTCCTGTAATTTTACAGCAATTTTTTTTACAGTGAAATATTAGTTTTTACTGTATTTTTGATCAACTAAATGTGGGCATAGCAGATTTCTTCAAAAACATTAAAAAATCTTCCCGACCACAAACTTTAACAGCCCGAGTCCTTTATCATTTAAAAAGTTTATCATAGACAGGAATAGTTTTTTTTATAATTAAAAAATTAACTAATCCTCATAATCAGTTAATCCATTTGTCATTTTACACTGTAAAAAGTGATCAGCTGACAACTTAAAAAAAGTGAGGAAACCCGTTGCCTTAATTAAGTATATAAACTTAATGCATAATTGAAAAAAAAAAAAATAATGTGGAGCTGTCAAGTTCACATAACCTATTTTTTTTCAATTACGCTTCAAGTTTATTCAGGCTAATTTTAAGGCAACGGGTTTCCTCACTTTTTTTTAAGTTAAGTCAACTGATCACTTTTACAGTGTATCTAAATAGGTAATTGAAAGCATTTAAAAATCCTTTCTTCTTTTATTCACCATTTGCTTTTGCACTAGACAGCATTTCCATCAGATTGAGCAAATGAACCCCGAGAGAGAGACGGACCAGAAAGCTGAGCCTTTCGTAATTTGTACTTTTTGTCTAGTCACAACTTCTTCCCAAGCCCACGGTATGCTGACCTCTAGTGTTTGGAGACCTTTGGTCCAAGTGTTCATTTAGGTTGAGGCCTGGCTGGGTGCAACATGTCCCGAGCTGAAATGGAGTGTTTGTCTTTTCTCCCCTTATCTCCCATCCTGCTGTCTGTGGACTACGGAGGCATTCATCACTGCAGGGCAGCAGTATTTACGAGCCTTCCCTCTATTTATTAATCTCTCCCAGCTGCCCGTGCCTCGCCGCTACACGGCTCGCTCACACTAAACACCTTCAGGGGCGACCAGCATCTCCAACATGTGGGCCGGAAACAGGCCTTTTAATCCAGCAAACCACAAATAAACCCCATTAAAGAAAGGAAAGGGTTGTTTTCATTTTTTCTTCTTCTAAAAGATAGATTTACATGGAGCATTTTTTTTTATTATTGCTGTGTTTACTGCGCTCGTTTCAAGGCTTTTATAGTGAAAGGCGACTCCGTCTCTTGGATGAGACTGGGATGGTAAAGGCTGCTAACTAGCCCCTAATGATCAGCCAAAGCAGTTGGATGCCCTGTGGACTGAAATAACTGTTTTCTCATCTCTTTAAGCAGAGCTGTATATAATCTGCTGGCGCTTTCATGTGAATTAATCCTTTGTGGCTCTCTTTCAGCATTTAGTGCGAACGAGCAGAATACCGAATGTTTTACTGAAGTCTGGAGATTCTTCTCATTTCTCGCTCGCTCTCTCCTTCCACACACGCACGGCCTCCCTCCAGTCTCCTGCTCTCTTCGCATGGCAAGAGTCCCACACTCACAATCAGCTCAGACTCTTTGCTTGTTTTACTGGGCTCCCCCCGCCGCCGCCTCCTTCTTTCCTTTCCCTCTCTTCCTTCCTTTCCCAGAAATGACACTGTCAGATTTTGAAACATCTCTTTCTCCGTTGGCACTTGCTTTGCGTTTCCTCTGTGTCTATCTGTTTCTCTTTCGAGAGGACCACACAGAGGGATGACATGCATGAGGTTCGTCCGTACTGGGTGGCCTGAAAGCCTGGAAAACACGGGGTGACAGGATCGGTCTTCAATCAGCACGGGAAGTAATGCGTGAGGACAGTGCAAAACCAGTCTCCTGGAGACCCTGGGAGGAAAAACGAAAACCTGGATAATTGCTGTGCAAAGTAGCAGATATGCTTTAGGTCTTTGGCAGTGTCCAAGGCTGAATCTCCCCGAACACCCTGTCTGATGCACCTCAAATGCATTAGCCAAGAAAGGAAAAGCAAAGAGACTTTATCCTTCACATTATGCGCTGAAAGCCATTCTGAATTGTCAGACCTCATGTTGATTCAGTCTTATCTCAGGGGACAGGGAGACTATTCTCATTCAAATGAAGCCATCTTCATCCCCTGGGAGGCTAGTCAGTGCACTAGCTGTTATTTTATAAGCCTTAGATCCTCCAGCATCCAAAACATGTAAGTATTGTCTGTGCACAGCGGCTACAGTGAGGACACACAACAGCTGGAGGCTGCATGGAAAAAAGTAAAGTTTCATGCAAAGTATGGCACATTGTTTTGCTAGGATTTGCAGTCCTCTATAGAGCTGCCATTGAAAATACACACAATTTCCTGTATTTTGATTGGATTTTGCTGCGATTCTCATTTGTTCTGCAGTACCAGGCAGTATGAGTGATACTTAGTTGATTATTCTGAGTATCGGTTTCATCTCATTGGCATGATCGGAGTGTATTTGGTCATACTAAATTCTGGTTGGAGTTCTTCAGTTGTGATCACTTCCTTATGGAATTCCATTTCAACAGTGTTAAAAGTTTACAACATATGTTGTTTTTGTTTCTCTTAAATCCCCAACTTCTAAAAGTTGTGATATTTAGGTCTATGTGGTTATGATGACGGTAGGGTTTGGGTAAAATTGAATTGAAGAAGTGGTTTCCTTTCAATGTAGAGTTGGGATTTTAGTTTAACTGGTAACACCTCCTAGGAAGTTGAATTGAAATTACAGAAAGTGTGACTTACTGAAATCAAAGAAATTCATCAGGTAGGAATTCTTGGAAATTGAGTGTTCTTCCACCCTGATTCATAAAATGTATCAAGTATAAAGAAGTATACATAAATAAAGTTTCTATATATCACATTTGAAACAGATATAAAAGCTTCAAGAAACAAAAAAACTCTACTTATTTGAGTTGAATTTCAGATAATCTTAAAAGGATAGTTCATCCCTAAAGAAAAATTCTGTCATCATTTACTCACCCACATGCCATTCCCAACTAGTTTGACTTTCTTTTATCTGCAGAACACAAAAGAAGATATTTTGAGAAATTAAACTGTTTCGGTCCATACAATGAGAGTCCATGGGGTCCAAAACAACACTGGACCCCATTAATTTTCATTGTATGGAGTACTATGGACACAACATTCTTCAAAGTATTTCCTTTTGTCTTCTGGAATTTGTTTCTCCACTTAAGTTGCAGCACAATGAGCTCTTCCTTGATTATTTAACAACTGATACATTGACCCCTTCGTGAGTTCTTATACATCTTGTAAACAAATTAACAATAGGGCAAGTTCATACCAATGAATGCATGTAAACCCATGTAAATGGTGCATTTAGGTTCTGCACGCCCAAAGCTCTGTATGTTTATATTAAGGAGCTTTAGTTTTAGGAAGCATCAAGCCTCGGTGCTGGCAAATGCAAGAGATCTGACTCTCAGTCAACAGTTTTTTCCCTCAATGGATGAACAGCAAAGATGTTCTATCACTCATTGCTCTACATATCAGCACTTCAACGTTTGTTTTCCTGCTCTATCTCTGCTCATGGCGCCTTCTTCAAATGAAGATCCCCTATTGTAAACTTAGCTTTTGCCCTCATCCATTATCATCACATTGTCAGGGATGGGAAATCATGGGTAATGTTATTTTGGGGATGAAAGAATGAAAAACACTGTCAAATCCAATTTCCTCAGCTTTGTCATCCCACAGCTGTACGTTGAGGCGAATGGTACGGACAGCACAGCTGTGAATCATAAGAGCTGAAAATATAAACTGTTTAGTAGTAGAATCCGATGCTCTTTCTGCCAGGATTGTGCCATAACATTCATATGAAATCATTTCAGCTCAAATCCCAAGGACGATCTGCTGGAAGAGGGGAGGTTTTAATACCACTGTCTTGTTTGCGTAAGTGTGATGGATGTGCGCTTGGCTGTTGAGACATGAAACAGAAGGTTTACATCCTGTGGTGTGTGGAACAACTTCAAGCCCGAGCAAACCATCGCCAGAAGATTTTCAGGAACCAAATGGAATTCAGTTCATTTCACTTTAATGTTTGCAGAATTTTCGTGACACGGAATCACAAGCATTCTCAATTTTCCGCCAAACATTTTTCAGCTTCATCACAGAAAATCACCAAGTCACCTATGAGTGAGTGAGAAGATCTGAGGACAGCTGCCAACAGTTAGCTCAGTTTAAACGTGTAATGCAAGATATCAGTGCTCAAGATTATAGACAATAATCTATACTCAGTTTATATACACGATTATAATTGAGCTGCAGTCTTTGTTAGGGTTAGGGTTATATCCAAACACTAGTTTTATCCAAAACTAGTACTGAATATTTGTTTCAAAATCTTACGAAGCAAGTACATGATACAGAGGCCCATTATAGCCTGATTAGCATACGTGCTTGACAGGGCGAATCGCATTATCTAGGTCTGTTTGTCCAACTTCTCAAAAACTGGACTGCTACGATTTCAGACTAAAAGTGTTTGTGAAATTTTAAAATGACAAAATATTGCGCATGTAAACCTACTTATATTGAAGAACGTTGGGGTTCAAAACAACATGGAATCCTAATAAATTTCATTTTATGGATAAAAAAAACAAAAACAAAACATTATTAAAATATTTTCTTTTGTATTCCTTACAGGTTTGGAGTGACATGAGGGTGAGCAAATGTTGACGGAATTTTGGGTAAAAAATCCCCTTAATGTTTCTCTTTCTCTTTCACGTTTTACAAATTACAAATGTACTAACTATACAGTAAATTATGCATAATTTCAAGTAACTAAACCAAACCACAAAGTACATGTAGTTAATTAATATTACTCTACTTATTTGAGTAAGTACAATTTAACTACGTCACCTTAAAATAAAGTGGAACCTCACATTTATATTTAGTGAATTGTTCACAGAGATGCATAATTATATATTTTTTTCAATTCACACGTATTTGAACAAGAATGCTGAATTCACAATGATGTTTGTGACAATGTGGAAATGCTCAAAACTCAGCTATGTGGTTGCTATCACAGGGGGACGGAAACACAATTAGTGGGCTTTCAGGCAGCTGTGTGAGTTTTCTGTGCTCCGCTGGGAGATCCCTTGGCCTGCCGAGCTCCAAACAAACACCACTTTTGCGTCCTTTGCAGGGTGAGTCATGGGGTTTGCTGGGATATGATCAGGATGAGATGTGCAGGAAATGAGTTGATGCTTTCATGCCCCTGAATGCAAAATTACTGAAGCGCCTTCCCTGCCAATGTAGGGTGTCTTCAAAGAGCACAGAATTGGTTATACCATCTATGACTCAAAACCAACATTTGCTTTCTCTTCGGGTAATTCCTCCCTATTGTTTTTCATCACACAGCTGTAATATTTAAAGAGCACAGGTGTAAAGAGCTTTGTTTAGGATTTCATTGAGCCCAGCAGTTGACATCTGGACTGCCCCTGTTCCCCACCCTGATACTTATGCTCAATTATCACAACTTCATTTAATTGGCCCAATAAAACAATCCAGCTGCATAAACATGTAACAGTGGGTGTGAGATTTAGAACAGGGATTTCTGTCTTGCCATGGATATACGGCCGTCTGCCAACGCAAATGAATCATTTCACACTGCGACGTGGTGGTTAAAAGGTGGCTGAAGTAGAGCGCAGCTCCGCGGCACCTTGCTGGGACAACGTGTTGCTTTCTTATGCATCCATCACAGTGAACGACCCTCTTCCCAAATGGCTGCCACATAGACTTTGTGCTGCCCCATTTGGGGTGCTTTCATGGAGGGTTTTGCTGTTGATCTGCCCATGCGGGGTGTGAGGATGGCGGCTTAACGTTAAGGTGATATGGGGGAGGGTCCCTGGAAGCTGTGATAGAGTAATTACATGAATTGGCCATTTCAATAGAACTGATGAACTCAAAGTCTCTGTCTTTCTTACTTATGTGCTTTGCTCCAAAGCAAGTTCTGATTGTTGAGGCCAAATTGAAAGCACCTTGATAATCTAACAATAATGCTTCTTGCACAAGATAATTATATTAACCTTAATGGTGTTTTGAGTTACTGCACAATCGGCTGTGACTTATACAAATACACCGTACTCAGAGATCTTGACAGATCTTGTTCATACACTCAAGTATCCCTGTCTCTTGAGAGGTGTAATTACAGAGTTTGGACATATTTCTCTGTTCTGCTTTATGTCTGTCCTCACTCAATGCTTTGACACATGTAGTGGCTCTTTCCTTCATCCCAACAGACTGACCCACCAGCCATCCAATCATAATTGATTAGTTTTAAAACTACGCAGAAAGCTTGTTTCCATCTTGGCCAGACTGGAAACAATCCTTCATATTACAAGCATGACATGAGTCTGATGGACTGAACTTCTCTACATAGAGGATAAGAGCTTTATTTGGAATGAAACAGGGTTATATCAGAAATTCAAGTTTGGGGTAGGTAAGATTTTTAAAACGATTTTAAAAGAAATCACTTATGCTCACCAAGGCTGCATTTGTTTGATAAAACTTACTGTAAAAGCAGTAATATTGTGACATAACAATTGAACTATTTTCAGGAAACATTTCTTATCTTTTACTCTTTGATGAACAGAACAGCATTTTAGATGTCTTTACTGTTACTTTATAAATATACTCATAAATATGTATCTATGTACACACACACACACACACACACACACACACACACACACACACACACACACACACACACACACACACACACATATATATATATATATATATATATATATATATATATATATATATATATATATATATGTATATAGGGCTATAGGATATGAGCACATAATACCAATTACCAGCAGTTATGGTCTGGCTGGACGGTCATACAAAACCTTGGCAGGATAATCTCAGTCATGTTGTTTTCAGACCAGACCTCCTAAATGTGATAATATTGTCCCACAAGGACCAGCCAATCTTTCAGCCTTAAAGTGAGAATGAGGCAAAGAAAGACATGAATGATATGTTTTTCTTGACTGATGATCTAACGCAGAGAGAAGACCCTTGGTATGGCAAGTTTATACAACACAGAGAGTTGGCCGAGCATAATTCACTTTGAAATCATTTTCATCATTCTGAGGGAAAAATAATTATTTACGATCCCGGTGGTGATACAGGAATAGGTTCAAGCCCCTTTCCATCTGTGTCCAATCCCAGGCTAATGCTATCATCACCTGTTTCCATGTGCCTCAAGAACATCTGGACCACATTAAAACAAACACACACACAAGGTGCATTTTGTTGACTCTGTGTTTGTGCATGTATTGGCACATGCTTTAGCATTTGGCTCGCATTTGTAAATTTAGCTAAAACAACAAATTAAGATCAAAGAATGGAATGAAAAGTCTTGATTTCAAAAATCAATGCTCTTAATTTTTGAGGTACCAGACTCCTTGGGGAGCTTCGAGCTTGTGTAGATTTATTTCTTTGTTAAACAAACAAAACAAAACACGATTGTAATTCATCTGGCCGTATCTTTAGTGATCGCATTTCAGACACTTATGATCTAGTTTTAATGTTGTGTTTCTAAAGTTAATGCGTATCAAATTCCAAGTATTTTTCTCATAAAAATACAGTTTGTTTTACGAGTAAGATGCTGCTAATAATTCATGTATAAAAATACAAACATAAGCACTAAATATGGGTTGGCCTGTGAATCACTTGTCATTAATACATCTGTTTCCTGATTTTAATTGCACAAGGGGCAGGTGCCCTTATTGACAATGTACTTTTAGTCTAAAATATGCCTTTGGGACCACAACACAGCTGCATTGCTTTTTTAACAGTGGTACATGGACTGCACAGAGATGGTAAGTGCTCTGTTAGGAAACTTTTTCTCCCCAAAACAGACTGGAATCTCTTTATCCATTCGTGTTTCTCCCATGCAACAGCTGTGCAGCTGGTTCTAGCTGGGAATTAAGTGCAGTGCGTCTGCGGTCAGGAGGGACCTCAGCTCCGGCCCTCCCATGTGCATGTAAGGAAGCTATAATGTCATGCAGTTGGGGCCGTATTATTGTTGCATGAGACTTGAGGAGTGATGTCAGAGGAAAGAGGAAACTAGCTAACTCCCAACTAAGGGAGGAGAGGTCCAACTGAAATTGGCCAGAGCCCAACATGCTTCAAGTGTTTTTCTTTTTCACTGCCCTTTCATTTTGTCTTGCTTATTAATTAGTCATGCAACAATGGGAAGACAGGTTTAGAAATTGCAGATGATTATGTTATGACTGAGGGACCTGCCGTGGATTTGAAGGGGGAAAGAAAGTACATGAAATTGTGTGAAACGTCTATTCATGTCTTCTGGTATAGAGGAATTGTTGTATATAGTTATACATTTAATACGATTTGGTACTTGGAAGAATATAATGTGAAATGTTTGTGTTCACACTCAAAACTCTTTACATGCATTGTTATCTTGGCCCATTGAGCACGTTGAGATTTTTTTCAGAAACTCTTTCTTGAAGTCTTTTTATCAGGAGGGAGGCAGGATATCTAAACACAAGTGTCTATTAAATCTACAGTTAACCTCATTGATATCTAGGAGAAACTATTGAGATATTTAAGAGCTCTCATAAGGGATTTATCTTTCCTGAGGGAATGAAATAAACTGAAAGTGGGATTTTAAAGTGGCCCAAACACACTACTGTATGATTACAACTGATCTCTTAGATATGGCAGAAGGGGAGAAAGTGTCTCCCTCTGGAGGAGGAGCTTGTAAAGGGTGCTGCAGTTCTCCGGTTCCCACCAGTTTAGCTTTCACCGCTTATCTTAATGAAGACAAATGAACACATTCTAGCGTCTAATATTGCAATCTCATTTTAGAACATCTGAATTTATAAATGTGACTTGCATTAGTTTTATGAACTATTTGGCAAAGTGTAGAAAATCCATAGATATTTAGAGAAGATGAATTGTATTGGAAACACATGCCAGGGCCTATTTAAGAGATAATACACAAATGTTGAATTCATCCTCTAGTTCAGCAGATGGGAAGGTTATATGGATTTTGACCATAAATCCTCTATAAGAGCATAGGCTAATGATCAGTGAATGATACTTATCAGACTCCATAAGTGCTTCATCTAATAAATGTATGTCTCTGAGGAGAGATATTGGAATTCTGATCATGATGGATACCATTTAACCTTGGGCAGAGTCCAAGATGGTTGAAATTAGGATCCCAAAGGAACAGTGATCATTCTCACATTGAAAAAAAAGAGATAAATTTGTGAGGCTGTGAGAAAGTTAATATTCATTTGAATTCACTATGCACTACCAGGATCATAAAAACGAAAATACACCCTTAAGAATCACACATAAAGTCTGTAATAACGCTATTTATTGATTTATCGTGTTTTCCTTACTAAAGAGCAGCGGTTTTACACTACTGCCATGTAGAAATATTGGTGTGAACTTGGTACACTGTAATCAAATGAGACTCCAGAGAATTATAAATACTATTCTACAGACTCCTAAGGAGGGAAGGGTCGATGACACCATTGTGCAACAACGTCAAATGGATTAAACAATCCTTGTAAGGCCTTTCGCCTGCAACCTTCCAACACTTTCCTGTGTTGATTGGTTCACACTTGATGAAAACATGCAACACTCTTTGAGGTGAAACAACCCACTTTTGTTCTTCAAACTAATTCATAAGGAAACAGTATTCATTTCCATGTGATCCACTATCTCTGTAGTGGTCTTTCTGTGGTCTAGTTCAAAGCTCTGTGCTGCCCTTTTCTGCTCTTCCAGAACTATACCAGTGCTGTGTAATGTAGCCAAGTCTTTTCATCATTCGGGTTGGTCTGACTAAAGATATCAGCAGATTGGCTGGGCTGCTGGGAAAATCCATTGTGACTATGTTTCTTTGGGAATGCAACTTCTAATGTAGTAGCACTACTGGGTGCTTCTTTTATCTGGCACATACTGCTCATATCTAAAGAGCTCTTACCAAACAATCTCTGACTCAGACTGTTCTCACCCTGGTTGACATAAGTCTGAATACACATAGTCACCTCTAAAATGCAAACACTGAAGCAGAAATAACATAAATCTTACAAAATGAAACTATTTCTGGACGGGTATTTTTTCCCCATTGTCTTTTTTCCCCATTGTCATCATTTTCCAGACATAATTCTGTAACAAGACTGTAAGAAAATCACTTTCAAGAGAATACTTTGAGTAAAACATTTTAATGAAGAAATTATCTCTATATCTTAACTTCTATATTCATAGTACATAATTCTTTAAACCTAACAATAAATGGGCATCAATGAGGAATCATTTGTCAAAAATAACACACCACTGATTTTCTGCTTTTTTGAGGTAAATCATTTTTGTTTACATTGGTCAAGACATCGACAAAGTTATACATTGTAATAACAATCAGACAATAAAATGAAAAAATAAACACATAAAGCAATTACACAAATTTTAGAATTAATACTCATTCAACGAAAACATCTTTTATCTGAGAGCTTCAGTGGTCTTAGTAAAAAAACAAATATGCCTACTAGATTTCTACCCAGTGGAAAGGTAAGTTAATATGAGGTTTGAGAATGACACCCCTCAGACCTTCTCTTAGCCAGTGTGTAAAAACACTTAACGTAGGAGATCATCAGAGAGAGCGGTCGCAGTCTGTTAGTGTCTGCACACTGCTGGTGCAGTGGTCAAATATGTAGCCCTCCTTCACCGGGACTCCGAGTGCTTTAGTATGGTTAGTGGAGCCGGCGAAGGGATGTCACAGCTGGAATGGGTGTAGGCAGTTAATGGTGGCGGTGGACGTGGGATGAAGATGAAGGGTAGTTCATGATAACAGCAGAACAGGTGCTCCAATGCAGAAGTGATTGGTGGTTACTGTGTGTGGTATTTTACCACTATAGACAACCGAAGGATAATGGCTAGTGGTTAACCTCAGAGGAAGACTTCACGCTGCTAGGAACATACATGTTTGTGTTTTAAGAGTTCTTTCCTGACATCTTCATCGTAATGGTTTTCACCTCTGTGTACTCTTTCAGTCCGATCTCACCCCTGGAAAAAAGAGAACAACGGTGTAAGCGTAAACAAGGATGTATAGAAAACACGATTATTACGTTATATCCTTCTTTAATGCACTTACAGTTCACGACCATTGCCGGACATTTTGAATCCTCCAAAAGGACACTGGCATGTCAGGGCATTATAACAGTTAATCCTGTACAACAAAGACATTTCACAATCTTAGTGATTTCATGATATTTCATTCCATTCTGTGAAAACTTCTGTGGTTAAATATGCGATCACATTGACGGAATATCAGGGAAATCTTTCACCCTCACAATCACATGGATTCCTATTTAAATGACTGGATTTCTCCCATGAAAATTTTGCAAACAAAAAGTAAATGTGACTGCACCTTAAGGCGTACGTATAACCCAATAATATTGGGGACCCAAACAAAACAAGTGGATGGCATTTGTGCTGCTTTCCATTTTCTGGTGATATGATATATCTCTTACCAGACAGTGCCGGCCTGCACAGCAGCAGAGACTGTCATGGCCTTGTTGAGGTCTCTGGTGAAGACTGCTGCTGCCAGACCATATTCTGTGTCGTTGGCTCTCTCGATCACTTCTTCAATCGTTTTAAACTTCATGATCTGCTGAACTGGCCCAAATATCTACAATAAAAGTTTATTATTATTATACTTTGACATTCGAATTTAGATGTATTATTCTGATATAAAGAAAGCTTACCTCCTCCTTGGCAATGCGCATGTGGTCCTGTACATCGGAGAAGACTGTGGGCTCCACAAAGAAGCCTTTAGAAGGAGGAGCTTTGCCGCCACACTCCAGTTTAGCTCCCTCAGTGATGCCGCTCTGAATCATCTCCAGGACACGTCTCTGCTGCTCCACACTCACCTGACACAGCCAAACACAGATGATGAACTACTGAATCCTGTGTCTTTTTTTTACTGTGGTTATATGGAACTTTTGTAACAGGCAACGAAAAACTTTTAAATAATAAATATGCAGATAATATATATTTTGTCTTGTCTGATTATTAATGTTTCAATGTACAGCTTTTTGGTTATACTCTCAGATTTTGCAGTCATTTTCTAAATACAGTATATATATACAGGGCTTGACATTAACTTTTTTTGCTCACCAGGCACTGTGGTTTGTGGTTTTCCAAAGTTACTAGCCACTCAGCATTTTCACTGGCCACAAATTTGACATCGATACCATGAGGAAAACTGCCATATAGATATTTTTTATATTATCTCATAATTTGGCAGCAGATTATTAGGCCTATTGGGAGCATTTCCGATCTTTCCATATCGATATGTATCATAAATTCTATATTTTTGACAACACTACATTGCACTTAGTTTATTATTTCAGATGCCTTTTTAAAAGACTACAATTGAAAAATGTGTATATTAAATATAAAATAAAATCCACCAAAGTGGCTAGTTGGAGTAACTGCGTTACACGCCACTGCTGAAATCCACCCGCATCTGCCGGGCTGGCGGGTGTCAAAGTCAAGCCCTGTATATGTATATGCATATATATACAGCAAACGTTTGGGATCAGTAAGACTTTTCATGTCTTATGCTCTTATTATCCATGTTGAAAACAGTTGTGTTTTTGTGGAAACCGTGATGCATTATTTTAAGGATTCTCAAAAGAACAACATTTATTTTAAATAGATATCTTTTAACATATAAATGCATTTTAATGTCACTTTTGATCAATTTCATGCATCCTTGCTGAATAAAAGATGATTTTTTTTCTTTTTTTAAAAAATACTAACCCCAAACTTTTTAACGGTAGTATATATGATTTAAATATGATATATTTTCTATCTTTTTATTGTTTTAGGCAATTAATTGGGTCTTACCTGAGGTCCCTGCTCAGTTGTTGGGTCAAAGGGATTTCCCAGTGTCCTTCTCCGAGCTCTCTCAACACTCCTTCGCACAAACTCATCATAAATGGGCTCCTCCACAAAGATACGGGAACCAGCGGTGCAGCATTGACCGTTGTTGAAGAAAACACCCTGATGGGCCTGTTCGACTGCCAGCTCAACTGAAAGAGAGAGAAAGCACATTATTAAACATCTGCCAGTAATGGGCTATACATGGCGCATAAGCATCATTAGTGAAAGGTGTGAAACACTGGGATTATGTAGACAGTCAAAAAAAATATTAGATAAATATTTTATTTAAATAAACATAACAGCTCAAACAACAGGTGATAAATAAATCTGGACTGTATTTTCTTCATTTCAATAAGTCTTTCAAAGTAATTTTTTAACAGACTATAGTTTAAGCAGTTTCTACCCTTGTTCTTCTGGTGTGTCTGCTGTTTATGCATACATACATGTGAGTATGTGCATCTGTGTGAGATAATGGACACCTGGGAAAAGGGTGGACTGGCAGGCTGTGGCTTTTGAAGGGTTAATGGAGCAGGCAGATTTACGGCTGTGGTGTGATGGGTCCAGACAGGGTCCATTCGGCTGATTTACGGGGGGCCTTGCTCACGGCTGCTGAAAACATTTAAAGCTCAGACTTACGCCGAGGTTTGGTGGGCTACTTATAGATACTAAGGACCAGGAGTTTAGGAAGTGAGATAAGCTCATTTGCATGTATATGGGCCTTTACGAATTATTATTATTTTTTTATTTAATTTTTCAGACGCAGCTCTAAAATATCGCTAAGGGTCTTTGATGTGAAGTGACAGAGAATGTCTCTGGGGTAGCACCTGTGCACAAACTGTTGCAGCGGGACAACAGGAGGGCTGCCGTAAAACAGTGTCTGAATACTTACAATCAGCATCTGCAAAAATGATGTTGGGACTCTTTCCCCCGAGCTCTAGCGTGACTCTCTTCAGATTGCTCTTTCCTGCTGCTTCTTGGATCAGCTTGCCTACCTGTGGAGAGAGAGGAGAGCCGCTTTAATCACTGGGACACCACAGAAGAGCTTTACTAAATCTCAACATCAGTGGGATGCTGTCATTATTAAATCCTGCTGCATGAGGAGGCTCCCTTTGACAAGACAACCAGCTCCATTATCAGGCCCCTGAGCTTCGGCTCACATCCTAAATATCTATTAGTGCTTACGGTGACAGCCAAGGAGAATGGAATGTCCTACACGCAACAGTATCTGTTGGTTAATTTGTGTAGGATGCTCAACGCTGTTTGGAGTCACAAAATAACAGTGAATCAAGACCCTTAAAATGCATTTATTGGCTTTGTTAGTGCATAAATGAAAACATATGTATGTGTGATTATTGGTTTCTCCGAACTCAAGGAGCACATTTCTTTTTAACAGAAGTCTACTGTTTTATAATTCCATGTTGTTTGCAGCTCTTCCCTGAAACAATTCAAATCCAAACTGAATTTCACACTTCTCTTCCCCTAAAGTTTCACATTAGCGGTGGACTGGCTCTCATCTTACATGCTGTTCAGGCCCTTGTAAGCACCGCAGACATCGCACAGCTGCTGGCCGTGGCGTTGCTTCACATCTCAGGGAACATTATGCTCACATCAAACTATTCTCTTCCAACTGTATGTGTGTGTCTGTGTAAGTGAGAGAGCGAGAGAAAGAAAGACCTTTTCAATCTTCACAGCCAGCTCAGCGCTTTAGAGGTTGGCAAGCAGCACTCCTAACCATAAACAAACATTTGTAAATTTTTCCTTTCTGCAAAACATACTTACTGACAGTGAATATTTTCTCTATCTGTTTTCCATCAGATAGCGGAAAGAGAAGGGGAGAAGACGGAGGGAAAATAATCATCCTCAGTTCCCTCTGACACTATCGTTCAGTGGAAAAATGGATGAACGTCATACCTCTCACTGATACTATACATATGTGAGTGTTTTTGTCAGTTTTGGGGAAGCTACTTTAGTTTTTCAAGCTACAAGATAGCTGAAGTAGTTAAACTGTAGTAAAGCTATAGATAGCTAAACCAGATAACTATAGTAATGAGGAGAATATTCAAAAGAACAGACTTAATTTGAAATAGAAATCTTTTGTAATGTCTTTACTGTAACGTTTGATCAGTTTTATGTATACGTACTGACTAAAATTATTAATTTATTTAAAAAAACTTACTGACCCCAAACTTTTGAACACTAGTGTATAACTATCTACACTGAACAAAATTATAAACGCAACACTTTTGTTTTTGCCCCCATTTTTCATGAGCTGAACTCAAAGATCTAAGACTTTTTCTATGTACACAAAAGGCCTATTTCTCTAAAATATTGTTCACAAATCTGTCTAAATCTGTGTTAGTGAGCACTTCTCCTTTGCCGAGATAATCTATCCACCTCACAGGTGTGGCATATCAAGATGCTGATTAGACAGCATGATTATTGCACAGGTGTGCCTTAGGCGGGCCACAATAAAAGGCCACTCTAAAATGTGCAGTTTTACTGTATGGGGGGGTCCGGGGGGGTCCGAAAACCAGTCAGTATCTGGTGTGACCATAATTTGCCTCACGCAGTGCAACACATCTCCTATTAATAGCCTATAATTGAATGGATGAATGAACATCAAACTTGAACTGATACATTTACACAAAATTCAAATATAATATTCACTAAAGTATAATGTGACTATCTTTTTTGAAGTAAAAAAAAAAAAAAAAACTGATTTAAAATGCCATGTAGGAACTCAAATCAGCTCATTTACAAGAATCATCTGAACAAACTGATTCACTAGAATAAATCAGACTTTCCAATGCCACATTTGAGTGAGAGTGTGATTTCCTCAGCTCAGACAAAAAAATTTAATAAAAAATGATGTAGTACTTGGTTGCACTAACTGGTGTAACACTAATCGCTGAAAAAAACGTGTTGCTTAAAAACCATTAAGTTACTACTGCTGGTTTGTTTAGTTAGTTACTCCTGGTTTGACCGCAGGTATGACCATTATTTTGTATATAATAATAATAAAACTATTTTAAAATGTGGTTCAATGTGCTTTTTAATTCATATAAAACATAAGAAATATAATGAAATATACTTCATTTCAGAAATTACACTGCACACTTGTCACAAAGGGGCTAGACTCCACAAATAGCAGCAATGGGCTGGTCATAATACACCAGAATCCTTCACTCCCTCAGGGAGATGCTCCCCTGTCCCCCCCCACCCCTGGTCCAGTCCTCCCTTATACACAGACGGCTGAAGTGACTCAGAGTCTGTGTATGTACACACACACGCACAGCATGAGAGATCTCGGCTGCCTAATCAAGTCCAGATAAGATCCCAGCGACAGCCACAGCAGCAGTGCTGACGCGAGGAGAGGAACCAAACCTTCACTTCACTGCCAGTGAAGAGGAAGGGTGGGAGGGTGGGGTGTGTGGTGATGAGTTTCCTCTGAAAGTCAGTCAGTGGAAGTGTGGGTGAAGACGAGTGGGTTGGTACAGTTTCCACAGTGACGCTACACTCATTTGAGGATTTGTGTGGCCTTTTATTTGTTTCTTTCCAAGTCTCAGTCATCACATTCTTGTTTTATCAATAACATTTCGATTTAAAAGAAAGAAATAGTCATCGCAGTCATCAAAATAGCAGAGAACTGGGAAATGACTTAACTCTCATTTCCCACAAAATAAAACATCTGTTGCATTCCAACAAGTGTTTTTCAAGGGCACGAGCTTAGTTTGTTTTCTGTGGAAACAACACTTCTGTTTGTACTCCTATCAGTGAGAGAAGTCTTGTGCTATACACAGACCCATAAACACCATTCTCTGTTTCTTTAACAATGAAGATAAACACTAAGTATATTTACACTACTGAATACTGTTCAATAGAGTTTTATCTTTTTGAAAGAAGGTTCTTATGCTCACCCAGGCTGCATTTATTTGTTAAAAATACAATAAAACAGTAATATTGTGAAATATTATCTATTTTAAAATGTACTTTATTCCTGTGATGGTAAAGCTGAATTTTCAGCATCATTACTCCAGTCTTAAGTGTCACATGATCCTTTAGAAATCATTCTAATATGCTGATTTGGTGCTCAAGAAACATTTCTTATTATTATCAATGTTGAAAACAGTTGTGCTGCTTAATAATTTTGTAGAAACTGATACTTTTTTCAGGATTCTTTGATTAATAGAATGTTCAAAGAACAGCATTTATTCTAAATAGATTTATTTTTGTAACATTATAAATGTATTTACTTATACTTTTGATCAATTGAATGCATCCTTGCTGAAAAAAAAAAGTATTAATTCTTTGAAAAAAATACTGACCGAACTGACTGAACTTTTGGAAAGTAGTGTATGCACTTGCAACAGTCGTTATCCACGTTAATTAAACAACAAGTGACGTAGTAATTTGCAACACAAATATTCATGTATACTAGGAGAGATCGATGAAGACTGTAGCTCCACTATGCAAAAAAACCCGCTGTAATTCGATTATAGCTGGGCATGTAAACAAACTCACTTTTCCGGTCAAGCTAACAAGCCTTAGCTCTATCTACTCTAAACATCACCAAATTTACTTCAATTAATAACAAAACACATGCTACATGTGTAGGAACAGATCAAAACATACACTGAAATTTTTCGATTTATGAGATGCTCTAATTGAATAAAGGGCTTAAGGGTTCTTACCAGCGAGGCAAGTGTAGCTAGAAATAATCACTGTTTAAAATACGCTGTCACAGCAGAGTTATGTCGCTGTCAGTGAGGCCTATTTTCAAGCAGTAAATTCTCTGTGCCTAACATGGTGCCTATTTTCAGTCCCTGGCTTTCTATTAAATTTATACAGTTGGCTTCAAAGAGTCATTCTTCCTCTAGGGGCCACAATGTAACTGTCTAATGTCTGATGCATCGAGCTCAATAGAAAGGGTAGTCATTATACAGTATGCACAGGACACTTATAAAGTGTAAATGAACTCAGGTGTCCAACCAGACTGGCACGACATTAACCGTACAAATCAAGTAGGGGGCCTGGTGTCCATTTCTTGTTTCTGTTCCGTGCTTATGACAGACCACCTGTGGATTAACATCTCACTCCCACATCCACCTAAAACCTGTTTATTAGAAATGATTTTGGAAAGCCAGGTGGTCTGCTAAGCATTGCTTGTTGTGAGAGCGTGTGTAGTATGAGATCAGAGAGTCCCCTTATAAACACAACTTCCTCAGACTTCTTCTCATTATAGTCATCAGCAGTATAAACACACTAAGCCTTCAAAATTGTACCTTTAAGGGTACAACAGCTTGTCACTGGGGCAGTACAAGTGGGCTAAATGGACAACTTTGTACTTAGTCTTTGTTCATAAAAGGTGCATATCAGTACCTAGTAATGTGTACTCTTGGTACTACTATGAACCTTTTAGGGTTAAATAGGGTGCAAAGTTGTCCCTTTAAGAGTACTACAATTTTGCACTTTTTTTCTGGGAGTATTGACTCACAAAGAGCCGGTGCTCATCCCAGTGATCCCAAATGCCTCTGTCAAGTGTACACTTTGCCACATGGATTAAAATGCCTAAAATGTGACACCCTATGGGCTTATGGACTTCACAGATGCCTAAATGAAGACCTCAAGACTATGTGTCCACATCAATAGCGCCATTTGGGACAGGGCCGATGTCACACTGGCGCAAAAGAGGATGATGGAAGAAGGAGTGATTCTTCCGTTGTCTGATAGGAAAATTACCTCAGTCGATCCTGTGAACGCCACTTTGTCTATGCCCATGTGCGAAGCAATCGCGGCTCCCGCGGTTGGCCCGTAGCCTGGCAAAATATTGACGACTCCCGGTGGAAACCCAGCCTGTGAAAACAGTATGAGAGGAAAAAGCTTTAGACGAGAGCTGAGCCAAGAACACCACAGGCCGTGGAGGGGGAATCCAGACCCACCCCAACCTCCCTACAGGCCCTGTGGAAGAGAGGATGGACAGAACATCAAAAGGAAGAGGAGAAAGTAGGCCTCATAATCCCAGAGAAAAGGAGAGGCAGAACAACAAAGGTCTGGGTGTAGTGGGGAACGAATTATGAAATATCACTCATTTACATGAATGTGTGTTGATATTGCTTTTGTATCACTTTGATCATTTTACTGCTTTATTATGAATGTGATGTGGTCTGAATAGACTGACAGATGTCGTAATGTTTTATCCCTTTATTCAAAACAATGTTGTAAAATGGCTTTGCTGTACCTCTTTGATCAGAGCACCGATGTAGAGGCAGGTGAGAGGGGTCTGCTCAGCAGGTTTCAGGATAACAGTGTTCCCGCAGCTCAGCGCTGGCCCCAATTTCCATGCTGTCATCACCAGGGGGAAGTTCCACTGTACAGACATAGGTCAGGAACTTACTGTGGGAGCTCGGTCAGACAACCACATATCTTTGTTTCTTCAGACCATAACTATTTCACTAATGATTTCAGACTCCTGCACACTCATTTGGAAACAAAATGTTTCTAAAACAGTTTCACAACTTCTGTATCAATTCAGCCTTGTATCTTTTTGCCTATCATTCTCCTACAATGCTCAATGACCTGCTAAACGGACCAGATTTTAATATTTAGGGCCAGATTTACTAACAGCTTGTGCCAGCTCAAACCCTCTTTTGGTGTTAAAAAACTACTGTCAGGATTTACTAACTACACGCAGTGAAAAATTACAGCTGAAAAGGTGCGGACGGTTATTTTTGCGGCTGACCTTATTGCATATGTATTTGTAGGAGTTTCCCTTTCAGATGCAAAATTTATGGAAGGAGAGTATTTAAATGAATCATGCAAGGTGATTTAAGGTTTACGCTAGTCAGTTTAATGGTATTTGCGTCATTATTTACTGCCTCAAAAAAGCATGTCTTAAACCGGACACTAATTTGTGGTTCTCTTGGTAGATTGTGTTGATCATTATGGAAATGATCCGGCTGCGTCTGTGTTCTTTCATTAACACGTCGTCAGTAGACCACACGCAGAACTTTCCGCTCCAAACGGTGCTTTTTTGGAATTGTGCTCTCACAATAATTTGCCCTGTTTAGTAAATCTGGCCCTTGGTGTGCACTGTCATTTCTCATGTGATGAGGTCTAGAGTGCTAAGATTATCACTGACTTTATCATCACAATCTATTGTTTTTGCTTCTTCGTTTCTATTTCTGTCTTTCAAGTATATCTCCCACTCAGCTCTGCCTTTCTATTTCATTATTTCTCAGTTCCTTTTTCTTTCTTTTTCTCCTTTACTGGCACTGGCCATGGCCTCCTTTTGCCAGTCTGTTTGTAGCCAATCAGTGGCTGATAAGAACACTTTCAGTGACCTTGTGAAATATATTTTAAAGTAACGATTAAACGGAAATAGCGACAGATCTTATCTTCTGTATTATGATATATATCTGAGTGAAATTACAGGGGTAAAAAATGAAGGGCATTGACTTGTTGTAACAACCAGTTGTTAATTGGATGGAAGCAGATCTGAAAGCAAGCTTGCAGGTGATTGAAAATAAAATGGAAGGTTTTAAGTGAGCTAAATGATTGTAGTGCATCACCAGAGAGAAGTCTGTCCTTTCACAGAATGATCGAAATTCCCTTTTTTAATAAAAAAAGGTCCAAAAATATATGGAGAGACGCATCATTCACAATAAGAAAAAACTAAACAACTATACCCAAGCCTCAACAAACCCTTCATCCCTTACTAAGGTGTTCAACTAACTCCTCATTAAGGACTGTGGAGATGGCATAATTTTCAAGCAAAATATATTAAGGAAAACCAAAAATAGGGCCAAAAAACTCACAGGAACGATCTGTCCACACACTCCGATGGGCTCATGCCTGGTGAGTGTGAAATATTCCCCATCTGTGTGACAGAAAGAACAAAAGGAACCAGAATATTAGTCAGCATGGGGTAAAATGGTGTCAAATACACTTTATACTTATGCTTGGACAATAAATCAAGACTGCTGAAATGAAATTGAAATGTTGAAAATAAATGATATTTGATCAGTGGTGTCAGAGCAGCAGATACAATAGGAAGGATCATATTAGCTGACATTTTTACTAACAGTAGACTAAAGTTTTCAGTCAAAAGAGCTTTAGATAATATGACCGTCTACAAAAGACCCTGTTTTTGTCTTACGGCAACATGGAAAAGAGTGCAATCACGCCATCCCTCGCTGTGGAAACATGCAGTTGGCGGAACGCATCTGGACGAGAGGCATGCCAGCGATTCATCTCACTTGGTGGCCAGATAAGAGAAGGCCAAAAACACACATTCTGTTTGTTTGTGCAGTAATTCTATTACGGATGAGATTGGAAATGAAATAAAGCAAATCATTGAGTTCCCACTATGCAAGTTTGGTTTAGCAACACAACAAAGGCCCAGTGCTGAGCTCCAGCGCTGACAGGGGGATTTACAGTTCTTTCCCCCTCCATTCTTCATTTTTATTTCTCCTGCTGTGAAATCGTATCATAACAGCATGCAGCAGCATGGGTGCTTGTTTGTGTAAGATGAGAGAGTGAATATGACGGAGACATTATCAAATACAAGATTGACTGGATTGTGTGCTTTATATACCTTACAGGACAGTATATGCGCAAATATTCGTGCGCAAGCCAATCAGAAAGCAGTGGCGAGTCTGGCGACAGACAGTGTTGGAATGCACAATAATTAAACGGACGCCCGACGGCGGACACCTCTCTTGCTTCCCTCTAACCCATGTGGCCCATGTGACAGGGGGGCCCTGAAGGCCGGCTCCACAATCTCCCCCGCGCACACACACACACATACTTGCACACTAATGGCTGCACCGTGACATCAGAGCTGCAAGTCTGCTGCTGTCCCGTAGTCTCCAGGCTCCCTGCCGCGTTCCTTTCAAACAACTAAATTAGCCAGAACAGACCCCCAGTGCCCCCCTGTGCCCCGTAGTGCCCCTCGACCCCGTAGCTGTCACTGTGCTCCACCGATGGCAGCGCTCCACAGGAGGGCGGCCATTAGCACTCAGATTTATAACTGTTACGGGACCTCGTCTGTTTACCCTCAGTGCACCTCCATAACCCCACAACATCTCCTGCAGGCCTCAGAGAAAACACAGCTCTACCTCAGCTTAAAGCTGCGCTCTCTCTGCTCAAGGTCAAACTTCCTAAAATGTCTAGGATGGGCCTACACCTAAAGGTCTGGGTTGACATAATGACAGTTTCCAGTGCAGTGTGTCTGTATCCTCCATATTTGTTTTATATTAAATATTTTAGTGATATGTTTGGAAATCCAAAATAAAGTGTAAAATAATGACAATATTTATATTTTCTATGTTCCACCCTTTAATACATCCAAACAAAAAAAGTGCTCTAGCGGCCCACTGCTTTGGTTAAATCCTTATTTCTGTTTGTGAGCGCCTGTTTACTGTGAGGTGAAACTTTGTGTCCTGGCAAACTTGGTTACTGAAATCCTGAAAAACCCAGCTGAAACATAGTCTGTGAATATGTAAACAGAATACACTTTTAAGACCCCCAACCTTTTGTTTTGATTTCCTTTTGCTGGGTGACTTCAGGCCTTAATTAGGGAGGTCAGACCCCCCCCCCCCCCCCCCATAAGTAGTACTTCCCCATAATTTACATGCGGTCTTATTCAAAGTTTTATGACAGGATGAGCGTTAGCTTACCAGTCGGAATCGTGGAACCGTGGATCTTATCTGCCCATCCAGCGAAATATCGAAAAGTTTTAATGGTTCCCTGAAGATCCACAAAGAAGGAGGGGAGGAAAGGTTTCCCGCTGTCCAGAGACTCCAGGGTCTGGAAGGAGAGAAGGCAGATGAGAGTGTGGGCGTGTGATGAAAAATCACTCATAGGAATTAAACCTGACACCCCCCATGCTGCATTCAGACTAAGCATATCTAAAGCACACACTTACAGCTGCTCCCCTAGGAAAACATGATATTAATACAGCCATCACCAGAGACCTGACATTGTTATCTCTGTGTCACCCAGCCATGATTTCTAATCGACGTGGGATTAGATTGATATAAAGAGTGATCATAACCACATGGACATCACATTTCTCTTTCAAAGCAATTCACTCTGACATTTGTTCAGAGCTGGATGGAGAAAATCTGTTGTTTCAGTCCATTTAAGACGATGTCTAAACTGTAACATGAAAGAGATTTATTCAAAATGGCCACAGAGCGCTCTAGAGAGCTGCACGCACGAAGACAAACATAGCACTTTTGTTTCTGAATCTGTCTCTTCAGACACATCTCTGTGAGTGGGAAGTAAAAGCAGATGTCCATGGCGGAAGAACGCCGGAGATAAAAGCACGTCATGGCGCAGAACAATACCTCTCTTTTACGTTTAGCTCCTAACCTAAGTGATCGTTAGCACCCAAAGGTCATGTGTCCCAACTCGGTGTTGTCATCATCATGGGTTTCAGACATTTGCAGAGCAAATCAAAATTGTTAGAAAAACAACAACTCCTACAGCTCCTGCCATGAAGCTTCAATAAGCTCGAGGCAGACAGACAGGTCCACTCATTAGACACTTGCTTATTGTTGTGAGCGTCTTTGTCTGCTCAGATGGCTCTGTCCTGTTAAATCTGATTCTCACACACCGAAAACTGGCACTGACTAGAACGAGACTTGGTTTAAGTCTGCCCAGAGAACCACTGGTTCGTGAGTGAAGGTGATAGATATGAGGGAGTCAGGACCAATGTTACAATAGACCATGGGTCAGGCATTTTGGTTCTAGTTGAGCTGAACTTTTGAAATCAATTATCAGATATATATTAAAGAAATGTATATTATATATTTGTCTACCTGATGGAGGGGGTTAAAATAGATGTCCTGAGAAATAAAACGTATCTTTGTGACAGCTTATACTCCGTAAAGAGCAACAAAAAAAAATAAAAAAATAATAATTTGTCCCACGTGTTAACCAATTTAAAAGAAATAAATGTGGATCTCTGCTAATGGGGCGGGACTGCCTGTTTTATGACCAATGACACAGACACACAGACACTGTTTGTTTTCAGTAGTCTATGGCCCTAATATTATTATTTAAACGTTATTGAAAAAATAATATTTTTTAATAATATTTAATAATATTAGCTATAATATTTTATGCTGTGGCTCTTTTTGAAAAATTATTAACTAAAAATTTCAAAATGGCTCTTTGGTCAAAAAAGGTTCCCCACCCCTGACCTAGACAAATAAATGCTGTAAAAGTATTGTTCATTATTCTTCATGATACCCAATGCATTACAGTAACTAATGTTAACGAATTGAACCTAATTGTAAGACTTACTGAATAAGCCTATATATAGTATTTTAAAGATATATTTGGTTTGAGGGTTAATATTTGGGTCTGGCAAGAGTGTTGGACGGAGTACTCACAGCAAGGTAGGCGCTGTCTCTTTCCACTAGGTCAGCCAGTTTGAACAACAGCCTCCCACGTTCAGATGCATCCATCTTCCTCCATACTGAACCCAGAGAGAAGGCCGAACGTGCAGCCTGCACCGCTTTGTCCACATCAGCCTAATAGAACGGCAAAGAGAGGGGAACGAACAGAGAGAGAGAGAGAGAGACACATAGAAACAAGAGGAAGAGAGAGAGAGTGGAGAACACTTAATGATATAACCTTATCCTGTAAACAGGTGTTTGTCCACCTCTGGGACAAATGAAATCCATTCATTCCGGATGAGTCTCAATGACTTCCCCAGTTGCACGTTCAGGGGGTATCTGTTTCCTGTATCCATTCTAGTTTTCCACACTTTCTGCCTGATTTACAGAGAGGAACTACAGCCTCTAGCTTGCTTAACCACATTAGACTGAACTACAGCCCCCTCCCTCCCTCCCTTTCAATGCTGGATGCTTATTCATGCTGAGTGAAGGCTGAAAGTGAGAAGCACAATAGCGGTGAAGCACAAAACCTGTTTCTGGCAACGGTTTGAGCAATTACCAAATACACACTTTGCTGACAAACACTAGCATGCTAAGAAAGCACACACACACACACACACACACACACACACACACACACACACACACACACACACACACACACACACACACACACACACACACACACACACACACACACCTTATCTGCTTCCTGGACGTCACAGATTTTCTCCCCTGTAGCCGGGTTGTATGTGGTGAAGACCTTACCGCTCACAGAATCATGCCATTCGTTGTTAATAAAAATCTACAGGGAGAGAAGAGAAAGATACTGTTTAGTTTTCACAACAGTGAGGCCACTTTCAGGAGGAAGTGTGTCATAATACAGAGTAACTTAAAATCATTTGTGAAGAGTAACAAAGCATTTTATATATCGGGGTTATTACAGTTAAATTAAATTAAAAATATATAAAAAAACATTTTAGTTTCTTGAAATAAACGTTGACTGAGTAAAATAAACTATTTAAAATAAAATAGAAAACTTATTTTATTTCAACTAGTTACAGAGGCAGCATTTCTCATTTTCATTTAGTTTAAATTGATGTATTAAAATATTTAAAACTAAAATAAAAATATGATATACACATATTAAAAACTAATAGAAATGTCAAAAACACACAATACCATTACAACACCAATTACCATTAAAAATAAAAATAAAAATCTTAATAAAAACTTGTGTATATACTGTATACACACACTTCTTCAAAAAAATATTGTCCCTCTTTATTTCAAACTGAAGAAATCATAAACGTATTATTCTTTTATGACGAACCTATTAAATTTGTTCAAAAATTGCACTAGTCGGAGCAAGTCTCCAGGTGACTCATGCCAAGAACCGGGTATAATACAATCCTCAGAGACTGAGAGCATAAAGCTTTTGACTGATGGTTTGAAAATAAGTTACTAATGTCATTATAATCTATATAAGCTCTATTTGCATGTGTAGTACCCCTCTCTCCTCAGATACAGTATGTATTAAAAGCAGTAGGATGGAGCATATCAAATTGGTCCGTCGTTCAGTATATTTACTTTTTTAACTGAAAAATACATACTTTTACTCACGTAGCCTACAAGATTTGTGTACTTACCATAGCTTAAAATTGATGTAACAAACCAAGACAACTGTTAGCAAGAGAATTAATCCTTTTATTGCAGATAATATCAAACACCATGCACAAAATGTGCATCTTTAGACTTTTATGAGGAGTTACAGTGAGTTAGTTTAACTTCATGATGATGCACAGAATTAAAAGAAATGTTTTTTCTCCCTCTGCGTGTTTCATGGTTGTGGTGTGAGAGGAATCTCTGGGAACCGTGTGCTATTGCAGGGCTGCCCAATAT